>NC_139030.1:92683156-93283156 GCF_964662115.1 Mustela nivalis | reverse complement strand
GAAAGAGAGAGAGAGAGAGTAAGTGTAAGAACTCTTTTTATAGCTTATTTCCCATCGCCCTCTGCTTTTTAAAAAGTTACTTCTGTCTTATTCTATCATCAGTTGGCTCATTGAGATACCCTCTCTGAGTGGTTAATCAGTGACTGTCTTCCACATTCATTGCTAATGGACAGCTGGTAGAGATCTGTTTGGGCCTGTCTGTGTGGGTCTCTGAGACTTACTTGGCTCTGAAGTAGCCTTTGAGAAGACCCTCAGAGAAGTAATCTAGGAGTTGGAGATAAGAAGAAGATTTGAGTTTATTCTGAACAGACCCTGGGAGGGGGTCACCCAAAGGCTATAGACCAAATCAGTGTTTTTTTCTTCTTCTTTTTTTTATTTTTTAAATTTTTATTTATTTATTTAAAAAATTTTTTAATTTTATTTTCTTTAAAGATTTTATTTATTTATTTGACAGAGATCACAGGCAGGCAGAGAGGCAGGCAGAGAGAGAGGGGGGAAGCAGGCTCCCGGCTGAGCAAAGAGCCCGATGCGGGGCTCGATCCCAGAACCCCGAGATCATGACCCGAGCTGAAGGCAGAGGCTTTAACCCACTGAGCCACCCAGGTGCCCCCAAATCAGTTGTTTTTATGAAGGAACCACATTTGGTTGAGTCTTTGTTGGCTTATTTTTATTATGACTGTTAGCTGTTGGAATGTCCTTGAGCATTTAACTCTTTTTTTTTTCTTTGAACTTTATTGTCTACTGAATAATACATAGCCCTGGTTGACAGTCATTGTTACAGAAGGAATTTCTCCTATTTCTTGTTCTCTCAGGGAATTATGCATGAGAGTAAACCCTTCTTCGGCGTACAGTTCCACCCAGAGGTCAGCCCGGGTCCCACAGACACTGAGGTATGTTAGGACATGAGGCCTATTGTACACTTAATTTTTTTAAAAAATCAGAAATGTATTTATGTGAAAACTTGAGAAACAAACATCATCACCTCAGATGACTTAGGTACAGAATATTTTTCAAGAAGAGTGCCTTGATAACACATGTATATTGCATTAAAATTTCCCCATGAATATCATGGAGGAAATTTCTGTGTTTTTTAAAATTTAAAGTGGGAAAGCCCTGAAGAAACCTGACGCGATGCTGTTTTTATTTAAATCGTTATCATTCTAATATATTTAGTTCTGAAATTTACAATTGTTGTACTATGCAAATGAATTCCCTCTTGCTCTCTTGTTCTCATAACTGAAATGAAATTTTAATCCCCCATCTGTGACTTCACAAAAATCCCTATGGCAACTGGTTGTGTAGCCAGGATAGTGAATAAACAGCAGCAGGAGAAGGAAGAAGGGCAGGGGTACTCGGAGGGGGGAGGGCATGCACACACATATATATGAGTCAGATGGCTTAAGAAAAGAACCAGAAAGAATGCTTAGAGGAGTTTTGTTTTTAATTTAAATATTTTTATTTTGTGTGTGTGAGCTTTTGGTTCAGTGCTCAAGGTCACCTTTTCAAACAAGAGCTTGTGGTGACACAGAAAAGTCTGGAAAGTCTGGTGTGACTTCCTCTCCCACACCTTAAAGCCTCTCTCTAGTAGTAATGCTGACAGCTCCTCCCTGTCAGCACATACTCGAAAGACACCCAGGTGAAATGAGGAGAAACAGAATTTTCCCTCTGTAAACTCCATTTCTCATTCCTGAATTGGCTTTTCAGATATATATGTTCTGTTCATTTTTTAATATTTTTAGGACGTGATTCTTAATACCTCAAATCAGTATAACATTACCTGCCCATGATGAAATGCATAAAGAAACTAAATTACATGGATTTTTTTGGCCTAATACATGCTGAATACTATTTTTTTTCAAATTTCAAATTTAAATATTTTGCCCATAGTAGTACTTCGTATTAGGAACATTGAAATTAAGACATGCAATATTAAGTAGCGCTTAATCCTTTTTTTTTTTTTGGTCCTGTCAGATAGCTGTAAATGAGTATCTTCATTGAAATTTGTCATGTCTAGTGACACAATAGTAGTAAATTCATTAGTATAGTTTAAGAATAAGCTTTGGAGGTATTTTTTGAGCTGATAGAAATTTTCAAAATCTAGTTATTTCTAACTTTAGGATATATAAGTAATATAGCTTTAATTTCTTTTGTATAACTAGAGTTTTATTTAGAAGGATCCATTTAGAAGAAAATAACTCATAATTAAGGGTATGAAGCATGACATTCTCAGAAGGCATGATCTGAAATGTTCATTGTCTGCTGAAAACTTGCTTTTGATAGGATTTGAAGTGAACAGTGAGAAATGTTTATTTGATCTAATTCTTATAGTAGTAAATATTTAGTTTTTGCCAATTTTGGCAGAAAAGCAAAAAACAAATGTTGTATATGAACACTTATCCTAAAAAATTATTTGTTATTTATTTGAGGTTCAAATTTAACTGGGTGTATATATTTTATCTAGCAACCTTATGAGTTTTATAGTTTCTAACTAGTTGGATCTATTTTTTTTTTTTTCCAGTACCTGTTTGATTCTTTTTTCTCACTGATAAAGAAAGGGAAAGGTACCACAATTACATCTGTTCTACCAAAACCAGCTCTGGTTGCATCTCGAGTTGAGGTCAGTATATGTGGATTCCTTTCTGGTTTGTGTATTTTTGATTTTTTCTCTATCATATGATAATTTTTTAAATGAATGATGTTAACCATTTTAATGTCTGTAAAAGACTACTGGTAATATTTTAATTACCCATTATTTTAGCATCTAATTGTTTGGTCTGTTCTTGGTGTGTTCACTGGAATTTTCATGTTTTTGATTTAAAATTATACCTTTTACAGTTTGCTTCTAGAAATGTGTAATACAATAATTTAATAAACAATAGGATTTTAGTTTACAATTTGACACATTCTGTTACTTAATATACTATAGTTTTAGGTATGATTCAGATACAGTTCAGATTACAGAATCATTCATTATAGGTGACAGAAATTTTATTTCAACTAAAAGAATTATTATTGGTCATCGTGAATAGAAAAATATGATTTTACCTATTAAGAGCAAATAGATAAGGAGTACTATAGCACAAACTTGAGTCCTTCTTTGTGTGAATGTATAGGTTAGTATGATAAGATTTCTACACATTTCCTTCAAAGTTATACTACATATATACCCACATGATTATTATATAAAATTTAGAAGAATGTGTATATAGTTTCAAGTATATATATACAGATTGGCTTTTTATAAATAAAGGTAATTGAATTAAGTGTTTACATGAAATGATAATTTGAGTTGGATGACCTGTTTTAAGGATTTCCATGGTAGCCTCTTGTCCTCAGATGGAAATGATGGAGGTAGCCCACCCACTCCGTGTGGAATCAAATTGTGGGTTCTTGGTAAGCAAAGAACCCATGTACTTCCTGCATAGTGTTCTTCTCAGAACCTCAACTCACGTTCTTCAGATGCTTTTTTTTTTCTTAATGGTGGGGAAAAAAGATATAATTGGGATTTTGCAGCACCTTCGCATGTGGTAGGCATCCAATAAGCATTTGTTGAGGCAAACCAAGCTTCTCAAGTCCTTGTCTTTTGCAGTGACCAGGAATATCTTTCTCCACTGAAGTCTTTAGCACTTGGGGCTAAAAAATAAGAAGAATCATTATTTGCTTGGAATCCTATGTATGATTTATAGAATGTCAGTATATTGTCAAGACATGAGCTTTTTCGTCTTGCATTTTCTGTAAATATTTCTGGCACAAACAGTAAAGGTGAAAATGTGAATATGAAGGTGCATCCATGGGCCCCTTGTCTTCTGTGTTTTCATTCATTTGTTATGGAAGGCCCAGAGTCCTGCTTTATCTAGAAGAAACCGATGGAGTATTGAATGTAATACATTTAAGTTTTAGAGAGATTCTTGTCACACACACACACACACACACATAGATGTGTAGATTTTCATATATATTTATGTAGTAATTTTTAGATATTTATGTATCTTTAAATAAAATGTAGACCTCTTCTCAAAATTTTTTACCTAAGTGAAAAAAACTTCATGACCATTGGAAATTGCTTTGAAATTAGAGATTTTTAAATTGTTTGTGTTTTTCCTGATGAATCACAGACCTGTGCTGCAGAAAGAAATAGTACATTATATGTTACTTAATTGAATTTGAATTTAAAATGTTAGTCTTTTTCTTCATGTGTTTTTTGAAACATTGTACTTTAAATCACGATGTAAACCTGGACAATATAGATAGACTTCCCTGCTCTTGAAATTGCCTCTTTTCCCCATCTTGCTAATCAGAGCAATGCCATTTTCTTATTGCTTACAGGTTTCCAAAGTCCTTATCTTAGGATCGGGAGGTCTGTCCATTGGTCAGGCAGGTGAATTTGATTACTCGGGATCACAAGCTGTAAAAGCCATGAAGGTGAGAGGTTTCTGTAAGAACTAATATACTCCTTTAATGAGTCTAATTAGTATTTCATAATTTAGATTTATGACACTACCTCTTTTCAAAGTCACTGTAATTGATTTCCTTAACAGTTTCTCACACATCTTACATTGAAGAAATTTAGACCACACGTGAAATCTTCTACTGTCTCAAACTTTTTTGCATGCCCGTAAATCAAGAATGTG
Source organism: Mustela nivalis (assembly GCF_964662115.1). Classification (NCBI taxonomy): domain Eukaryota; kingdom Metazoa; phylum Chordata; class Mammalia; order Carnivora; family Mustelidae; genus Mustela; species Mustela nivalis. The sequence goes on along the minus strand of NC_139030.1, from coordinate 93,278,525 downwards.
AGAGTGATCTCCAAAATTACCTGTTACCACCAATTTGTACTGAAAACATAAAAAGCCATGTTTACAGATGTTGCTCATTTCTTTTGAGGCAGTGAGCATTTAAAATATATTTGTCTTTTGTATGAAAGAGGGAATTTGGGGCTCCTTGGTGCTGTAAGATATTGTAAATGTTCTAGAGGATGCTTCAGGCATCTCTGTGGTTGACATGGCAAGATTAAGTTGAGGGAGCAAAGGCAGCAGATGACTTTTGCCCAGCTTTAGAAGTTATTACCTGTCACTAGGGGACCCAATTTAACCATTTATGACTTGGGTTGATGACTGAACAGAACAATTTGGCGGATTATCATGTAGAAATGAGGATTGGATACTCAACATTGGGAAAAACACCCTCCCTGTTCCTTTGAAGTCTTTCAAGATCTCTCCAACCCTTTGTCAGCAAAACAAACCTTTAGAAAAATTTCACTGTATATGTAAGGTATTTCTAAGAAAGAGCTAACTTGGCTTCTCTTTGGTGTCCTTATTTCCTTGGATAGTCCTCATTTTGGTGCTAATCAGCCGTCCAGGGACAATGTGAGCTTTCTGTGACTTTGCCTCTGGCTTTGTAGTGTCAAGCCATGCACCAGAGACCTGGCTAGGAGAAAGCCACACAGACAAGGTGGCGGGAGACTAGGACAACAAACACAGAGAAACAGTTGGCCAGAATTTTTCTTTTTCCATTTTGTTGTATTCGTATGCTATACACAAAGATTTTCACCTGACAGTTCTGTTGGAAAAAATAGAATGCAGCCCCCGGTTAGTTACTCTTCTTTCCATATATTTTTATATTTTAATGCCCTTTTCCATACATGCATGAGTACACACACATACACACATATGTTTTTTGTGCACGTTTTCAAGGAGTACTTTACTTTATTGTATTATGATTCAATTTCTTTTTATATAATTAGCGGATGTCCAGTGGTTTAGATTGGTTAGAATACAATGTAAGTGTGTTCAGGTTTTATAAATACAATTAAGCAGCCTATGGTTTTTTATCCTAGTTGGTAGCTTTATAAAGAATTAATATTTTCATAGCCTATATATTTTTATGTGCTTTACATTTGTTAGGTGAAGTTATATATTTTAACCAAATAGAAATTATTTGTGATAGTATTATGATTAATGAGGAAGTTAGTAGAAATGAATTTGTGGACTAAATATTTATTTACTTATTTATTTTTAAGATTTTATTATTATTATTTTTTATTTTTTTTTTAATTTTTATTTTTTTAATTAAATTGATTTATTTATTTTCAGGAAAACAGTATTCATTATTTTTTCACCACACCCAGTGCTCCATGCAATCTGTGCCCTCTATAATACCCACCACCTGGCTCCCCCAACCTCCCACCCCCCTGCCCTTTCAAACCCCTCAGATTGTTTTTCAGAGTCCATAGTCTCTCATGATTCACCTCCCCTTCCAATTTACTCCAACTCCCTTCTCCTCTCTAACTCCCCTTGTCCTCCATGATATTTGTGATTATTTATTTGACACAGAAGGAGAGAGAGACACACACACAGACAGACAGACAGAGAGGGAGAGCATGAGCAAGGGGAGTGGCAGACAGAGGGAGAGGGAGAAGCAAACTCCTCACTGAGTAGAGAGCCCCACTCGGGGCTCAATTCCAGGACTGTGGATCATGATCTGAGCCTAAGGCAGACGTTGAACTGACTGAGCCACACAGCGCCCCTATGGGCTAAATATTTAAAAATAATCAGATGGTGCATGTATTGTAGCCAGAACTATATTAGAAAAAAAAAAATAAAAAATGTATTAAAATAGTTTGAAATAATTTTTAGTTTTAAAATATATGGACACTCATCACAGTCATTTATGGAGACTTTACTTATATAATTTGATTTACAAAAGTAGATATATCCATTCAGGAAAATACAAATATATTTAAATCTTTTGGTGATTTTCTCTAGTAGTGAGACCTTCTGTAACTTCTATTGATGATGTGTTCTTAGTTTGGACTTTATTTAAATTCCATGAAACAAAATGGGACCAGGGAGGGAGACAAATCATAAGAGACTCTTAATCTCAGGAAACAAACTAAGGGTTGCTGGAAGCAGGGGGTGGGGAAGAGATAGGGTGGCTGGGTTATGGACATTGGGTAGAGTATGTGATATCTGCTATTGTTAGTGCTGTGGATTGTGTAAAACTGATGATTCACAGACCTATACCCCTGAAACAAATAATATATTATATGTTAATTTAAAAAAATCCATCCTATATTTTAAATGGATTTGCTTATCTGTATGTATTTGTTCAAAAATTTCTTAATACCACTTTTTGAAAACTGCTTTTTTAAAATCTTGAGAGATGACTCAGATGGAAGAAAGGGCTAGAACTTGTATCACAAGACTTGGATTAGAATCCTAATTTTACCATTTGATCAGCTAGAAGATCTTTGGCAAGTCATTTAACCTTATTGAATGTCAGTTTTATCTGTGAGGTAGAGATTTCTCTTGTAGTCTTTTTATAAAAATCAAATAAATTGATAAAAAAGTATATTATAAGTTTTAAGGCACTGAGTATAAAGTAATATGAAATATATTTAATATTTTATTCAGATCCTTCCCCAAGGACATATAGGGCTTTCAAGGATGATTTCTATACTCTCATCTGAGTATTTTGTTGATGTATTAGGAGGGTTCTAAATTGACCTGGTAATAGGTAAAATAGTAAGAGACAGATGGCCATATTTTATAACAATTATTTTGTATCACCCTTATCCCAGGTTATAAAGCTATTTATCCTTTTCATAGCCTACATGAGGAATTATTTTTGAGATCTCTGCAGATGTCAGAAATAAGATAGAGCTATGAATACATTTATACGCACGCAGACACGTGACATTTTTATTTTATTTTATTTTTTTTGTCATATGGTCATTTTCTTTTAATGTAGTATGTATAAAAAGTTATGTATAAGTCCCTTTGTTAAAGCACTCTAGCAGTCATGAAAATCTAAAAAGATGGAATCCAGCAGAAGGCTCCCAGTGCTTCCAGCAAGGGAATACATCATCTTGTATTTTACATGTACACTCCATGTTGGTCTCTGACAAACATTGCAAAGGGAAACTTCTTGGATGTTGCCTCTGGTTCCATTTTATATTTTATTAATTTTTAAGTTTTAAAAATATTTTAGTCTTTTACAGCCAACTCAGTAGTATTCATAGACCTCTAGTCAAATTCTATAGAAATCAACTCCAGTTTTGCTTGATACTTCTAGCAAGGAGTTCAGGGTGAACCTTGTGAGGTAACCAGTTCTTTTTGAATAGTTCTGTTTTCAAGGAATTTTTTCTTTCCTCTCACCAGACGTTTGTCTTCCTTTACCCTCCATTCCATTCATTAGTCCTATTACTGATCTCGATAGCCCACAAACTAACCTAAAAGTTTTGTCACCCAATACAGACCCTTCAGTTGAATATGGTGATTCTCTCCTTTAGAACATATGTTCAGATTTTGGATCCTTTTATTTCTTTCAGGAAGAAAATGTTAAAACCGTCCTGATGAACCCAAATATTGCATCAGTGCAAACCAACGAGGTGGGCTTGAAGCAAGCAGATACTGTCTACTTTCTCCCCATCACCCCTCAGTTTGTCACAGAGGTCATTAAGGCGGAACGGCCAGATGGATTAATTCTAGGCATGGGTGGCCAGACAGCTCTGAACTGTGGTGAGTTCTTTTAAGTTTAATTGCAGAGTTTTGGCCCATGCACTTATGTGTAATATTTTTTTGACTCTAACAATTATGCTCTGTGTGTTCGTAAAAGCTTTTCTTTAATGTGTGAGGAAGCATTTAGCAAACAGCCACCTGAAAATGTCATGTGATAAATATTACTGGTTTATTTCACAAAACAGCTGAGGTACTTTAATGCTCTGGGGTGGCCAGGGGAGAGCTCCCTGCTCCATTTCAGCATATTGCTTTTCTCTTGACCAGCAAAACCCTGAGGACTATTATATATAAAAAATGAGAATTAACATTGATTAAATGCTTTGTGCTCTTACCTGTTGGCCCAGTAGCATTTGGCTTTCATACATATTCTCATGATCACATAGATCAGTCTCTCTACTACCCCTTCATGCATCTGCTGAACCCAGTACTCTGTCCTTTTTTCAAGACTTCAAATCTTTGGAGCTGGATCATGAATGAGAATCTCATGAGCTAGTTGGAGTAAGAAGTTGGTGTAATAATTTAAATATCAAATATAAAAGTCTTAGCTAAAGTCAGATGGCATGTTAGTGGAAACATTATTTTGTATCTATCTGGGTTAAAAATCATCAAAATAATGTTTCCATTAACATGCCATCTGACTTGGGCTAAGACTTTTATATTCACTAGGATTATTTATGTATTTATTTATTTAAAGATTTTATTTATTTATTTGAGAGAGAGAGACAGTGAGAGAGAGCATGAGCAAGGAGAAGGTCAGAGAGCGAAGCAGACTCCACATGGAGCTGGGAGCCCGATGCGGGACTCGATCCTGGGACTCCGGGATCATGACCCGAGCCGAAGGCAGTCGTCCAACCAACTGAGCCACCCAGGCGTCCCTCACTAGGATTATTTAAATAAGAGAATCTCATTATAAGATTGGACCTTAGAAGGAAAGGGAATATACTAAGGTTTAGAGGTTTACTGTGTCCTGTGATTTTTATTATTGAGATAATAAAAACCATTTGGAGAAGGTGGTAATATAAGTAATGTCACCAGCAACATATTTTGCTTAAGTGTTTTCAGAATTTCTCTTTCAATTTTTTTTTTTTTTTTTTTAATCTTAAGCACCCTTCTATTGTGGACTGAGGTGGCTTCCTGGAGCTAATTTTAAGGTTCAAAAAAGTTGTATTTCAGGTGTCTGTTAAAAAAGACATAAGAGTTTGAGATTTAAAAAACTGATTATATTTGGTTCTTCTGTAGGAGTGGAACTATTCAAGAGAGGTGTACTCAAGGAGTATGGCGTGAAAGTCCTGGGGACCTCAGTTGAATCCATTATGTTCACAGAAGACAGGCAGCTGTTCTCAGACAAACTAAATGAAATTAATGAAAAGATTGCTCCAAGCTTTGCCGTGGAATCAGTAAGGAATCTTTGTTCTGGAGAAACAAGACCGTTATTTGTCTTATGTTATAGGGAGAGTGGTTTATCATGCCTAAAAATGATAGTTAAATTATTATATTTGCATGTATTATCTTCCAGAAATGTGTTAGTACCTCAGAAACTTTGTGTATTAATTGCAGCTTTCCATGCTGAAATGTTTGGGATAGGTATTAATATTTTATGAAAAGGGAAGCAAAAGCCCAGAGACCAAGTGGTTTATCAGTGGTTGAAGTGCCATTGACTATCAGATCTCCTGAGGTAAAGCAAAGGGCCATGTCAACTTACAATGCCAAAGTGATTTTTGCTTTCTGGGACCCGTTACATATCTTGTATGTGCAAATGGCTTGCCAGTGGGGAATGACTGGATTGAAATTTTCTTGTTAGAATGGAATGAACATTTAAAAATGAAATCATCTAGAAAAAGCCACTGGATCTAATCAAAGAGATTCATGACTAAGAAACTTGTGGCTTAGATGTTTAGGGAGGAAAGATGATTTCTTCTTTTTGTTAATTATTTTCAACTGTAGCCTGTGCCTATTGATAGGCTATTACAAGGCACCAAGATAAAGTTGGTTTTCTATATATCTGTTTCTGTCCCTGACTTTATTCCTGATTTCATACATGTGGTCAATGAAGTGGGGGTTCTGGAGGCAGTTTTTTAAATGCAACTTTCCCATTGCAAAAGTAGGCAAATTCTTAGGAAAAAGGGCAAGTACTGCTGGGACAACTAAAATGGACCACGCACTTTTCAGAAAAGAATGCTACCAAGTACATACTATGTTGCAGAGCTGTCAGTCAGGAATAGTCCCAGGATAGCTCTGCTGAACATTTGGAAAGCTCCTGCCATACATTTATTCCTTCATTGCCAGATTTAATTATGTCCTTGCTTCCTCAGGATGAGAAACAGGCATATGGGAAAGGTGTAATTACATTCCCATTGGTAGTGTAATAATATTCCATGACAGAAAAATATAGCCACCATATGTTGTATTCTGTAAGTTTGAAAAAAAAAAAAAAATCCAAGCTTCTGGGACTACTCTCTGACTGAACTTGAAAAATGAAAACTCTCTTTCTGTACAGTATTCCTAATGGCCTGTTGCAGTAATATCAAGTTCATTTTGGCAGTAGAAATCCTTGTATCATTAAGAGATGAAGACTTTTAAATTGAATTTAAAAATTCAATATGGCTCCCATTCTCAAATTCATAATGATTATTTCAGTTTGGGCCATTGTTTCATTTTTTTTTATATGACAGAACAAAATTTACAATAAAAAGATAAATGAAAGCCTTTGCTGTGTATTAAAAAAAATAGGATTTTTTACTTTAAATTTGTAAAACTTTACTTCTTTTTCAGAAGGAAATGAAAGAATAATACAGCATTTCTGTAGTCATTCTTCCCAAAGAAACTGACTTACCTGAATTGCTATACTTTCTTGATATGGTCTTTTCTGCTAGTGTGGTCAGCTTTTAAGACTTTGAATCTTTCTCCGTGCTAGATCGAGGATGCTCTAAAAGCAGCAGACACCATTGGCTACCCAGTGATGATCCGTTCTGCCTATGCTCTGGGTGGTTTAGGCTCCGGCATCTGTCCCACTAAGGAGACCTTACTGGACCTCAGTACAAAGGTTTGTATTTTCACAGACCAAATTCTTACCAACCAAGAAAATGGATTCGATATGCCCTTTCAGTTAGAGAAAGTTATGTAGATGAGAAATGACCTTTTCTCTATTATTAAACCACTGTCATGTTTTCTAAAAGTATCCAAAAGATGGTACCTTTGGAAGGGAAATGCAGTACAGTTATTTACATTGGAACACAGCATTAATCCAGAAGATCCTAGGAAAACTGATGGTCACTCTGACTATCGGTGATCATACTAACTGATGATAGTCACTTGATCTTTACTGTACTATTTAATTTCAGCGCCATAAACTCAATTCAATTCCATCTCTCTCTGCTTCAGAATCTGCTCCCAAATACACATGATGCTAAAATATATTTTAGTGATTAAAAAAAGTGAATGTGATGTCCCATTTTCTACTATTTTTTGAAATAATATGACACAGGTGACATCTAAAGTGAAACAAAACACATTGAGTAGTTTGGCTTTTCCTCAAAGTCAGGTGTTTAAAATATATACAGTATAAACCTTTTGGTATCACGAATGAATGAGCTCTCCCTGCCAACTGCTGCACACTCATCTAAGCAAAAGTGAGATCTGAGTTTTCAAAATTTGTGTTCTATCAAAATAATTTTAATGTATTACTGAATACACTAAACAAATACATTCTTAAGTATTAAAAAGAAAATTAAGATGTGTTCCAAAAAATAAATTAGACATTATCAAAGAAAACATCCTCCACAAAAGCCAAGAATTTTGCCCATGCTCTCTCCTTACAAAATAGAACAATGCCTGGTAGTAGGGGTCTCAGTGATTGCTGGCTGAATGAATGAATATGTGTAGAGCCACGAGGCCCGTGTACCTTGATGGTTGTGGACATGAATCTCACAGGATTATTTTAAGAGTTACTTTGCAGGGGCGCCTGGGTGGCTCAGTGGGTTAATGCCTCTGTCTTCAGCTCAGGTCATGATCTCAGGGTCCTGGGATAGAGCATGGCATTGGGCTCTCTGCTCAGCGGGGAGCCTGCTTCCTCCTCCTTCTCTGCCTGGCTCTCTGCCTACTTGTGATCTGTCTGTCAAATTAATAAATAAAAATCTTAAAAAAAAAAAAGGAGTTACTTTGGAGAGTTCTGAGTAAATACTATCTGTTATTATTTACTCTTTAGTATGAAACAAAGTGCAGCCCTTGAATTGTCATAGGAATTTGAGAACAGATAAATAAAATTAAATATATTTAAACATCTGTAATGACAAACTTACTTGTTATCAGCTTGGATTTAGTGTTTCTAAAGTTGCCAAAACAAAACCCCCAAAAGGAAAATATATCAATATAAATATTTCTTTCTTTCTTTCTTTTTTTTTTTTTTTAAGATTTTGTTGGTTTATTTATTTGACAGACAGAGATCACAAGTAGGCAGAAAGGCAGGCAGAGAGAGAGGAGGAAGCAGGCTCCCTGCTGAGCAGAGAGCCCCATGCGGGGCTTGATCCCAGGACCCTGGGATCATGACCTGAGCCAAAGGCAGAGGCTTTAACCCACTGAGCCACCCAGGCGCCCCAATATAAATATTTCTTGTTTCCATTCTGGAGTTATGAATCATGTATTTAAAGAAAAGACGTGTTTATAGAGGCATTTTTTTCCCCCTCTGGTATATTAGATGTTCTCAATATTTTCAATACTAGTATTCATGTATACTTATTCTCTATTAAAAATAGATTTTTAGAGTGTAAAAATTCTGAATACTGAATTGTCTGAAAAGGTTTACAGTGAAAACAATTTCGGAATGGAATAGTTTTTAACTATTTAAATTCCTTAAAATAATAATAGTGCATTGGATTTTTTTTTTTTTTTGAAAAACATAGCTTTTCCATTCAAATAATTATTTTTATCATTAATTCTTAAAGTACTCCTTATTCTCTTGAGATTATATTTAGCACCTTTCGAAGTAGTATTAACTCATCTAGGTCTCAAAATTAGTCTTTGTATAAAATCTAAGACTGGAAAGAAGGAAGTTGAGGCAACAGGTGAATTTGATCTCAATTGTCCTTGTGTCCAAACATCCAGCCCGGTCCATTAGAATGCAGAGAGCTTTCCCCAATCCATACCCTTTGTTTCCCAGACTTCCTCTTTTAGCATGCAATTCTAATGACAGATGAATCATTATTAAATTGTTCATGCTGGCTACAGAGATTTCTAACCACTTTGAAAACCTCATCATCAGGCAGCTGTGGGGACAAATGTGTTACATTTTCAGTTGGACATGGGAGAGCCTGTAGTGTTGACTGAGGTTAAAAAGATAGTGTTGAGACACATTAAGCGCACACACACACACACACACCCAACTAACACTGAGTTATTTCATTATACTTCCTGCTAATAATTAGAAAAAATTCAAAGTACTTTCCCCAATTGCTTTCTCTTCCTTTCTCACTGCTGTTGCAAATCAAAAATACTACAAGACAAAGGGGGCCAATTCTGTCTTGGATATTCAGACACTAAATGTCCTAAGGTCAGAGACAGTCTCTTTCATATTTTGGGTTCAGTATTCTACCCACCATTGGGTACGCAATAAATACGAAATGATAATTATACTAATTCATATCTGTTTAATCAGGCACACATGATATATGACTCAGGGTATTTAAGCACTTAGGTGGTGATTAACCATAATAATAGTCGCATATGATTCTTCTAATTCCCAAGTTTCGTATGCCATCTTGGCTAACTGTTTACAACTATCATTATCTCCTTTCTTCTCCTCATCAACATCAACTGACTTTTATTGTGTATGTCACTGTACAAAGCACTCTCAGCTATTTTAGAGAAAACCAGAGTCTTTAGACTTATTTTTCTATATTTATTCGCACTTATCACATTTTCTGGTTTTACAGAAGCCTTGCTGCTGAAATAATTCCATTTCCCTCTGCCTGATTGCTCAATTATTTTCTCTTTTTCCTAAATTAGTTTGATTTAATGTCATATCAGCACTTTGAATGGCAAGCTTCAATAATGTAAATCAAGCGTATTCACTGCAGGATGCTATTCCTAGTACCTCACTGATTTTCTGACACATTGTGCCTTCTGGAGCATGGAGGAGGACGGAGACCAGGCTTCAGACTTCGATGCTGACCAGGATTTAGGCCAGGGCATTTTGCCAACTATCCATGTCTAAACCAGTGCCTTTTCTGACTCTATGGTGTCTTTTGTCACCAATTTCTAGGCCTTTGCTATGACCAACCAGATTCTGGTGGAGAAGTCAGTGACAGGTTGGAAAGAAATAGAATATGAAGTGGTCCGAGACGCTGATGATAATTGTGTCACTGTCTGTAACATGGAAAATGTCGATGCCATGGGTGTTCATACAGGTAGGCAAAGAATCTTGAGGAATTACAGTAATGCCTTCAGTTCATGCTTCTGATGACCCACAGATGTCTTTATTAAGGTCTTTTCTTTAAATTACTGTTCTTAGCTGACTGACTAGTGATAAAATTTTACACAAAATCGTATTTCTTAGTACTGAAAATAACCTCACATTAATTTTGATCTTCTCAAAAACCCTATGAAGTAAGGCAGGTATTATCCTGATTTCATTTGAGGAAGAGGTTATATGTAAGGAATGTAGTGGTGGTAAAATCTGTAAGACTTGCTGTTGAAAAGTAAAAAATGAGGATAAGAAGGCTTAAATCAGATGAAGATATTAGTTACCAGGTGAATAAAACAAATAGCCACAAGTAATAGAAATAGGAGAAATAAGTTTTTTAGGAAGAGGAACTAGTTAGATGAGAGGGCAAAAGGGATGACTTAGGATATAGAAATGCTAACTTTGAGGCATGCGTGGAATTCTCAAGAAGAGGGTTGATAATATGGAGCTGGAATTCAAGAAAGGGGGATACAAATAAAGAAGTTGATAAAAGTCATGGGAGTCATTGGTGTGAAGGCCATAACTGAAGCTGGAGGCATAGACTAAGTATTCAAGGGCATAGACATAGAAAGAAAGACAGTAGGGTCAAGGACTGAACTTGGGACCTGTTTAGATTTACAGGGCATGAGTAAGAGGAAGGGTTAGTGTGGAAGAGAAGGAAGGGAGTGGTAGGAAGAAAACCAGGGTAGTACACAAGTAAGCCAACGCAAGAAAATATTTCACAAAAGAGCTTTGGTTTTGGCTTTATCAAATATGAAATGTCAAGAATTAGGAATTTAATGTGGGTTTTTGGACGTTCAAGAGGACAGTTTCAATGCAAAGTTGTTTATGGGAGCCATATTGAAAAGAACTCTATGGCAATGAGGGATACACAGAATTGGGAAACTTTCAAGAAGTTTAGTCAGGTGAAGAATAAAGAGATGTTCTTCTGATTGGCGGTGTGGGGGGCAGGAAATCTGAGCATGTTTGTGGGCAGGGGGGATGGTGGCTAAAGACTAAGAGATTGAATATACAAGGGCTATGATTCGAGAGGGGTGAGACAATGGAAAGGGATGAGATGTGGAAAACTGAGGGATGAGCCAGTCTGAGTGAAGAGAAGATGATCATTTACAGAAGGGAGAACTTGAGAGAGAGAGAGAGAGAGAGAGAGAGAGAGAGAGATTTTGAGATGAAGAGTTTGATTGAAGATTGAAGAAGTTAATGTCAATCTGGTCAGTAGATGACTGAGGCCTTGATAGCTAGATGAACTTGGGAGAGGTTAGAGGGGTTTCTGTCAATAATGTTTCAGAGTAATACAGGCAAAACAAGAATCAGAGGGGAGAGTATCTGCTGTGCCTTTTATGTACCCCATCGAGACAGTAATTTTCCCAACAGTCCTTTAGACTAATCTGTGTCTTGTATCACACAAATAAATTCTAAGTCACTAAAGTTAGTTATTCAGATATGGTACCAAATAACAAGTGTTGCTCGATGTACAGGTGATTCAGTTGTCGTGGCCCCTGCCCAGACCCTCTCCAATGCAGAGTTTCAGATGTTGCGACGTACTTCAATCAATGTTGTTCGCCACCTGGGCATTGTGGGTGAATGCAACATTCAGTTTGCCCTGCATCCTACCTCCATGGAATACTGCATCATTGAAGTGAATGCCAGATTGTCCCGAAGCTCTGCCCTGGCCTCAAAGGCCACTGGGTAAGATCAGAATGATTGACCATGTGTTTGCAGATTCTTCACAGATAGTTTTGGAAAACTGACAGCTAGTGGAAGACTGAGCTGCATTTACAAGCTACAGTCCCCGTTTCTGTATGCTGGCTGCAAATCATTTAGGACCCTAAGGACATGCTTATTAATGAGCTTGCTGCCAGATTGAGGCAAATGATATTGCTAGCTGGCTTTGTTTGCTGGCTAATCATAAACTAATCAAAATCTGGGTGGTCAAAGCAGGCTGCAAAAAATCTGCTTCCTAATTGCACTTTGCAGATATTGTTAAAAAGTGAGAATTAATTCTCAATTTTAGTCCTCAACTGGTTTCTTCAGGTGTTTAGTACATGGTAGGCAACTAGTATAGTTTACTTGATTCAAACATTCAATAAATTGTTTTATTTTAGCCAAACTCCACAGGACCAAACACTGTAGGGTTTTTCTATAGATAAATATTGCAACCAAATAAATGAATTTGCTACCGATTTAAAAACTGCCAGTGAGCATAATTGGAGGGAACATTAACTAGTACTTTTTTCTATTAATATACTTAGCACATGGCATTTAAATTTCATGGCATTTTTGCTTAATACGGCTCCACAGTGCTGCGTGGAGTGCCAGTGCAGTGTTGCCCTGAGCAAGAGTCAGGAGACCTGTGTTCTCCTTCCAATTCTCCTATTGATTTTGGACACATCATTTATTGTCTCTATCAATTTCCTCATCTGTCAGATGGGGGAGATATATTAAAGAATCATATGTAATCCTACAGTTCTTTGAATTATTTCCTCAAATATAATTATCAAAACTATCTAGTTAAGTTACTACAATGTTAGTTTTGTAAGGAGTCCCAAGCTCAGAAATAATTTGGAGACAAAGCAAGGACCTTAGCTTGCAATGACTACATTTTCTGACCATTGCATACCCCATATTACCAGCTAAGTCTTCCTGTCTTCCTAGGTGCAGACAGCTATATATCTTTTCAAAATAATATTTTGCAGATTCTTATCTTAGCCGAGGCTCTACAAAAGTGAGCACCTTATCAAGGAAGTCATTGATTTTGGATTAAAGAGGTGAAGGTTGTCAGCTGTTGCCCTGAATGTCAGGCATAGAGAGTGAATTCTTTTGTGATCCGTGCCTCTCTACTTTATCATGACTCACACTATTTTATAAGTGGCTATTAAGTCTTCATACAGAAGAGAGAACCAGATGTGTTTTACATACTGATGTGGAATAATACCAGAATTTCTAAGACCAATTTATGTCTTGGGCTGCTTTTAATGCTCATTGCTGAAAGAAAAAAAAAAAATCTCCTCTTTTATAGCTACCCACTGGCATTTATTGCTGCAAAGATTGCCCTAGGAATCCCACTTCCAGAAATCAAGAATGTTGTATCAGGGAAAACATCAGCCTGCTTTGAACCTAGCCTGGATTATATGGTTACTAAGATTCCTCGCTGGGATCTTGATCGCTTTCATGGAACATCTAGCCGAATTGGTAGCTCTATGAAAAGTGTGGGAGAGGTGAGTCTTTGGTTTACTCCTCTATTTATTCTTATTCTCAGCTATTTTGTCAAATATTTAATATCCTTGAAAGTCTTCAGGTTTCCTGGATACTGGGTTCCTGATTAGAGGATATATGGGAATTTCATTTCCTCCATGGTGTTTCAACATCTCTCTGACTACTAACATAAGGAATTTGTTACATGACCACTTAATGGATCTTAAAAGCTTCTAATTAAAAGGAGAGGCTATATATGTGGGTGTATAATATATTTACACATACGAAAAACATATTTTCATAAATAATTGAGCTATAATGTGTTTTATAATCAAATCTAGAAAATAACATGATATAAAGTGGCATACCAAAAAGTCCACTGCACTGAGGTTAAGAATTTAATTTTAATCTGTTCACACACACTGTGGCTTTGCCCTCCTTAGACCTCACTTTCTACATGTCTAAAAAGAAGGGGCTGGACTAGAAGATCCATGTCACATCTAGCTGTAAAGTTTAAAATTGGGATATGAAGCCCTCTTTGATTATATTGAAATGGTCTAAGCTTTTAGGGGCTTTAGACTTTTCATAATTTCCCTTTTTATGGTATTTGAAATTAAAATTAGCTTTTGATTAATCCATCTTCAAAGATGGAGCGCTCCTCAGTATAAGATGAAAGAAAGGGATGGAGACCCCCAGTCTCTGACAGTTACTCTCTTCCCTCCCCAACCAAGGGCTTTATTTCTGCTTGCATCTAGTCAGCTTGGAGAGAGCATGAGCCTTGGAACCAAATGAGCTTGGGTTTTACTCTTGGTGTTGCCACTTACCAGTTACAGACACTCATGGGAGACACTGGTCCTCAGGTTTTCCATCCGAAAACTGGAAAATGATAACACATATCTTGGGGGGTTCTTATAAGGTTTAGGATTAATACATGTAAATTTTTAGTAATGTCTTTTAAGGTAGATTCATAATGAATCTCCAGTAAATGTATTTCATTAGTATTGTTGTCATTGTTTATGGGTAGAACTTTTTTTTTTTTTTTAAGATTTTATTTATTTATTTGACAGGCAGATGCGTGAATCTCAATCTCTATCAATGTATTGACCTATCATCTATTTTATTTTATCTCATCTTTGTCTTTATATGGTTAACATAGGAGCTCTTCATCTATGTCTAGATATCTAAACTGGTTAGACTACAGAGCAAAGAACTACTTATGACCTATTTTTCTATATTGGCCTTTATTTGCCCTATGTTACAGCTTATTACCTACCCTCAGACTAGCCATTGCAGAAATACGCACCATCAATCACAGGAAGTGCAGCTTAAATCCATCAGCAATGCAGGAGAAAAGAGAAAAAAAAAAGACATTTTACTGCTCAATCATATTCATGCATGCAAGGGACCATTATTATTATTTTGGTTTCCTTACTTTCCAGGATATCAATGCAAGATTTTAAAGTAATGACAGATAAAGAAAATTTGACCTTTTAAATTAAAATTCCCTACTAGTTGTGTAAAAAAAACAAAAAACAAAAAACAAAAAACCCAGTAGTCCTTCCTAGCTGCTTTAAATCTTATTTTTCCTCTCATGCTTCATGGTGCACAATAGAATTAAAACTCAAATGCCATGAAAAGTTTTGTTGGTAGCTTTTCTGCCAAATAAACAACTGTTACTTAGTTTATTTTGTAGGAAGTATCCCTTTTTCACATTGCTTACAGTAAAATTTATAGGCCAAGGAATATGAGATAATTCCTGTAATGTTTTCATTAAAGGGACATTTAAGGGACATTTGTTGTCCGTGAATATTTCCCATCATACATTTAATTCAACTCAAGTTAGGAAGCATTTCCATGCAAGAATAAGATGTAGATATTTGTTATGTGTTATCTGCAGTTGGTAAGTTCAGAATATATAAATAGAACCAAATGTAATATGAATTCAACTGTGGTGAAAGTTAAGATACAGTATTTACATACAGGTACTTTGATAATGGAGAGGAATAGGGTCAGGGAATAGAGTTAGGGCCATGTCAGTTATCCCAATGAAAAATGGTGAAATTTTCACTTAATGAAGATGAATTTTAATAATATAAAATATTAAAAAGCACAAACTTTGAGAAAATACAGTTATGTACTCCTTTATTATTATATAGGTATGTTAATTTTTCTTTCATTGAACATATTTTACATACCATTAGTACAGTATACTTACAAATAATTATTTATGGTGAGTTACTTATAGAACCCATTACTTTATGGCCAACTTTTAAATATGTAATATTTATAAACTGTATTAAATATTCCAGAAATATTTTCCTCATTTGATAGGACTGTAAAATATTTCATTCCTGACAGTCTCTCTCAGGCTTAGGCTAGCAAGTATTAGGACCATGTTGTGTACCCCTTCAAATACCCCTATGCCTCGCAAGTTGCCTATCTGAATTGGACTAATATTTTATTTACCTCAGTACTTGAAAATCTTCCTTACTTCTAATTAAATTGGCAGCAGCGTGAAATGTTATCTGTTTGGCTTTAGCTATCTTTGAATATATATCTTGTCACACAGTTGACATGAAGTTTTATCAAACCGACACGAATGGGAACCTGGGTCTATTTGAGGAATCTTGGAAGTTTACTGAAGGCAACATTGTCACTGTTATTATTTTAAGTTGGAGACCAAAAATGCATAGCAATCTATTATTCCATGGAAAGATTCAAAGACAGTGTTTAGCCACTGAAAATAACTGGTTAGGCTTGAAGGCAATTTAAGTTTAGTTCTGAGTTGTAACTTGTCCAAATGAAATCACCACATGGTCTTCCTAATTGATTCGTGTACAATCAGCTGTAAAGATGGTGGGAAAACACGTCGAATTTGTCCTGGGGAGTTTAGACTCCGCCTACATTCAAGATCTGAATCTGTCAGTATTCATTATAATTCTGAAGGTTTTATTAATATTAATGCTTAGTTATAAAGAAAGCCAACCTGTCTTGGATTGTGACTGATAACCCATCTGGAAATAGTTCTGTTTTTGTGTTAATATATGTCTGACTTCTCTTTATTTGTTTTCTGTTTTAAAGAACATTTGCATAAAAGCAAGATTTTTATTAAGAAAGTGTCCATATGCTCTTTCCATGTATTCCTTAGTTTAATATTATGATTCAGAGCAGGTGCAGGCAACTTCCTCAACAGTCCCAGCAAATAAAGCTAAATTCCTGGTGTGGCAGACGACTGACCTAAGATTGTTAAAGACCCATTCTATCAAAACCATGGAGAAAAGGAGAGAGAAAGAAAAGTAACAATAATAAGACCTAAATTTCAGTAATAATCTTATATGTTTTGTTCCTACATCTTTTCTGAAGAACATCCATTTCTACTTCTGTTTCAGATTCAAAATATATAAGCTCTTTTTAAAAATACATGTTCTTAAATGTGCATTACAGGTCATGGCTATTGGTCGCACCTTTGAGGAAAGTTTCCAGAAAGCCTTAAGAATGTGCCACCCATCTATAGATGGCTTCACTTCCCGTCTTCCAATGAACAAAGAATGGCCAGCCAACCTAGATCTCAGAAGAGAGCTTGCGGAACCATCCAGCACCCGTATCTATGCCATCGCTAAGGTAATATGTGATAAGGGGCCCAGAGCGACTGTTTCCTTCAGAATATAGCCAACCTGGACTTCATTTTTTTATTTTTATTTTTATTTTTATTTTTTAAAGGATTTTATTTATTTGAGAGAGACAGAGACAGAGATAGCAAGACAGAGCATGAGTGGGGAGGAGAGGGAGAAGCAGGCCCCCCGCAGAGCAGCGGGGGAACGTGATGTGGGGCTCGGTCCCAGGACTCCTGGATCGTGACCTGAGCTGAAGGCAGACGCTTAACCAGCTGAGCCACCCAGGCACCCCGACAACCAGGACTTTAAAGTAAAACTGAAACATAAAATGGTTCTGAATTCAGGGATTTGGGGGAAAAATATAATTTTCTTCACTAGCATTATACTGAAGACTTCTGTGGCTTTTTTCAGATTATTCTATAATTAATGAAATATTACCTCCTCGTTTAAAAATTTGGTTTGAACCTGGCCTGAAGAACACATTGCCGGTTTAAAGGTTGATCACATAGATAAAATGTTCCTTCCTTTTAGAATATATCTTATCAATACTCTTAAGTAGGTCTGATTGTATTGATCTGCCATTTCTTATCCCTTGGATTACTTGTTCCTTGAAAATGTATAAAATTGTATTTTAGAAAGGAAGATGCATAAAACAGTATCATTTAGTACATGCTACCTCAGACTTTAGAATAATCTTTATTTGCATCATTTTCTGTTTTTAGAAAACAATGACTATAAAGATCTTCAGAGATTCTAGGCTTTTTTGTGTAATTATTTTATGGGTCTTATTTTTAGAACAAAAAAGCCCCACAGTTCTCACTTCCACCCCCTAGTTCCCTTTTATGCAAATTAAATGCCATATTAATCTCCCTTCATGTTTACTATGCGTAGGGTTTTGAAGTTTCAGCTCATCTGATTTTATAAAAGGTGACTTGGGCAGCTGGGACCTGTCTGGTCAGAAATCCCTGAATGGCTTTTTGACATTTAAGGAAGCTTAGGCATTAATCCTCCAACAGTATCAAACCACCCTGGAGCTACAAAGCCCCGCTGACCATTTTATACATGCGTGTGTGCGTGTGGGACAAGTTGATGAAAATAGGAATTTTGTTTTTAAAGAGGAAATCTGTCTTTGTAATTTGCCTTTGTAGCAACAGCAAAATGCTGTGAATGGTTTTGAACTCACTGCAACTTCCAGGTCCATATACCGAGTCCTGCTGAGAGGGGAGAAGGGGAGGGAATGTTTCCTTCGTTGCCTATAATGTATACTCTCCTCACCTTTATGGTTTCTGAATGCAGAATATTAAGTTCCATTGAAATTCTGGCAGATGCTAGTGTCTTTTGATGGACATTTCTCCATCTTGAGTTCCATGGTAATAGAGAATTAACATTTTTCGGTGGGGGTGCTTATTCCAGAGAGCTTCTTACCTTCTTTATGGTTCTTATTTCAGTCTTTTGTTTAAAAAAAAAAAAAAGCATTCCACCAGATTCATATACATATGATTTTTTTCTTTCCAGACAAGGGGCAGTAAATGGATTTTTTTTCCTTAAGTCTAGTAATTGTATTTCTGCCATTTTGAGGGGGATGAAAAAGGGAAGTATTTCCAAGTTCCCGGCAAGGCTGTAAAAGCTCAAGCAAATCTCTCATTCTTTTCTAACAGACTTATAAAGGATGAGATTTCAGGGGAAATGTGTGGAGGTCCTTTCTCGCACAGAGCACCCTCCGTAGAAGCAAGAAGTGCAGGGTCTGAGGTATAAATTACTGTCTGCCAGCGCGCCGGCAGAAGGAACTGATTTCTGTTTGTTAGAGGTCATCATTACTGTTCATTGCCCCAGCAACCAGGAACGTGGTGATTTTGACAAAAAGAGTGAGGACGGTGGAGGGCTGAAGGGGAAAATGAATGAAAGGCGTGAGTAAATCTTCCCTCGCTTTCATGGTCCTTACAAAAGGGCAAGTTGCTCTGAGGCCTGATTTTTGCTGCAGTCTTATTTCAGGATGACTGGATCATCACCTCTTTCGATCTGGGGAGAATACAGGGCATTATTTTTGATTTGGGAAACATTAAAGGAACCTCAAACTTGTTCGGGATCATTATGAGCTTCATTGTAGCTGTGTGACGTGGCAAAGCTGGGGTGCTTGAAGACGAGTTCGTAAGACAGGGAGGACCTGGCTTTCAGTTAGACTCCGGGGGTGTGACTGTAGTTGTCCTTCCTCGTGGTGAAATGAATCCAAGATTCTAGGCCCTCTGACAACCGTGAGGTCTTGAGAGTGTATGATCATGTGAAAACTTCCTCTGCTCTGTCAAAAGTGTCACTGCCTTAAGATTCTATCCCCCTCATAGTGTTGATGGCCAACAGCTAATTGCACCTTTAATCACTTGGAAAATGAGACAGAATACTGGCAATATACAGGGAGAATTAAACAACAACAAAAAACATGAATAGAATTATAGAATGAGCAAGACTTTGAGTATTCCCATTAGGTGTCGTCTTACTCTAGTTGACAGAATTATGAGCTGAGCTGTCTCTCAACACTTATGATCATTGTCTCTCTGGTGCTAGAAATCAGTGCAAGTTTAAAGAAAATTAAGCTCCTCGAGTTGAAATATAACAGCAGAATTACTAGTTACATAAATTTCTTAATGGGATTTTAAAATAGAGTGTGCCATTTCTAGAATATGTGGTTTTGGAGTATTATCTGATTATTAATTTTCATTGAGTATAAACATACATCTAAAAATAGTAAAGAAGAAGAGTGGATACCTTTTGAATATCAGGGTTTGGGTTTTGAGCATTTATCTCTTCTTTCCATTGCCTTTTCTACTCAGCTTAATGACCCATCGTTGTAATTTTACTTCTGAGAAATTGCTAAAGTAAGCTTGTGGAAAAAGCTGAGCTGCCTATCAGAACAGAAGTTATTGCTACACTGTTTTGGAATATATTAGGATTTTGTAAAATGCCTGTCTTAGCACAAAAGTCATAGTAACTAATTCAAAATAATTTTTTGTTTGAAGTCCTCTCTGAGGAAATATTCTAAAGAAATAACAGTAAGCCAGATTTGATCCATAAATTTTCACTGACTGGTCTGTGTGAGCGTGGAATGAGGTAATAAAACTATGGTATTTGCCAAAGGGTAATTTTCCAAAATACAAGTTAAATGATCATCATATTGATTCTAGATTTTCCTACCAACTTGACTTAACTGTAGT
The DNA here is from genome assembly GCF_964662115.1 of Mustela nivalis. Classification (NCBI taxonomy): domain Eukaryota; kingdom Metazoa; phylum Chordata; class Mammalia; order Carnivora; family Mustelidae; genus Mustela; species Mustela nivalis. The sequence goes on along the minus strand of NC_139030.1, from coordinate 93,258,330 downwards.
TTCAAGAGATTCTCTTTAATTCCAAAGAGATGTACCAAATTTAGGATATAATTAGCAACATGGTTATTTAAAAGGCAGGGAAGCAGAGGCTGTCAGGGGGATTTTTCGGAGCACAGACTGCTCTGATTAACTCAAGACACCTCCTCGGCGCGCCATTAGCGGATATAGTTGGCAGCGTTGGTAGGTTTATTGGAGGAACATCAATGATAGAATATCGGTTCCATTCTCAGTCTATAGCCTCAAGCTCTCCCAATAACATGGAGAGGAATGGTTGTTATATGTTTTCAACCAAATAAGACATTTATAAAATGTTTGCCAAAGAAAGCATCTCTCCTCCTTTTGGCAGGCCTTGGAAGACAACATGTCCCTTGAGGAGATTATGAAGCTCACATCCATTGACAAGTGGTTTTTGTATAAGATGCGTGACATTTTAAACATGGAACAGACACTGAAAGGGCTCAACAGGTAAGGCAGTGTTCTGAGTCGCTCCAGATACCTTCTGTGCAGCTTTTGTCTTCCTCTTACCCTCAAGCGTTCAGCCAAAATTCTTCCCTTCAAAATTCTTCAGTGAAGTTCGTAGTGCCAAGGTTGGTAAGCAGTAGCCATCAAGAAATAGCAGTTTTAAATGTTTACCTTTTGAAAGGTGTCTTTTTAACAGTCTTGTACCCCTACCATTGCCCTCAAACATTGTGGTATTTTTATTAAGTATTTTGAAGTTATAAAATCTATGAATTCATGTGCTATTTAACTTACCAAAAATTACCTAGATCAAAATGTTATTAATCAGTAATAAATGAATAATATTCTTATTTTCTATAATATTTCTAAGTTCTGAAGTTGGTTTTTCTCTTAATATCAACCTACATATTGCTGTCTATTGATGAGCAAATGTATTCCTCTTGCATTCTACTGGTATTTTTAACATTGGGACTTCTAGTTCAGCATACAAATAAGCCACATTCAAGTTCTGTTAATAGATTCTTTACCTCTCACTAATTTACATTTTTATCTCCTTCATGGCCAATTATTTTTAAAATTTCATTTCATGTTCGGAATATTCTGATAACATCAGTGCTTTAAAATCTACTTCTTTATTTTTCATGAGAAGACCGTTTGTTGGGACACCTCAGGCTTATGAAATCACAGATAGGTTTTAATCATGGATCTTTGATAAGAGGAACATTTACCAATCCAGGAGAGAGAGAGAGTATAATCCTCTTTAGCTTCCTGCCTTTAAGAAGGCTTGGAAATACATAATTATTAGGAAAAGGTCTCAATTACAAGCCTAGGCATATGTTTAGAGAGAAGGAAATGGTTTTTTTTGGGGGGGGTAAGTTATTCTCAAATGATTAGAGTAAATGTAAAAATATTAATCACTTAAAATGTTGAAGACAGTGGAAAGTTCTCAAAGCCTTCATCTGTGGCATATGATTGAGTCACTGTGTTTACCTAATCAAGATGCACACGAACTGGGCAGTAGTAACACTTGCTTTTCTTTTTGAGCAAAACGAGGTTCTTTTTCATCTATTGAACAGTTGCCCACAACAAATGCTTGGTTTTGAAAATGGGGGATTCCAATCTGCCAAAAATGAAACTAGCTGTGGTTGCTTATAAGTCATCCTTCCTAGTGATCACATAAAATGAACACTAGACAGCAAATACGTTAACAATTGAGCCTATACATTCATCATAGAATTTTGCTGACTTGAGGTTTCCTTTCTTTGGTTTACGAGGCCAGCAGAACTTCCATGTTGAATTATAGTCTGTTCTACGGCTTCCAGTTTCAGACAACTGATTTCAAATGCCTAGGAAACCACCCCAATTAAACCACAGGAGGGTGCTAGAAACTTACAGTGTGACGGTTGTAGCAGTGGGAGAGACCTGGGGTGAAAAATAGCAGCTGTTGTTGTGATTTAAATTTTCACTTGATATACATTCTGATTTTTGGACCCATTCTATGTTTTAATTGAATAGTTTTTGTTGCAACCAGAAAGCAGGTTGAAATTCTAACTAAGCGGAAATAAGTGTATATTGAGAGTGAAAAATGTCCTTGGAGGATTAGACCCACTTATTGTTACAGATCACTTATCTTTTTGATTTCCACATTCTCTTACATTTATTTGCTGACAATTTAATGTTTTTAGGTTTCATTTTCTGGCATAAGCACATTTGTAAATAGACATATTTTCTATTGTCCATATTGATCAACATTAAAAATTTTTATATAAAGCTTTTAATAATTTAGAATGGTCTAAAACATTATATTTAAAGTCATCTTTTGTCTTAAGGACTCCACAGGTGATCCATGGTGTTGGTAAACCTAAACCTTGAACTCACTATTTTCTGAATGACACTTTACTGTTTACTTCTTCTTGTTTTTTTGTTTTTTTATTTTATTTTATTTTTGGTTGTTTTTGGAGTATCCTAGATGCACACAGCAATTTGAAAATGATTGTTATTTAGAAGTGTTAGATAAGTTAAAGAAAGAAAGAGAAAAAAAAAGAATAGGTGTCCACTGAAGCTACCTGTCTCAGTCATTGTGTGGTACACAGAGGTCCGAAATTGAATGGATATTGTAGCTGATGGATTGTAAGGGTGTAGAACTTGAGTTTTGTTGTCCTATTTTGGTTATCTTCACCATTACCCTAGATTATGGTGTCTTCTGCTTTTTCTCAGCCTCTGCATATATCCAAGAAGGCTTAGTCATCAAGGCAGATACTACTCCAACAGTAATAATAACTCTATTAGCAATTGACATTAGATAGCTGAATTACGCATTGCCAGTTTGCAAAAAGTTTATGAAGATCAGTTCTTTTTCATTTACATTTATCTGTGGTTCACTTTATTTCAAAATCTCAACTGTTCCAGCATTGGAAAGGCAGACTTTCCTTGTAGACCCAGGAGGTAACTATTTGGTGTGATTTGGCATGGCCGCCAAATTCTCTCTCCTTGGCATCTCTCTGCAGCCAGTGTGCTGAGGTCCCTTTGCACTTTTCTGATAGGTCCTCTGGAAAACAGGCACTGGGGAATCTCAGCTGGGAGAAAAGGGGAAACTTTAAGAAGGGACGAAGTATAGAACGCCAGATGTGGGTTAAGTTTCACTTGGTTCCTTTCTTGTGTGTTGGAAAGAGTACAGGCTTTGGAGCTAGTCTGATGGATCCTTGTGAAGTTTTCCCCACTGTGGAACTGCACGTGACCGCCCCCTCCTTTCTCTGGCCTCACATGCTTTCTGCTAACGTCTGCTTGATCGTTTTACTGTGAAACTTAAACAATATAAATGTAAAGGACCCTTGGCACACCGTGAATGCCTAAGAAGGTTTTCCCTCATTTCCCTCTGAAAATGAAAAAGCTACATATTATAATGAAGAGTATTTTGTGATTTCGGGCAGATACATTTAAAGACTATTTTTTAGAGTCACTCAATTTGCATTTGCTTATGCATTTTACAATAGGCTATTTCTTAACTTTCTTGATGATGCACTGTCACTTGTTTTAATACCAGATGTATTTTTTTAAAAGAAGCTGTGATAGCAAGTAATACAAATGCTATTCTTATCAGAAGATCAATAACACTCCATTATGCTAATGAACAAAAATTTCTATTTTACAGTTGTTAATTGTGCTAAAATTCTTCTAAAATCCAATAAACATCTTTACTAGCAGAGGATGAGAACATCATTCAGATTGATGGCCAGTCTATGATTTGTATTTATATACAGTCATCTGAGATGAAGTTCAGAATTTGACTCCTAAATGGAATATACCCATGTATTTAGTATATGTGAGTGTCCATAGGCTGGAATGGGGAAAACAAAACAATGTTTGTAATGAGGTTGGCATTATGGGAGTAACTGAGTTTTCCATGTCCGTGAGAAGGTGAAAATTATAGAAATTCCTTTCCTTGAATGGTGGAGATGAACGTGTGTTATGCTGAGGATAATATATGAAATCCCAGCCGAGTTCCGGGGCGATGAGACCTTAGACCAGTGTTAGAATAATCAACTCAGTGTCCAGGCTGCAAGTGCTTGCTCCCATCAGAACTCGGTTTGCCATCTCCAGTACACGAACAGAGCAAGGGCAGCCCTCCGGAGACTTCCAAAGCAATAGCCATTCTTACCAACTCAGGTGATAGCCATTATTTAGACAGCTTCCCCACTTGAGTTCACGAACTTTCTCCTTTTCCTCTTAAATTGTTTATTGTTGCCCAGGGGAATGCTAGGAAAGTTGATGTTTCTAGGAAGTTCCCCAAATTTATAAGCTGGTGTAGTTGCATTAATCGACCTAGAGTGATAGCATATTTTACGGTGAATTTCTTTAGGTTTTGAAAAGTTTCTCTTTACTCAATGTGATGTGAGTTGTATCATACAGGATTCCAATGTCTGTAATGCATATGCACTGGGATTTAGGTGTTTAACCTGTTAACTTCATGTTACTGGATCACTTTGCAGGGAGTTTAAGAAAAGTTCAGTCAGAGTTTTTAGTGGCGCTGCGACGTTTGCATAAGCTCTATCCATTGGCTTTCACAACTGAGCTATCCACATTTAATATGTCTGTTTTCCCCACACTTTCACACATAATGCTACTCCCATATAGCATTTTCATAAATACTCATTACAAGAAAAAAAATACTTATTTTGATCTATTAAAAAGTACAAAAACCTCACCTGTAATCCTTTCCTTCATTAGCATATAGATAGATTCAATTCAGGCCATGCAAATAAACCTGACCTGAAGGGCAAAAGTACAAGTACCATAAATCAAATAAATCAAATGTCAAATGTCTTCATCAGCTAGGTTCTCCTGATATAACTGATTCCTTAAAGTAACAAAAGAACGGATTTAAAATTATATCTTTTAATAGAGAAAACCAGATTTTGATTCAATCAAACAATTCTGAGTGCCTTCCAAGTGTAAGACAATAATCAGAAACTTTATTGACTACATATCAGTCACTGTTCATTTAATTTTTACCACAACCTAAGGAGATCAGTAATTATCCTGATTTTATAGTTGTAAGCTGAGGCACTGAGATACTTAGCAACTTCCTTGCTATCACATACTAATAAATGACAGGTGTGAGATCAAACCTGAGCAGGACTCCAGAGCTCAGGATGTTTGAAATTTCACTCCTGTGCTATATGTAAATGTGTGTATATGTATACACATACACACATATATATGTGAATATGTATATGTATTCACACATATATTTGTACATGTATGTTGAGGAGTGTGGCAAGATGAATTAAACAGAGGGAAATAAGTTTACATATAATAGACACTTTCAGTATAGTAACAGTAGTCAATAGAGCATGACGGTCCCATCACCATCGAACTAGCACATATGATAAAGTTTTCAACTAGGTTAGTAATTAATAGACAAGCACAGGTACAAGAATCTCTCAGTTGAACCCCTTCTGCTACAAGGAAGGAAGGAAGTCAACTGTAATAAAGCTTGTTTATGAGCAGGGATTATTTCAGGACATTACACTCCAAGCATTTTAATTTATAATATCAAGTTGGATTAGCAATTTTAGGTTGAAAGATCATAATGATACTTAAAAAAAAAAACCCAGCATGAACAGGCAAGAAAAAAAATACCATGAGGTGCTAATTACCAGGTTTGAGTATCTGCTTATCTTCTGCTTGTGTCTTTTTAATTTTTTTATTTCCTTATTTTGAGTTTTGGGTGCTTTGGCTCTTTCTGATTGACATATCAAAATGAATCTGTTGTCGTCCAATTTAGAGGTTTAAAAAGAGGGGATATGACCATTGTACAGTTTCCACTATGTAAGTATAGGGGGCTTAGATTTGGATCTATTTCTCTATTAATTGTTCATATAAATTCAATTTACTGTGGATTAATGTACAAATTATCCAGTAATTGCTTTTGTCCAATATTCTATAGCCTTCATTTTTTTAACTGTTTTAATTCTGATAATCTGCTTTTCCTCCTTCACCTCCACTTATTGCTATAGTCAATGCAGTCAGAAAGAGTCAAGTACACTTTTGAAGGGCCCCATTGTCATCTGAACATCACTGTGTTCAGTGTGATAAACTGTGTCCACTGGTGGGTGCTGAAAAATCATAGGTGTGCCTACTGCTTAGGAAAACAATCTAGGGCAAACCTGGTGAGTTCCACTTGGGCATTCAAGTGCTAAATTGAGCTCAGTAAAGTTGGCCATTTCCCTGCAGCCACAAACTTCTGGCAGATGTAATAATGCAGGTGTCACCTTAGCTGGAACACTCCGTTTGAATGTCCTCTCCTACACATGTTCGTTTCTATTGGCTTTTTATTTAACTTGCTCATGAGGCATGGCAAAACCAGAGAAGAACCTTTTGTGCTTAAATTTGATTAAAGTTTTTTTGGGGAAAAGTGTCACCTAAAAGTTGTTAAAACTTAGATATAAGACAGAAAAATGTTAGCACTTTGTTTTCTCATGATAATTTGTACTTTCTGTTAGAAAAAAACCCTAATAATGAAAAATTTTAGTCTTAAAGGGTATCAAATAAAGAAATAATTTAGGGAAAGAAATATATATATATATCCTTATATATAAAATATAATTGCATGTAATAATTTTGATGATATTTATTCTGGATATATGTTTGTGATACCATTGGTTGTTTTCCCCACTCCAGTCTGAACATTCATATATATACTAAGTATAGATGAATGTGGGAATGGCGATGATTGGGCACTTTAGCGGAACCCATTGTCTTGATTTGCAGAAAATAAGTGATGTCCTCTGACCTCACCACCGAGTCACACTAGATTTCTGAGTCTCAGTTTCTCTCTAGTTAGAAACAAAACAAAATACAACAACACACAAAAAAGCAAACTCCATTCTTATTTTACTGGGAAGCCATGCAACTAAGATGAATATATAACATATTATGTGTGAAATAATTAACTCTAAAGGAAAACAATTTTATCAATTACTACATATTACCATTCTGTGGTTTGTCTTTATACCCTAAACCACTTATCTAATAAACCGCATCAAGAATACTAAAAATTGGAGCTTACATGAGAAAGTTATATTTTTTCTATTTGAAAGAGGAGTGTTACTGTGGGAATTTCTATGCCCCTGTGAACTAATGCCAAAAATAGATTTTATTTTTAATTTGTTTTTATGTTCCATGTGATAAGATATTTTAGGTGATGTCATAGATTTGATGGCCCTCCATTAATTTTTTTAACTAACAATTTATTGAATCAGATAGAATGTAAAAGTTTACATCAAATATTTAATGTTCTGAGAGTCTTCATTAAATTCACTATTTAAATAGCATTTACAAATGTGTATTTTGAAAGTGTGAGAGAGAACTTGATTCTGGCATGGGAAAAATAAATGTTTTACTCAAAATGTTTCAGAGTGATATTTAGATAGTTCAAAAAACAGATATGTATTTTGTGTGTATCGATTCTTAAATATTGATAGTACAAAAAATCTCAAGTTGATTTAAAATAACATATACTCATAATTTGCATGTACCTATTAATAGTCAAGAATTAATAGATTATCTTTATGTCATTATCTCTGATCTCAGCATGATGAGTTATGTAGATGGCATTTACTAGATGGCATTTCTCTTTATTAAGAGCTCTTATTGGACCATATGGTATTTGTTCATCTACTCAGTCATTAGTATTTATTAGGTACCTACTATGTGCAAAGCTTGCTACTAGGTCCAGTGCCATCTGTCGATGGATAATTGTTAGTCATTAACCTGTCTTCATTGGGTTTATAATCTATATTTGAAGGTTAAATATATACACATGGTTAAATATATACACAGAAGACAGACACTTTTAACAGACCAACTAGAGGCAGGAACACAAATCCAGGAAAATTAAATGGAGGTTAAAAACAAAAGCTCTAAGACCTCTGCATATGTTAACTCACATAAAGTGTTCATTTAAGAGTTCCTAGAAGGTGTGCCTGCCTACCTCATATTTTATAAATGAAACAGTGGCTCAGATGTTTAAGTTAACTTTTTGAGATTTCAGAGGTAGTGCCCCTTGGAACCAGGATTTAAGTTCAGGACTTGAGGAATCCAAGGACAGCATATATCCCTTCAATATACCCCCCCAAATAAATCCTTCAATATATCCCAAAGCCAGGGGAGCCAAGAAAAGAGAAACTTTAAAACAGAATAAACAAAATCAGAAGACACTTTCAACAATATTGTGTGGTTTAGGGAGAGTAGAGAGCGAGGGAATTGAGCAAGTCTTCCAAATTTGAGGATCTGGAGGAAAGAGAAAGAACTAGATTCTAAGAACCAAATATGCAAGAAAAGAGAGGAAGTGGGTAAAGGAATGAATTTTACTTAGGAAGCAACAAATCATGTTTGCTCTTATTTTGTTATGTTTCTACTATGTTTCATAAAAGTGAGAATCTTAATGTAAAGAAATTGTCTATGAACAGAAATTAAAGTGGGTATTATCTACCGATTTGTTCAATGTAGGTAGTAGTTGGAAGCACATAGTTTCATTTCAGTGTTCCCTAATTATTTGATGCATGTGGGTACCATCCTCCACTTAAATTGTAAATTCCATTAAGGCAAATTGCAAATATCATGTCTTAATAGACTTTTATTATAAGCTTTTCTTAAGAGCTTTTGCTGATTTGAGTGAACACAGAAAAAAGTTCACTATACTAAGGCATAGCATCAGCTCTGAAACAGATACAAATGGCTTCCAGTTCTTTATTGATCATATATTTTCTTGGGCATTGGCAGACAGTGTCTTCCATCAAGCAAAAACTCAAATATATTTGTGTGATAATATGCCCATTAATTAAATGAATACATACTCTTGGTAGAAAATGAAAATCCGAATTTCTTAGTCATGATAAAAAGGAGAAATTAGAAAATGCATTTATAGTTCCTGGTTGTTTCAAGAGACCCACAGAATGATTACCTGAAAAATATATAGTCCAAGATACAAATTCACTGTGTTGGAAGACATTGTAAATCAGCATCTCCACATTTTCATTTTTTAAAGTGACTATGTATTACTGATTAGGTAGGAAGACTTTGAATAAACTGCTTTCTAATAAAAGGGGGTTTATCTAATTGTTTTAAATTATCAAATGGAGACATATCTATTGGAAGCATTATAATACCTACATATGCATTATAAAATCTATATTGCCTGTTGACAACAGGCCAAAATTTTTATATTTTTGGATTAAACAAAAAACTATCCAGGTATTCAAAATTGCAAATTTTCTTAAAAGTTGTGAGAAACGTTCACTAATATTTACAAGTGTAGTGAAGGTTCTAATTCAATTAACCAGTGGAGAAGGTTAGGGCAAAAAAGGTATATTATTTATAAGAGATCTATATTTCTCTTTTGACCTTAAGGTGCATTTCTGTTATGGTTCGAGTGGGAAATATCACTATTCTATTTTCGTGGATGGTGAAACTGAGTCAAATTGAGGTGTGTGTCATTCTTTCTGTCACAGCAGTCAGAGGAAAGTAAGGAATCTAGCCCTGGGCTTCTGCCTGCGGTTCTAGTCACTAACCCTTTTCAGAGCTTCTTTTTAGAGATATGACTTTTAAATCAGACAGCTGGAGATCAGTTCCTCCTTAGCTGTCACGTTGTGAGTTGTGTGTTTTCCTGCTTGAATTGTTGACCCCACTTAGAGCAGAAGCATTGTAAGGGATGTGCCCTTCTCTGGGACTCTTGTGGGGGAAAGCCCTGGCGAGTCACCTTTAAAAGATGTAGCACTGGGTGTGGTGAAAAAATAATGAATACTGTTTTTCTGAAAATAAATAAATTGAAAAAAATATATAGTAGAAAAATAAAATAAAAAAAAAGAAGTTAGAGTGTAATGAGAAAAAAAAAAGATGTAAACAGAATTTTGAAGGGTGTGGAGAGCTAGGATAAGGGTTTTCCTTTCACATTTCGCCATATTTCAAATAGAAGACTGTCTGTATACAGGCATTCATACATACACATATATTTTTTCTTTAAATAAGATGAGAACACCTTATCCTCCACGCTAATGCAGGTCCGTAAAAAATTTCTTGAAGTGTACAATGGAGAATACATTTACATTAAATCGTCTGCCTCAGCTGTAGTTAGAGGCTAGATAATCACTCACTGACCCCCAGAATTTTTTCACCTGCTCATTCATACCTGAAGTGTCTTTTAGGTGGCCTAGAGCCCCGGAGTCCAGCCTTGGAGGTAAAATGCATGATTTCTGTCCTACCGAGTGTAAGGTAGTGGCCATGCCTCCCCGCGGTGTAGAAAATGCTTGGGTGCACGTGCTCTCCAGAAGATCAGTTGTGATTTGCAAGGAGAGCCGAGTATGTTGGCCCTCATGTCAGGGGAGAGCTACGGGAATGTTGCAGAGGAGAGGAAAAGTCTGAGAAATGCTGAGACGATGGGGCCACATTTAAATGACGTTCCAGTTTTGTTCTGATGAATCGCTCCTCCTGCTTCTCTCCCTCCTTCTCTCCCGCTTTCTCCTCCCTGGCGCCTGCGCGCTTCCCCTTCTCCCTCAGGCCCTGGCATCTGCATTTGTGAAGCACTTATTTACCTGCTTGGCATTGTGCCAAACACTTCACAGATTTATTATTTTGTCTGACTGATAGGTTTGTTCTCTCAGTAGAGTTGGAGCCTGACTCTAGATTTGGCCAGAGGTATTTACTTAGGGTTGAAATAGGCTGTTAGACACTCTTTGTCAATGACACATAATGATGATAAAGTAACGGCCATCACCTCAGTGTGAACATGGCCTTGGTGGTATTACACATACTGACTCAAACCCTCCCCTACGTAACCCTACCTACCCTACCTAGTCCTCCCCTACCTAGCCCTCCCCAACCTAACCTACTCTGTAGCTGATGGACCGGTATAATTGACCATCCTTTGCTCTAGGCAGCTTGAAGGGAGAGCTACTCAATTTGCTCTTGAGTATATAGTCATTAGCATGAAGTAAATGAGAATTTTTGCTGTCCAGGGTGTTAATATTTATTTTTATGTCTTCTTCTGAAAAACACTCAGTGATAAAGATTTTTGATTTCCATGTAGGTAATAATCCTCAAATTAACCCATCTAATGTGATAGGTTATCAGGAATTTAAAACTAGCATTTTTCCACATCTTCCTAGAAATGACTTTCCATTTTATCCCCTCCCTTTCTAGAACGGGCTTACTTTTGTTCACTCAAGAACTAAAAAATTTGGTCAAAAATTATTCCTATGTATGTTCCATTTAGCAAGAAAAAAAATCTATGCAGCAGTTATCAGTAGATAAGATTCAGTTAAGTAAGTTATTTTAATAAGATTCTAAGTAATAGTTTCTAGAAGTTAAAGAAGGTTATATATTGAAAATTATACTGCTGTTGCTTGGAACAACACATCTGGTAGGTGGAAAACTACTCTGTGGAAACATGACTTTCTTTAAACAAAGATCATGGAGAGGTTGTAAAATATAGGACTTCCACATAAATTTATTTGTGAAAGAACAGATTTTATAAAATCAAAGAATGCTCATTTAATCTCAGCTTTCTACTAAGGCCTTATACAACATTTGTTTTTGTTGGATTTAAATTCTGGATGTATAAAAAACCTATATTTTGGGAAAAGCCAGGATTTTCCTTACTGAATACATCTTAATTTGGGGGAAAGGACCTATTGAATGGATTTAAAATTATAAATAAACTTATTAATCAGAAGTAAGAAAAGCAGTATTCTATGGTATGCACTTTGCCCTTTAGTTCAATCTGATCAGGTGAAAATTGTTTGGTAAAAACATGCTTTATGAATGTAACAGAACACTTTCTTATACAATTATAGACATTACTCACTACTGTGACAGAGTACTTTCTGTTTGTTTTTCATCATTACCAAATCTGTGGCAGAGCACAAGAGAGTCACAGCATTTCCAGCTAGGAATCAGTGAGATATAAAATGTGATTTATTATGTCTCAAAAATTACAATTAACTTAACCTATATTAGGTCATTTCCTGTATTATTATTACTTGGTAGCCATAGACTATAATCATGATACTATAATCAGTATTATATAAGTTGTTCTTACCAGATCGAAAATAATACCATAGTAATTCGGGATTATTGTGATCACTAAAGATTGGCTAAAAGAAAGAATGTTAAGATTCATGGATTAAAAATTGCCTGCTGAAAAAGTATCTACAGTATCATTTGCTCATGCTTTTCTTCTTTGTTTGATTCTGTTGTTTTTAGTAGCCTTTAAGGTGAAATACAGTTTTAAGTGTCTGGTCCCTCGAAAGTCAACATTTGTAAGATTGTAACATATTGCAATAGCACTAAGCAGACCTAGATCTTCATAGATAATTTTCATGCTGGTGTGCTTTCCCATGAACATTGGATCACTGGGTATTGTTTGCCCTGTAGATGAGCGGTCAAGATCAAGGTGTTCTTTAATTCCTCCAAAGACCTCACGGCTGTATAGTAACAAAGCACGGTGCTTTGAACAATTAAGAGAAAATAGCGGTATTTACCCAATTGCCCAGGTCTCATCCTTTGCTTTTCTAAACACGACTGCTGCTTATGAAAAACGTGTTTTGCATTTCTCTTAAGGAAAAGTTTGCATTTCTCCTTGGGGGGGGGGGAACAGATGAGAAGACAAATAACTTCTCCCCTGCTTGCATTATTGGGATTGGGGCATGGTCTTGAGCCTGCAAAATGCCAAAAATAATCCTTGAAGCGGTGCAAGAGTCAGGGGAAAGGCTGACTGGGGGGGGGGGGGGGGAGGGTCTCAGGGCAGAGAACACGAATCTTACTCTTTTTTTCTGTCCTTATGAAAGCAGGTGTCATTGCTGAGGCTCAGGCTCTTCTCTCAGCTTCTGCCTTTTCGGGGATTTTTAGAAAGAAGACAGTAATAAAATCGCAAGCCCGTCCATCCCGTAATCGTAGGCCAAGTGGAGTGCTCATTTTCGCGTTAGAGCTTGTGCAATCTGGAGAGAAATTTGTTTAGTATTACTTGTGAGGTGGTGGATCAGATAAAAGCCAGTGAAGTGGAAGAGAGGACTGTGTGAAGTGTGCTGCCTCCCTTGGTAATAGCCATGCTGCCGGCGTTCCTCCAGTCGGTTAATAGATTTCCCCAGCTCCTCTATGCCAGGTGAAAATTTCCTCATTAAGGGGAATTTATTCCATTTCCTTTTATCATTTATTATTGAAGACTAAGTGTGAGTGGAGGAAGTTGCGGAGATGACAGGGTAGAATTTTAAACAACAACAACAAAATCGACGTTGGAAGTCGGAGAGAGACAGGAGAAAGGCTCGTATTGTTTATAAAACCAGAGAACACACAAGAGACTTCCCGCTGTAGAAGCTGAGCCCTGCTGTCTAACCGTTAAAAGATTATGGCAGAGTGTGTAAAAGTCTGATTGTCTGTTTCTAAGGTGTTTTTTCCCCCTCCAAAAATTTCAGAACTGTCATTTTCAGCTGCTAAGTAGAGAGGAACTGAAGATTATGAAAAGGCCAACATCACAGCGATCTGGTGTTTCTTTGTGTTATTGTTTAGCTTCTTTTATGCAATGAGGGAAGTGTAACCTTTGCAGAGTTTGCCCCTGAACTCTGAAAGCAAGGAAAACTGGGAGGGAAGAGAAAGGTTACGTATATGGCACGTTTCCCAGAATGCAATAAAGATCAACAGAAACATACCAGCACACAGGCATACATACCAGATAACAGACGGATACTTTATCGCACATATTTTAAAACTGTGTGCTTTTCTGCAATATGCTCCGTTCAGCTGATCACATTCTTGCTTGGCATAATGCTCCCTTGATTTACAATATAATATAAATGGAGCATTCCCTATATGAGACTTCAGAACGCGGTTTGGAATCACAAATTCAGCATTTATACTTCTTTTAGTAATTATTCTATTTTGAGTTTATTCCAAATTAAGGCTTTTATTTTCCTTTGGAAAAAGAGAAATAGTATAGCCCTGTCCCTAAAATAAGCTTTCATTTAACTTGATTTCTTAAAAAAAAAAAAAAAAAAAAAAAATCTCCCTCTGATGGAAGTTCTTGTAGGCAGACAAAATGGAGGCCAGCCCAACATGGGCAGATAGACAGGAGGAGCGCCTATCCGAATCTCCACATTGTTAGATGAGCTTTAAGTTCACTTAAGATGATTCATCTTGCATTTGACTCTGAAGAGGTTTAACCTTATCTAAATCACTGGCCCAAAGCTAATGAATCGTGTCTTCAAACTGTCTCTTCTTTTATTTTATTATAATGGGACTCAAAATAAAATTTTGTATCAGAACAAGTAGGGAATCAAGTCAATTTTCTTCCCTATGTAATGACATAACGGCCAGCTCTGTGTCAGACAAAAGCAGCAGAAAGAGTGAAATATAGAGAGAGGCAACCAGCTTCCTGTCTTGGAGTTCGGGGTCCCTCACAGAATTAGGGTAGCGGTGAATGTGGGAAGGAACCTAATTTATCCGTGTCTTTGTAACTGCTATGCTGGGTCAGGATCAACATATATTAAAAAAAAAAAAAAAAAAGAAGAGAAGAATCAACATTTATTTTGTCAGTGAGGAATACTGAAATGCTTTACACTATTTGATGAACATGCCTGAAAAGTCGAAATTAATAACCAGAGAGATTTAAGTAAAATACTACAGAAGAGATATCACTTTGAATTTTGTATGAACATACCTACCCAGTATTTGCATTCAAATTAAAAGAGATGAGCATGATTACATTCATATGCCATTCCAATTTAAAACACCCTAATTTTCAAGATGTTAAAAAATGTCCTATCATGCTATTGATCTAGCTATTTGAAGATTGAGCAAAAGTTAAAAAGTTGTTTTGCGCTCACCCAGAAAATATTCTGGGCATCAGCTTGTAAGCATGCACTCTGCAAGTCTGGCTTGATAACATCTGTTATGGGAATCTCACCTGGTAAGAATTGAGGGGGTGCCTATGGAGAAGTAAATTTTCAACCCCATCCTGAAATTCTATCATTTATGATTCATTATTCTGTGTTACTGTTCCTCTTCTCAGGCATCCCCTTTGAATAATGAAAATTCTCTGGTGTGGAGATGCTATGGGGAGCAGTAATGATTGAGTTAGTCTTAGTGACAGATAGCTGTTTTTTTGCCACCAGAGCTGAGCACAGAAATAATTTACTTTACTTTTTTATGCATGAAGCCAATTCTATCAGTCTTCTTTCTTTTCTTTCTTTTTTTTTTTTTTTCCTTCTTTCTTTGCTTATTGGTAAGAGACCAGTTTTATTTGGTGAGTGGAGGAAGATGGTTGCATGTTTGCTGGAGATGTCTTTATGTGCTCTATTGGACTCTTTGGTGGAAAATAATAAGAGGAATTATGCATATTTCAGCAATAGAAAAGACTGCACTGCTGAATGTGGACAAAACAAATGCAAATTTATTTCATCCCTAATAGAAACATGAGGAATCTAAGTGGTTTCTTTTTTTATTTAATACTGTTATTTATAATTTTCATTTAGAGCAATGTAGCAACCTTTGAAGAATTGACTGATATTCCTTATAAGAGGAAATAAAAATAAATCATTCAAGGAAAAGGAAAAAAACACTAAATAGAAAAGCATGACCCAAAGAGCTCAAGATGAATATATTACTTCTGGTTATCTTTGGACTTGAAGAACTTGCATTTTTGCTAGTCTGGAGTCATAATTATAGGTGTAATGGCTCTTTTCAAGGTGTATGTCCTAAGTGTGTCTGGGTTGTTGTTCTGTGGGTTAGGATTTAGTCATTGAAGCTAGTGTGGCTGCTGATATAGTGACATAATATGGGTTTTGCCTCAGATAGTTACTGCAATAATAAAGAAACATCTTACTAAAGATCTGTTTATTTTTATATTTTTCTTTTACTGCTATGGCACAATTATGGGAAAATGTTCTAGCAAGTAGGTAGAAAAATCTAAGGGTATGAGTCGGCTTAATGTTATATGTACAGTATTTCTGCACTTAACTGAAGCTTCATACTTATGTTTTTAACAAAATTGCAGATCAGAGAAAATGTGTAGCCTTTCACCATGCAGGTAAACATTAATATGATTTATCTTTCATAAAACTCAGGAATATCTTTATTTAAAAAGAACATCATGCATAGTTCTAATTGAGAAAAATGGCTTATTTATCAAGTACTTCCACTCTGAGGCTGAATGCACACTTGCACATAAACAAATGAGCAATTGATTTAGGAACACAATCTTGGCAAGAAAAGTGAAAATATACATTTCCAAAAAAAATAGCAACAAGTTCTTCTTCTGCTTTTGCCTCAAATTTTTTATTTTTTGCAAGAGTAAAGGTAAACACCAGGCACTGGGGTGTTTCAAAAGCCCTCAGGGGCTCAGCAGTCCTCTCTTGGGTAAGGCCTTTCCAGACTTCCCTAGTGGCTGCTGGGAGCATTTCCCCTGAGCCCGGAGCTTCTCTTGCCTACATTTCTCCTCAGCACCTCTCACAGTGCAGGCATATCGATGCCTTTTTTTTTTTTTTAAAGATTTTATTTATTTATTTGGTATATATAGAGAGAGATCATAAGTAGGCAGGGAGAGAGGGGGAAGCAGGCTCCCTGCCAAGCAGAGAGCCTGATGTATGACTCGATCCCAGGACCCCGAGATCATGACCCAAGCCGAAGGCAGAGACTTAACCCACTGAGCCCCTGTCAGTGGCTATTTGTTTGCCTCCTAATATACTCTGACCTCCCTGAATGTAGAGATTCAATATTTTATCTCTCCATCATTAAAATAAGTAGCACAGAAATAAAATAAAATAAGATAAAATAAAATGAAATAAAATAGGAAAAAACAGAGAAGGAGGCAAACCACAAGAGACTCTTAACTATAGAGAACAACCCGAGGGCTGCTGGAGGGCAGGTGGGTCGGGGAAGGGATAACTGGGGGATGGGCATTAAGGAGGGCACTTGATGCGATGAGCACTGGGTGTTCTATGCAGCTGATGAATCACTCATTAAATTCTACCCCTGAAACTAATAATCTACTCTATGCTAACTTAATTTAATTAAGATTCCATTTAAATTGAATTTAAATAAAGAATTTAAAAAATAAAGTAGGTGGCATAGAGCCTGAGACACAGGGCATGTTCACTAAATGTTAAAGCGCTGATGCAAGAATGACAGTGGGTGTTGCCCCACCTTCACCATTCATAATTTCCTACTAACTACAAATCCTCAGTATGTATGTATTCTACACCTGCCATGCCCATCGTGGTCTCAAATTACTGCAGTAATTACAGTAGCAGTAACCACTAGCTGTTGACCACTTGAAATGTGGTTAATGTAATTGTTAATCTAAAATTTAATTTAAAAATATTTAAATGAATTAACATTTATAATTTAAATAGTCACATGTGGCTAATTGCAATTGCTACCATATTGGACAGCATAGTTCTAGAGCAGGAAGCCCAGTACTTTGCATACATAGCATGTGACTAATCATACTAAATAATCAGATTACATTCAAGAATTTGACAGAAAAATGTGTTGCTCTGGGAGACTGTTTATCAAACACTTGGGAAAATTAAAAAATCAAAATCAGAATAGAAAAAAAAGACATTAAATATGTTGGGAAGAAATAATGAATTAACTTGAGAGACAGAAGGAAATTTAAGTGCCATAGAAAAAGCTAAATGACTGGGAAGAGACAGAGCTGTAAAAATCCAAACTAGGACTGATATCCAAAAGCCAGAGAAATAGCTATTAAATATACCAGCTTGATTCTCTCTTCTCTAAACTCAGAATATGAATTAATTAAAGAAGATTGAAGAATGAACAAAATGCAATAGATTTAATTCAACTACATTTTATTAGCAGAATTTCAATGAAAATGTTTTATTTATTGTTAGATCTTCTGAGAACATACTGTTATATTTTAATTTCATTGTATTGACTATCAGACTGTTATAATTGAATTTTATTGTGTTGACTATTGCTTGAAATAGTTGGCCTGTAGCTATTTGGTTAGGTATACTTTTACAGAAGTATTTTATTCTTCTGTATCTTGGCTCTTTACAAATTATTTTTTGTATTATCTTTTGTATTACATTTTGAATTTTAGTTGTAAGCTGATTTCAATAACTTTGTCTTTTCTACAAAAGCTGTTGAAGTCCAATTTCCCTTATTCATTTAATAAATATTTATTGAATGTTGTCTGAGGACTAACCTGCTAAGCTTTGGGAATGAATTGATAATTGAGCCAGATGTATTCTTTGTCATCATGGAACATGAATCTAGTGAGAAAAAAAGTCAGGTTGGTGAATAAAAACTAGGAAACATTAAAAATATTGGCAATATTGATGTGCTAAGCAATATGGTTCCAACTATGCTCCTGCCTTTAAGCAAATGAGTCAGTGAAGAGCCCAGGAAGATGTGTGAGTGAAAGCGGACTGAGAGATCTTATGGATGAAACTTGGCTCTAGTTGACCTATAAAGAGTGGCTGGGAGTTGGAGAGCAGTTGGGTAGGTTATAGGAATGTTGAAGTCACTACAGGTGAGAGAAACAGCACAAATACAGTCTACACTATGGGTGGGAAATAATCACAGAGAACGATCTTGTGGACATAGACAGATAATATTAGTAAATAGAGACAGTTCAAGGAGAGTATACCCAGCCTGTTGCAGTATTAGGATTCCCAGGTGAAGCTGATTCCTGAAGATCCTATATATAAAGACCCGGAGAATAAGTCAGACATTAGAGAAGGAGCTACAGACTTGGAAATTATTGATTACTTATAATGCTTGAGCGAATGACAATGGTTACATTTAGAGGGAGAGAAGAGGTAGCCAGACCTTTAGGCTTAAATCTGGTACCAAAAGATAGAGACTTGGTGGGGGGGGGGGGCGGAAACACCAGTAAATAATTTTTGCGAATTATAAAGTAGGGTGAGAAGCAACCTATCAGAGCCAGAGGACGATATCTTTAAAGAATGAAACATCAAGTAGGTCATATGTTGACAGGTTGAGGAGAAGGAACTTGAGAAAAGTTTCCTAGATTTAGTTAGAGGAAGGCCCATGATTATTTTGAAAGAGGAAGTCCATTAAGACAGTAAATACAGAAGCCATTTTTTCAGAAAATAAGAGAAAAAGGTGCCGGGGGTATGGAAGTAGGAAACCACATGTTTGAAAAGGTCAGCTTTGAAAACACTGAAAGATTGCAGAGGCTGGACGATTTAGTGTCCTATTTAATTTGTTCATTTTTAAAAGATAGGAGATCTAAACATGTTGAAGATGGAAAAGAAGGATACTTTGGTGTTTTTGAAATTGGACAGTTCACTGGTCCTTACTGTGTCTGTTCTAAACTTGAATTTCTCTTTTTCATTAAATCCTAGTGAGTCCATTACAGAAGAAACCCTGAAAAAGTCAAAGGAGATTGGGTTCTCAGACAAGCAGATTTCAAAATGCCTTGGGCTGACTGAGGCCCAGACAAGGGAGCTGAGGCTGAAGAAAAACATCCGCCCTTGGGTTAAACAGGTAAAGGAGTTTCCCTTTCCTCAAGGGGGAAACATAGGCACCAAGTCATAGAGCCTCTGCCAACAGAAAGAGGGTTGAAATTCAAAATGATTCCACTTGTCTAATTGAAGCCCATGATGCCACCAATTTTATTTAGCACAGAATTGATTTAAGCTTAAAAGGGAAAGGTTGAAGGGGCACTGGCATGTAAAGGTAAGAGTGGTACATGGTTTTCTCTGCCTAAGTGAAAAAAAATTTAAATGACCTCTCCTTTACTTTTTGACCCATGTGCAAATAGATCTGTGATAAGTTAAATCCTTAGTGTAATAGAAGGACTTGAAATACCCTAGCATGGTGGCTGACCTCTTGAAAAGAATAGTTATCTCTTTTGGCACTAACTTTTTACAGGGTAATACTTTATTTTAAGTGTCCCATCATTATGGTTCATTTAGTATTCATTGTGATAGGGTTGGGCATAATGAGCTCATCTAGTATTCATGACAATCACACAAGAACTTTCATAGATGTACCATTGTGATTTTTTTTTTTTTTTTTTTTTTTTTGGACTTTAGTAGAGGGATGCTTTGGCTTAAAGTACCACCAGCTGGTTTTTGTCCTTTAAAATCATTGACTTTTTCCCATGTGCTGAGGGGGCACATGCATACCCTTTGGTCTCAGGTTTGATGCTGAATATATTCTATTCAGCAATTATCTTTCTTCCTTCTCACCTGCCTTACACTAGCCTGCCCTGTTGGCCCTGAATTCTTGCTCACTAAGCTGAGCTTCTGGCCTTTGAGAACTGAATTGATTTACTTTTTCTAAATATGTTCAATGAGACCTTGTCCCCTCCCCCTCATCCCCAAGCTTTAAGGTATTTTTGTCATCCCATTGCTAAGTGCCATAGGTAACTTAAATCCTATGCATTCATTTGCAAACCAAAAACATTCTTACATACAGGTCGTTTTGCTCATAGCAGTCTGGGTAAATTTTCCTGGTAGCCAGTTGACTATGACCATCGTGCTTTGTACAAGTAAAGTACTGCTGTAATCAATCAGTGATGCGCTGAGGTGTGTATTGTTATTTATTGGTCAAATGATAACCAGATTATATCATTGTTCCTCCACCTAATCTCATTTTCAGAATTAGGCAGTAATTGAATTGTACCTAGCTTTTTATCTGTCTTTGTATCTGACAGTATGAGGCATTAAAGGAATATGAACGCAGCACAATATTTTTTTTCATTCTTGAAAAAAATACAACAAAGGGAATAAAAATCCCGATTTATTTATTTATTTATTTTCTCTTGCAGATCGATACACTGGCTGCAGAATACCCATCAGTAACAAACTACCTCTATATTACCTATAACGGTCAGGTAGGAGCTGCTAAATTGTTATATGCAACAAGCTCCAGATTTAGTAAATTGTCTACATGGGGAAATACGATTTTTGTGTTTTTGCTTATCTAGTAATCTTGGTATTAAATGTGACATCATGTGGGTCAGATATGATAATGTCTTTCCATACTCAGTCTTCTCAGAACTGCCTAAAGATGGTGAAATCAAACAAATAAATTATAATAAGAATAAGAGTTATATGAACATACAATTATGATGTGTTCTTCTGGCTATTTAACTAAAACAATATTGAACTTGTTTTCTGTGACTAAACAGAGCTTATACGTTATACTTACAAGGTCCCAGAGACTAGTAGAGGATACATGTCAATAAGAGGAAGAATGAGAAAGACAGACATAGTGGCAGGACAAAGAGTTTAATTAGATTGAAGAATAACACACAATAATTTCTGTGTCTTTTTTTTTTTTCTTTTTTCTTTTCCTCCTCAGGAGCATGATATCAGTTTTGATGACCATGGAATGATGGTGTTGGGCTGTGGTCCATATCACATTGGTAAAGTGATAACGTATTTCCATAAGACTTTATAGTTTATATAGTACTTTTCATACATGTTCATTCTATTATTCTAAGAACTATGTAAAAGAGATGCTGTTATAATGAATATTTTGCAAAGTAAGAAAAAGGTTCAATTGGGTAAAGCCCAAGTTGATATGGCTATTAAATGATACATGTGGGACTCAGATGCAGGTCTCAACTTAATTCCTTCTCCTGTTTCACCATGTCCTCCTTTTATGTTTTTATCCTTGTGAACTAAATTGAGCCTCTCATTGAAGTTGGGGAATGAATTACACTCTGACCTTTTATCATCAGGCATAGTTTTATGCAATGATCTATATTTGTTCAACAACTTTGTATATCAACCAGAAATTACATTTGTAGATGAGATCTGGGAATATATGACTTCTGTTGATACCGAATGCAAAGAGCTTTTATCATTGGTACATAGAGCATTATATTATTTAATTAAAATGTTCTCAGCAGAAATTGTGACACCTCACCCATTCACTTAAAATTAGACATTTAATAACAATATAATAATCATAATTTATAGTTACAAAGTATATATTTAAATAGGCGATGATATTTCTCAACAAGTGTATTTAACATTTAGTCTTGCAAGTTATTCTAGTATAGAAATGATGAAATACATAATTTAAAATGTATGTAGTCTTACTCTGTTACTTTAAACATAGTTTATTTTAGGTTTTACAATTAACCAAGGATATGCTACTTCAGCAATCTTTTGCTCAAATCTTGAAGTAGGCTGAAAGTGTTTTTATCTTTACCCCTGTAGTTATCTTATGGCCAAATGGCCTGAATACCTCCACCAGGACTTACCTTTCTCTTCTGTAGAAATTTCTTCTTTCCTATTCAAATTTTGCCTAATTCCTGTAACAATTATGCATTATCTTAGGACCCAGGGAAGACTAGCTAAGCTAATAATCAAGTGTATACTTAACTGATAGTGAAAATTACCATGCTACTATTTTTGGATAATTATCATTCTGATAAGAATTTTTAGAAGACAGAATCCTAATGCAAAGGATTAGTACAAATCCCAGGACTTTCAGTTCTGTGGCGTCCCAGTAGAGGTGATATTTTGAGGTATTTAGGCCATTATTGTACTTCAAATTACTTTTTAGAAGGTCACTCACTCTGCATGGGGTGGCTTTGCCAAGTTTAAAAGGATATGCTTGGAAAGGACAGGATTTTCCAATCAATCAAGATATGTCAGAGCTCCAAGGCACTTCAGGGATCATTGGGTTTAGCCCTCAGAGAGCAGAGTAAGTGGAATAACTAAAACAAGAACTCAAGTATTCTGATCACTAGCTTGACTCTTTTTGTGTCCTGAGGTCAGTATATTCAATTTGAATTCTTTTTTTGTAAATGAGGTTTTAAAAAAATCATTAAAACGATCTCGCATTAACTTTGAATTTGAATGTTTCAAATATGGAGATTACTTATTGCAGAACTTAGCATACAAAACAGCCAGCATGTCATTGTTGTTTAATTAGTCCCTGGTTTTCCTATTACTGTAGCATGCGTGATGTATCTGAAATTTACATTTTGGAGTTTTAAAAATTGCAAGGAAAGGACACTAGCTTCCTTAGCCTTAGCAATATCTTTCTGCTGGTCTTTGTGTTGTAACTCTGTGTTTCTTTTACCCCTCTTCCCAATCTCACCCTCTCTGCAGGCAGCAGTGTGGAATTTGATTGGTGTGCTGTCTCCAGCATCCGCACACTGCGTCAGCTTGGCAAGAAGACAGTGGTGGTGAATTGCAACCCTGAGACTGTGAGCACAGACTTTGATGAGTGTGACAAATTGTACTTTGAAGAGTTGTCTTTGGAGAGAATCCTAGACATCTACCATCAGGAGGTAAAAAGATAAAAAAAAAAAAAAGAAGAAAAATATATGCAGTGCATACTTTATAGATGTAGATGTATGTATGTAGATTTATGTTGTAATTCCCCTTTGGAGAAAGAGTTGCCAGTGTCTTCCTCTGTCTAATTTTGTAGTGAAACTTAAAAAAAACTTAAAAAATTAAAAAAAAAATATTATCCCAGCCTTAGAGTCTTGAGGCCCTGGCACAGAGTGATTATTTTTTTCTTTCTAAGCATTCCAACTAGATTGAAAACCCTTCTCTTGGTAACACATGCCAGACATGTATTAGCTAATACAAGACAACCCTCCAAAATATTTTGCAGAATGATTTAATTGATTATCTAGACATAGAAGAAGCCACCTCTCTCTAGTTTTTGTGTTGTTGCAGTTTAATAATGAATGGCCCCCAGAGGAGAGAAGTCAGTTGTTCACAAATGACCAGTTAATTCTGTGTGGTTAATTCTGTGTGCTGTCAGATGAAGTCATTAGTCTTCAGTTTAAGATGGAGGAGTTCCTTCTGAACAATACTGGTACTTCTCTCTGTTTCTCTGGCAGTTCTTCCACCCACACTCTTGTGTTATCGAGAGTATCTTCACTTGGGATTCCTATGACCACCGGTTACTTTAAGTCTGTAAGACAAGTTAAAGTCTAACAGTTAAAAAAGATAACTACTGGTAGATTTCAGGGTGATGTTTAGTGGTTGATTCTTTTCATGTCATTACAGTTAATTCCCTACTATGGAGAATCATTCCTATGTATAAAATACGGTCACTTAGGACAAAAAAACAAAACTGAATTAAGGCCACAATACTTAAGTTCAAGCTTTGACTTGACAATTCATTAGGTGTGCAAATTTCTGAAATTCTGTGTTTCATTTTTTTGTTGTTGTCGTTAATGGACCAGATGAGTGTATATCTATGCTACATACAAGTATTGTGAAGATAAGGAGATTTGTGGCTGAAACCACATGGGAAAGTATGAATTTCAGTGTTAGAACATGTAATGATTTTATTACCTTGAAGAAAAATAGACAAAGTTTGGATGAATATATCATCATAGTTGTCCATTTGAGACTGACACACTTATCTTTGGGTATAATGAAATTGAACCCTTAGGTAGAATATAGACAATTTTTAGTTTTGTCTCTGACATGGTTTTTCTAATAATTTCTCAAGATTTATTTCACGTGAGGATCACAACAAGTACATTCTACAAATCTATCTTGAATACCTTTTAAATACCAGGTTCAGCATGATAGGAAGCTGTAAAACCATGTCCCTACCTTCAAGACATTAGAATAATATTGGGACCCATAACAAAAATAAATGAAAAATTACATAATTGTTTAAAAAATACAAATGAAGATTACAGGAACTGCAGTGAGTATTTTACACATAATTAATTATTTCCTCATGAAATGGTTTAAGGAAAGATTAAAAACTTCTACAACTGCCTTTGGATATGGTTATACATGGATATTAATGAGATCCTTTATAGTAACTGAATTCAGTATGATGGTAAAAAATAAATTGGTCCTTCTTTGAAGCTAGTTGACATTTATAGTGCTACTATGTAAGGTATTTTTAAATATTATTTTGAAGAATATAAAAACAATATTCCATTGATGTATTTGTTAGACTATCCCATAGGAAATATTATATTAACACATACACATGTCATACACACAGTACATATGTGTGTACGTTTCCTTTTTTGAGGTTGTTGTGTATCTCCTCACAATCTCCAGGAGACTACCATAATCCAGCTTTGGGTATCCCTAGTGATGTTAAAGGCACTGAGACATTCAATGGTAAATCTGCAGAAAATTGTAAGCACATCTAAACTTGCTCAAAAGCACACATTTGAGTCACTTTAGAAAGGCACTTAGGCTACATAGCTACATAGGATGGTAGAAAGTATGATGAGTCTCCTGGTCCAGGTTTCTTGATTTAGTTCAGGACCTACCATATTTCCATGGCAATAAGGATATACCTCTAAAGAAAACATGAGGGGGAGTCAGAAAAGTGACATGCATTGTGAATAAAGCAGGCTGGCTCAGCTGGTAGAGCATGTACTCTTGATCTCAGGATCATGAGTTCAAGCCCATGTTAGGCATGAAGGCTACCAAAAACAAACAAACAAACAAACAAACAAACAAAACCTTAGTTGGAGGTGGAATGAGAGAGGATTCTTATGCTAAAATCTCCTTCCTACTTGTTCTCTTTTTTTAATAGAAAATACTTCAGTGATATATTCTTTTGGCATCAGACATTTTTTAATACTTTATAAAGAGCAACCCTTTAAATTCAAGTCATTTATTACTTGTGATTGTGTTATGGATTCTACTCCTTGAGAAGAAATTTACATTTTAATTTTTTCCCTTAATTTGGGTGTTGAGTATGGGGAAGTGCCAAGAAAATGAGAAATTGGTATTACCATCTACAGGGCTTTTATAGATAATATTTTGCTTAGTTCTTAATTTTGGCTAAGGCACTCCTTATAAGGGAAAAGATGTTCTCAAGTTATTTTGAGGTATAAGAGTTGAAAATTATTACATTGTTTATGAAAGTTGCAACATTGTGTTTCTCTTTTATTAGATCTATTATTAAATCTATTTTCTAGGGATGAATTATACAATAATCTTTGCAGGCTATGGCAATGAGTAAGAATCACACAGATCAAGGGGAACCTGGGTGGCTCAGTCAGTTAAATGGCCAAACTCTTGATTTTGGATTAGGTCATGATCTCAGGGTCCCAAGATTCAACCCTGGGTCAGGCTTTGCACTCAGCAGGGAGTCTTCTTGGGATTTTCTCTGTCTTTCTCTCCCTCCCTCCCTCTGTCCATCCCCCCACTTGCTTACACATTCTCTCAAATAAATAAATTATTTTTTTAAAAGAATCACACATATCCTGTCTTAACTTTACGTTCTCCTTTTTTCCACTGAAGACTCATGGTTTGAAAAGTTGTATAAAAGAACATTTACTTTCTTCTCTATCCTGGCCCCATGTAAGACCCATTTCTCATTTTTAAAAAATTTCTTCATGAAAAACCAGATTGAGTCTAAAAATGCCAGGCAATATACCTGACAACTTATGATGTCCTTATCTAGTTTGAGTCCTTCTTAATTTTTCTTTCTGTTATAGTGAATAATTTACTGGATCATACCCACAGAGAAATGTACTCTGATTAATGATATAATTGTTCTATTTTTAATACCTTATGCTATATGTATATACATATTCAATGACACCTCTGTAACACAATTTGAATTAAATGAATGAATGAATGAAAATCATTAATTAATGGTAAATAAAATCCATTAGGGAATTCATGCTCTAAACTAGAATTGGGTTTCATTCCTAGCATTTGATTTAACTGTAATTAAGTACGATCTTAAGGGTCTGCCTAAAGTGTTAAACATGTTTTACTAAGATGTGAGTAACTAAGATAATAAAGCACAGTAAAGATAATCAATCTCATAGATGTACAAAGAATAGAGTTTTGTTAATTAAAGATAATACATGAAATTATAAAAATTAGGGCCATCTTTTAATGAATTAAATGCTATTTTTGTTGGTAAGATAACTTTTTTCTCTTGCATTCTGTCTAAAATGTATCATTTAATTTGCCCATAAAAATAAGGAAAAACCAAAGTACTAAAAATACATTTGTGGTGTGATTGTACTTGAATACTGTTTCAGAATATTCTTGTGTGGTATTGCCTGAGCTTAGTGATACCAAATTAAAAAAAAAATAAAACAGGAAACTAAACTGAGTAAAAAGATATAAACAAATCCAGGTAAGATCAGTGGAACTTTGGGACTCTGATGGAATTATTTTCAGCCAGGTATTTAGGGATCTGTGAAACAAATCTGAATTTTAGGCTATTTTATGTCAGTGAGTTATTTAAAACTATTTAGGCTTAAGTGATCATTATGGTAGTAATGATAATTTACCCATGTGGGATACCAAATTCTTTTACTAAGTCCCTGCTAGTTCTGTGCTTGGAGTTGGGGCCAATTTAAGATGAATTCTTTCACAAAACTGTCATATATTAACTTCATCCTACAAACATGTTCTTTGTACTGATTTCCTTTTGCTGTGTGGGCAAAACTACACTACACCGTCCACTATTACTCTAAAATGTCCTGTGGATGTGTTTGTCTTTCCAGCAATGATCTTTATTTCTGGAGTCAATGATGAGAATGGGGTTTTTGCAGAGGAAGTTTTTCTACCACTTTTCAAAAAACAACGTTTCAGAAATAGCTCTCTTTGCACCTCTAGCAGTAATGACCCTTGAAACCAGGCAGAAAAATAGTTAACTTAAGATTCGAAGATCTGGTTTATTATTTAAACATAACTGCTCTACAGTGTGGAAAATTGAGATCAGTACTGACTGTATTTGCTAGATTTGAAATATGGGCAAGTCCTTTCACCATTACTGAGCCTCAGTTTCTTTAGCTGTAAATTGGGGAGAGTAATAACTGTCTCAGAGGAATACAGCAAAGGTCAAACAGATGGTGTAGGGCAAATAGTAATATCCTTAGGGAATAGTAGCAGATTACGTTATGACTGTTTTAAAAGTTGCTAATTTGTTGAAAAAATAAAAAATGATTTCACAGAACATTTTAAAAAATGTTAGTGTATTTATTAAAGACTTTTCACTCAAATTTGAGCTCCCGTTTAGTGCAGTGGTCCCCAATTTTTGCTCACAAGTTGATACTTCTCTTTTTAGAAATTATGTTGAAGTGCTTCACGTGAGAAATCTTTGTTTGCATTTAATTGAGGAATTAGTTTTTAAGCCCCTAAAATATCAACTCTGCTAATAAACTAAAAATAATAAGCAAATAAAAATATTATTATAGTAAGAAGAATAAATCTTCTTAAAGGGTTTGCAAAGATGTATATTGAATATGAGAAATGATAAAAGCACTTATAAATATGCAGAACTGTGGATTATTGTTTTCCATACTGTTTACAAGGCATTTAAGCACTCAACTGTGGGGTGTTTGCTTAGGCACTACTATCATTGCTCTCATCAAAGACAAATTAGCTTTATCCCTTTTAAGACTATTTCAGAATTATTTCAAATAATGATAAAATACATTTGGTTAATATCTATTACTTCAGCAGTTCCAGTATTCATTAGTAGGTTATTAAGGCAAATACAAATTATTCCAAGATCAGTGGTCTATCAGTTATAATAATATTTCCTAATATTAAGAACAATGTCTTATTTATGCACTTACAATGTGTAAGGCCTTTAATGTTTATTATCTTCTTTAACTTATATAGTGACCTTGTGAAGCAGGCAAATATTGTTCTAATTTTGCAGACATGAAGACTAAATGTTAGAGGGAGTTTCACAGAGACAATCAAGATGGGGCTTTTTCCTTTTGAAATTCAGAAATATTTCTTTATTCCTTTTATCTCCTTAAGCTGGAATTCTATTTCACCTTCTTCCTAGAATTTTCTTCCTATATTTCTATTAATGAAATATATTTATCCATAACAATATCTTACATTCACATTGAAATTTTAAAAGTTTACTTCATGAGACCTTCAGGCTGTGATTGTTACTGAGACACAGTAGTAGGTTTTATTACCATGGTGATCATTCTATAACTAAAAGCAAAATATAATGCATTCTAGTAATTACTAAAATAAAAAGTGAACATTTATCAGAAATGCTTCTTTTAATGAGATGGATGGGGCTTTTTCTTGATTGGTGCATGTACCCCTGGTTGATTAGGATATATTCCCAGAATGAGCTGGGACTCAGCAGTTTTATTTTTTTATTTTTATTTTTGTTTTTTTGATATGCATTTTTATTTTTAATCTGGAAGTTTTGACTACTAACAGAAGATTAAGGTTAAAGATTCAGATCCTGCTTTCAGGGCAAATAGTAAGGAAACAGGGACTAAAATCAGTTACTGGGTACTGTAGATAAGAGCCAAGGTAACAGGAAAGGAGAGAGATGTAAAAATGGGAGGTAGGATGTAGATTGGCCGGTAGTATAGACATGGTGGAGTTGGATAAGGGCGAGGGGAAAAGGAGAGAAGCAGCAAAGGCAGGGGAAGGGTAAGTGGGCAGAAATCTTGCTAGTGGGAGGGCACGTAGTTGGGGACACTGAGTAGGAGGTCTTGGTGCTGAGAAGAAGGGTGATAGAAAATTGTCCTAATGATGGTGAAGAAGAAGGGTGACACCATCATTGTCCTAATGATGGTGATGAGTTTACACCTTGTCCTTTAGGCATAGGGAAACTTTAGAGTGTCCAGTATAGGAGTCACTTGGTGAATCAGTTTCATAGGATAATTCATCTGGATGTGAAGGCCTGCGCTGGAGAGCAGCAGGAGAGGTGAAAGGAGAGATCTTTGTCCATTTAAGGAATCACAACTGTAGTTCAAGCAGCACTTGATTACAGTAGAGTGCATGGTGAAAACATTAATTGTCTTGATTTCCTTTTTCTGTCATACATGTCCATATCACACATCCCTGTGTAGTTGTGTGGAAGTCTGACATGGTAGTCACGTGTCGTTGTATGGAACTCTCAAATAGATTTTCGCATGTAAGTGCCTGGAAAGGAGGAACGAAGCATGTTTATCTCTTTGGGGGCATAACTTAATACTGCCCACGGATGGGAGACATGAAACAATCACAACATGTGAAGCAGTTTTCATCCATCACGAAGTGGCCCTAACAGTCCATGTTATGGGTGTCTTTTCCAGGCGTGCGGTGGCTGTATCATCTCAGTGGGGGGTCAGATTCCAAACAATCTGGCAGTCCCTCTCTACAAGAATGGTGTCAAGATTATGGGCACGAGCCCTCTGCAGATCGACCGGGCTGAGGATCGCTCCATCTTCTCAGCTGTCTTGGACGAGCTGAAGGTGGCTCAGGCACCCTGGAAGGCTGTTAACACTTTGGTAAGGAGAGAAACACGGGTCTGTGTTTAATGTCGGCTTTCGAAGTGTTGCAACCCGAATGTTAACTACCGCAGATGTTAACTGCAGGACAGACAGGAGGCACTTAGGCTTAGGGACTTGACTTTGAAGTTGGTATATTTCTATGAGTGCAGTTAAATGCTGGTTATGAATTGGTAAGAGTATTCTCATTAAGATTCGGACAATGAAAGACGTTCAAACTATTTTTGAGCTTGATTGATATTTACAATTAGAAACTAGGAATTTTATATGTTTCCATGTCCAATTTACATGTTAATGGTGTCTTTTGAGAGAAAGAATAAAAAGAGTTGTGTTACCATTTGTTCTAAAGATGCCTTTCTGCAGTTCTATTGAGTGTTTTAAACTATTCATGTGCTTTTTTGTTGTTGTTGTTTCTATTAATTAGAATGAGGCACTGGAATTCGCGAATTCTGTGGGCTACCCCTGCTTATTGAGACCTTCCTATGTTTTGAGGTAATATATTGTTTTCCCAAAGTAATGCTTTAAAAATCAGGAGATACTGAAGTGCATGCGGTACGCTGATAGCACTTGGCTTTAATGTGTAGTGATTTGTCAATCCGCCCACACCCCCCAAACCAAGATGGCCAGAGAGAGGACCTATGCGTGGTCATTCAGCTTATCGCTTTTCTTTCAGAGGGTGGCAATAAGAGTGCACAGTCCTCCATCTTAGAACACGGCTTAGGGCATCTTGTTGCCCAACAGAGGGAGGGTAGTTCCACACTAAAGAGAACAATTCAAAAACCCAAAGAGCAAAACCAAAGCAAACCTGGGACATCTCTTTCCAGTGTCTGTTTTCTAGTCAGCGGAAATGGCAGCTTGTCTCTGACTGTTGCCAGCACCTTCTGATGGTTTGAATTTTTTGAGTTTTTGAGATCACATTTTTTAATGGATGAATTATAATTGTGAGGGACAGGGACGGTGAGGATCTTTTATATTAAACTTTGAAACGAAGTTCTATCATCAAAGGAGAAGTTGTGAATTATCACTTACTCTCTTCAGATGTTACCACATGTAAGGAAGGACTTCACTGAACAGGGGATAATAAGAGAAACACAATTTGTTGTGCACGATTTGAAAGTGTAAATGGAATTTGTGATGGGATCCTTTAAAATAATGAAAAATTTGAAATGAGGTGGAAAACTTCCCTTTTTATTTAAATGACATTTTGTGTAAATCACCATCAAATAATACTTTTTCTTTGAGGTATTCATGTAAGTTAATTTAAAGAGCACACAGATATTTGAGGGAGGGTTGCAGAAAGCAGCTCTGACTATTGTGCTTTCTTTCTCATCTCTGCAATCTGTCTCTTTGTTCCAGTTTCCTGTACTGTGAATTATCGGGGTTATTGACTTAGCCTTCCTGTCTTGAATAGGTGAAGACATGGGAAGCTCTTTATGCAAAAATATGTAATAGAGTAGAAGAAGCAAAGAATGTTACTTTTTAAAAAGAAGTGGAAAGTAGTATTTTTCTTCCTTATTTTTTCCCTCTTACTCCTCCTTCTTCCCTTTGATCTCACTTTAAAAATATCAAAATTCAGCATAAATTGATATCATCGTTCTTTCTCAAGCAATCAATAAGAAGGACACAGTTGAATATCTTTCAGTCAGATACCCTACATTATATTTGCAAATGTTGCTAAAAACTTTATACTTTTCTAACATAGCTGGTAGTAGAATGACCTGCTTTCACAGCAGACCTGTGGGTTAAGATCAGCCATTGTCAATGACCTCAGAAGGAGTAAGTAGATCCTGGGACATCTGGGTGGCTCAGTCGGTTAGGAGTCTGACTCTTGATTTTGGCCCAAGTCATGATCTCAGAGTCCTGTGATCAAGTCCCGTGTCAGGCTCCACACTCAGCAAGGAGTCTGCTTAAGATTCTCTCCCTCTGCTCCTCCCTCCTTGCTCTCTCCCCTGGCCCTTTCAAATAAATAAATAAATCTTTTTTTTTTTTTAAGATTTTATTTATTTATTTGACAGACAGAGATCACAAGTAGGCAGAGAGGCAGGCAGAGAGAGAGAAGGAAGCAGGCTCCCTGCTGAGCAGAGAGCCTGATGTGGGGCTCGATCCCATGACCCTGGGATCATGACCTGAGCTAAAGGCAGAGGCTTTAACCCATTGAGCCGCCCAGGTGCCCTAAATAAATAAATCTTAAAAAAAAAAAAAAAAAAAAAAAAGAATAGCTAGATCCTAGCATGAATCTTGTTAAGGCTTAAGAATTACCTGGCACCAGCAGAGTGAAAACACAGGATTAGAAAGGACAAACTTTGAGATACTGCTATCTCTACAGCTATGTGATTCTCTTGGGACATCATCACAGCTATTACCCCTAACTTGAGTGACTCTACTTTGGTTGATTGTTCTGGTGATTAAATGGAGTAAAGACTCAATCTAGAAAAAAGTATCTTCTTATTCAGTCCAGACTGAAACTAGAGATCGCCTGAACTGTTCCGAGAAACAATGAAGTCTAGCATGCTTTTCCTCCAAAGTGCTGAAAGAAACTGACCTGTCCTCTTCTTTTTTTCCAGTGGGTCAGCTATGAATGTGGTATTCTCTGAGGATGAGATGAAAAAATTCCTAGAGGAGGCCACTAGAGTCTCTCAGGTAGTATCCGATTTCCTCCTCATGACTTTTACTTCTACCTTATTTCAGTATTAATTGCTACCTTATTTCATATGTTTTTCTTTTCATACTATGTTAGGATAGTTTCCTCCCCAACTTTTTTTTTTTCTTTCTCCCTACTCAGTAGTCTCCTATATATGGGAATAAGAAAACTCAAATGCATTTAATTGTGTTTAGATCCTTCGGGTTAGTGGAAGAAGACGACCAGCGCATATCTGATCACAACACAGATCTGGTTTTAGCCTCCAGGAGTTAGGGCATATAAGTATCCTTCTTTGTTCATAAGTTAGATGCTGATCAAGTTACCCCTGGGGTTCCTAGCCTCAAGGACTGCCTAGCCAATCTCATCATGTATCAGTGAGGGCTTTCCTGGTTTTTAATTCTCACACTTGGAGAGACTTTGCCTTAGTTAACCCTGCAATTTTAACAGTAAACCCCTTTTCTCACCTTTTGACTTTTTTCATTTTGATACATTCCGTTCGTCAGTTAATAAAAATGTTTATAATTTTGTGGTGATTCAACCACCTTCCTCCATTGCCCTCAGCTTTTACTTTCTCCCTTGGTATTACCTCAGTGTGATCCATTTAAGATTTACCCAGTGAGGTCAGCGATCTGAAGACCTTGTACTGTAAAGGATAAAAGTAGTGTTCTCCTTTTAAAAGCTTTCAAAAGCTTGTTGGTTTTTTTTTTTTTTTTTAAGACAGAGAGCACAACTCATAGAGAAGAGTTTGATGTTAGGCAAGTGGGAACCTAGGAGGGACCTAAAGAGTGAAGTCAGCAGCATTTCAAAGAGGAAGAAAGAGTATGGACTGTTCCTGCTCATGAAGTCAGACGTCCCTTCTGTAGGGTGGTTGCTCCCCAGGACATTGGGTCAGTGAAGAGAGTGGATAAGAGTAAAGGGTGAGAAAGACAAAGAGTGTAAAAAAGAAAACCAAGCAGATTTTGAATTTACTTCTGTGAAAGTCAGATAGCTGAGGGGGGCATCCCCTCCGTGGGTCAGTTTTCATTAATGCGGACTGGAGCAAGGCACTGTCTTCTCTATCCGACTTCCTGCCAAGGGATCGGATGTGCTCTCCGTTTGAAAAACCAATAGTTAGAACCAGCTGGACTCATGTAAATGAGGAAGCAGGTGCCCTCTCTTTTCTGCCTGGGACATTGTATCCCACGGGACATCTACTCATTGAATAGTTTTAAAAATATTTCTTTCTGCTAGTATATGGATAGAGCCTCTACTAGACCAAAGTTTTGTCATGGAGATATCCTGATTGAGAACATTTTGATTCAGGTGTCCTCTTCAAAATACAGCAGAATCTGGGATACTCAGTTCAGTGAATCTAGAATAAAATCAGCCCCCATCAATCACTCAACTATTTATGTCTTCATTCATGTTTAGCACCTGCTATATTGTATATTATGGCACTGTTCTCAGTATCAGGGGTTACACTCATACAAAGAGAGATAAAGTCTCCTCTCACAGGGGACTCTTTACTAGGGACATCAGTCTTCAGTTAATTACATGAAATATAATGAGCACTGCGGTAAGAAAATACAGGATGAGGGTGAGTGTAAGTGTATTGGGATCCATCCCTAAAGGAGGGTTTTTAAAATTAATTTAAAATGGTTGATTTAGAATTAACTGGTTGAAAAGTTTTCATTGTGGGTGTGAGTAGGAAGAAAGGGCAGCCCAGGCACTGGTTCAAAGCTGAGGAAAAAAAATGGAGTTTCTAGAAACTCATAAAGCATTTAGTATATGGCTAGGATACTCCACATGGTAGAAGAGTAGAAGAGTAGGCAGGGAATAGATAAGAGAATCTTGCCAGTTATAATGAGTTTGGAGCCAGACTGCTTTTCATGGAAAAAGATTAGGGGCTATTGCTATAGCTCAGGGTAGAGATGACAGCACCTTGGAGCAGGGTAATGGTAGTAAAGATAAAAAAGAATTACATGTATTCTAGAATATTTAGAATGTTCAGTGAAGACAATTAGTGAGTGAATGAAGGCAGAGGGTAAGAGAGTATCTGATAAAGGATGGCTCCTGAGCCACTGCCTTGGACAATTAGACGGATGGTGGTACCATTTATTAAAATAGGGAATGTGAGAAGGAGAAATTTTAGAGAAAGAAATCGTATATTTAATAATTGATCTTTTATGGAAGATGCCTATGAGAAACCCAAGTGCAGATGCTTCAAAAGCAGTGGGTTATACAGATTTTAAATTGAGAATCCAGGTTTTGGTTAATGATAGATATGTACATGTAGTTTTGGAAATAAATAGCATATCATTTTAGAGTTTTGAGAAGGCAATCACCAAGGCGAGAGTACAGAGGGAGTGAAATAGCTAAGACAGAGACGAGAGGGATACCAGCATTTAAGGGCCGAGTAAAGGAAAAGGAACCATGAAGAAGCCTGACAAAGAAGTAAGAAAATGTAGTTGATGGATATCAAAGGTGGAAAGTGTCTTAGGAAGGCTGACAATGTATAATATTGCAGAAAGATTGAAATTTATTAAGAGATTTTCTTTCTCAACATGGTCAGGACTTTTTCATACATTTGTCCAAATGGCCAGGATGGTGGATACTGTCACTGCCCCACTCAGATCCCTTCCTCTGTAGAAGCACCTGTCCCTAACTGTAGTGACAGCTGGTAACACTGACCAGCTGTACTTCCTCTCTGGGTAACTACTCTCAGTCAGATGGGAGCTTCTTCAGCACGGAGGCAAGATACCTCACCTCCGCACCACCCTCAAAACACTAACCAGTGAGCAACCTTTGCCTCATGGTGGGACTTACTCTGTGTTGCAGTTCATCCTCCAGAGCCCCCTGTGGAGTAAAGCCAAATTCAGTTTCCCCTGAGACTACCGACATACTAACCTTTTCCTGTTGTCCTATCCTGCTCTTCTAACTCCCTCCGGAAATCTCTTGAACAAGGATTCCTGTCTCAGGCTTGGCTAGGGAAGCTAAGACAGCTGGTAATTTTGTTTTAAATCATGCTATTATCATCAAAATATAGGAAAAAATCCCATATGGGTCTCAACACAGCTCCAGTAGGCCTGCTGCAATAAACATCAGATATTTAAAGAAGAGGGCACAGAGATGGAAAGGAACCCCCCCACCCCTTTTGGCTAATAGATAGTTGCATGTCCGGTAAGGTTTTGAAGAAAAGGAAGTATGAAAATTTTCCTCATTTAATAGGAGAGAGAAGCTTCTTTATAGCATAAAACACTGGTTCTTTTGAATTTTCCACAAAATTCCTTTCAATTTCAAGTGTTCTACTCAAGAAGATAAGATGCATTAAATTTGACACATATGCATGAGATGAACTCCATGATGGTGGGCAAAGGGGTTTTGTGTTCAGAAGGAAGGGAGATGTTTGGAAAAGGCTTAGGGGAGGAGGTAGCTTTTGTGTCAAGGGCTTGAGGCATGAGTTGAGACCTGAAAGACACAGCTGAGGAGAGAAAGTGGGATGCATTTGGGGGCGAGAGGCAAAAAGACAGGGAAAAGCAGAGTCTGATAAGAAGGCAAGTGGTGTGTTGCTGGTGCCTGGGGCTTTGAGAAGAGATGCCTGAACCCTATAGGTCATGAGTCAACCTATTCATTTTGTCTGGAAAAAGCAAGCAGTGGTCCTAAGGTGGAGGGCATCACTGCAGTGTCATGAAGGAGCTGAGAATGGGGAGAACTTCGAGAAGGAAGAGGGTGTAAAACAGTGGAGAAAGGAAGAATGTTTTAAGATTAATAAAAAGAAATGCTGCAAATGCCGTGCTTTAGAACTGATATAAGGCATGTCAGTTCCACGTAATGGATTCCATCTTGGACCTAACAAAACCAAAACAAAATGAGATTCTCCTCCTAATTTCTTTCACAGTCTCCTGGAGAGAACTGATTTAGGAAATTGCAGCACTTGGAAAAGACAAGTGTACAAAGAGAAAGAACTAGAACCAAGAAAAATACACAGTTATAAGTAAAATAGAGAAATATTCGTAACTCCCCCATTCGACCCTCTCCTTAGCCCGCTCTTTCCTGTCACTCACTTTAAAGTTTGTATTTGAAATTTCAGCACTCATGTTCAGTTGACTGAGGACTCAAGACTGAACAAAGACCCTCTCCCTCACTGAAAGCAGAGAATGACATTGTTATTACCCAACAAATTGGCTAAGGAGTTTGTGTAGTGTGTTGAGCATTAAGGTCTTCGCAAGGATTACACTGAGATTTACTTCCGGGATGCAATTTTCACTTGACACTATACACATGTCAGCTAAGGATTCTGCCCTTCTCTTTTCCTCAATGACAGGAACACCCAGTGGTGCTGACGAAATTTATTGAGGGGGCCCGGGAAGTGGAAATGGATGCAGTCGGCAAAGACGGAAGAGTAAGTGCTTTATCCCCATCTCCTAGATCTCTGCCTCCCCATCACGTTTCTTCTACCTGTCTCCTCCGCCCTCCCCCCCAACTTGGCAGTTTTGAAACAGATTAGAGGTCCTGATTTCTACAAAACAGGTCTCTAAGAATAGTGGACGAGTGGCTCAGTCCAAAAATTTTCAGATTCACTGACAACTTAGTGTATGTGTCACGGGTATCATATATCCTGTGTTTCATACATTAGGATTTCTCTTTGATGATATTCAAAATTAATTATCATCCTGTACTCCTCATTCTTCTTGAATAGATTTTTCTCTCTCATTTTCTTTGGTCTGTGGGTTTCCTTTTATGTTTCAATGGGTATTATAAAAACATCTAATACTTGTCTTTCTGAAGTTCCTAATTGAATCCCTAGTTTTTCTCCTGTCTTGATTTCCCAGCCTCCACCTTTTTATTGCATTAATAAAGACAAAACTAAACAGAGCCGGGTGGATAAGGATAATAACATAGAATTAGCTTACCAGATCACATCTGTATTTCTAGTACAATGAATGCCTCCAACTTCAGTGAAAAATGAAAATGTGAAGAATGCTTTCCTTAGGTTTGCTAGTTGTACTAATAAGGCATTTATGATTTATCTTGATATATAGGAAGTAATGTTTTAGGGAGTCCATGTCATTTTATTTGCTTTAATGAAAAAATTTTTTAAAAACTGTCTTTCATTTTCTACTTTGTAGATACTTCAAAACACTACTGAAAATGTGAAATCTTTTTGTCTTTTTGGTCTTGCAGATTAACAGTTCAAAGTAGGGTTGTTTAGATATGTGTATGTGTATATATATATACATATATATATACACATCAGTAATGATTTCTTACTACAGAATCATATAATCCTGAGTTTAAGCACCCTTAGAAATCATTTATTTCAACCCCATACCCCAAAGGATGAAAATTTTCTTTACAGCATCCCCAGAAAGGGGTCACTTATTTTCTGTTTAACAACTTTGGTTCTACAGAGTGCAGAAAGTTGTCAGACTGAAAGATGTCATATGGACATCTCATTTATTCCTTCTTTTGAGGTAAAGTCAGCTTCCCTGGAATTTTTTCATTCCTGACCTTCTGGCCTTCAGAATTGTAGAGCATATGTTTAATCTTTCCTCCTTTTCAGTGTTTTAAATATTTGAGACTCTGGTATAAAATGAGAGCGATGTGATCTTACCAATGTCACCGTGGAGAATGTAAGACTAGCCTGGAGACATTTGTGTTTTTTTCAAATATAATGCTCGTCTGTTGGCCTGATTTGGCTCCAGCTTGCTAGGATATGCTCTTAATCTAAGCTTCTCTCAGACATCAACCGTTGCTTATCATCCTGGACTCCTTCTTTTGGAAATGTTCCAGGTTACTCGCAATTTTTTTAAATAGTCACACTCCGAAATGGAAATAGTGCTTCAGCTATATTATGATTCTTTTCAGAGCTTGGTGGGAGTAGTGCCTCCCCATTTCTAGATACTATAAAAAATTGAATGCTTACTATGCACTAAATATCATGTCAGACACTATATATGCTTTCTCTCTTACCCTTACAAACATTCTATGAGACCGATACCATTGTTAGCACTGCCTTATCAGGAACCAAGGCTGAATAGATAAAGTACCTTGCCCAGGTCACAGAGCTCCTAAGTGACAGCAGGAGACTCAAACGTTACTCTGCTTTAAGTCATTTATAAATCTGATAAACAAGTTATCTCTATAATTTATTTAAGTCTTTTACAGTTACCCAATTATTCTCCCCGACTGTCAGCTTTATCACTTCCCAAAGACACACATGCTATTAACGTTCAGGTTATGGTGACTGAGACCATAAACTTTGTAGTGTGACAGATAAGGGCTTCAAATCTGACTTGCCATACAGCAGTCACATGCACTTGGGTTATTTCTTCTTATCTTGCCTTAGTTTCCTTACTTGTAAGAGAAGATAAGAATATTTTCTTCTTGCTTCCCCTTCTTTCTCAAATTTTAATTAAAAAATCTCTTGCTCTAGGGGCACCTGGGTGGCTCAGTGGGTGAAGCATCTGCCTTCGGCTCGGGTCATGGTCCCAGGGTCCTGAGATCGAGCCCCGCATGGGGCTCTCTGCTCAGCAGGGAGCCTGCTTCCTTCTCCTTTCTCTGCCTGCCTCTCTGCCTACCTGTGATCTCTGTCTGTCAAAAAAATCTTAAAAAAAAAAAATCTCTTGCTCTAGATCTTAAGTCTTTTTTCTGGTCCACCTAAGTTATACACGCACCTCGCTGGATAGTTACCTCTCCTATCTCATCTAGTGTTTAAACCCAACCTGGAAGGAAAAGATAAAGATCCCTCAGTGCGCCCCAAATACTCTAGGTTCCTCTTTGTTCTTAAGTCAACATGACTTAGTCCAGCTGTCATATTTTCCTGATTCGTACCCATTCTAATCAATGAAGGAGGGAGGTCAGCTCAGCCACTGTCAGCCGCCCCCAGGGGTCAGTCTGTCACTCTACAGCGGGGAGGCGAGTCCATGTATGTGGCTTTATGCGGTTGTCTCACCCAAAGACTCTGCAGAGTAATTGGTCAATGTTTCAGGCATCTGTTAGAATGCGGTGGGGTGGGGGGGGTGGAGAGAGACAGGGTGGAGGGGCAGTAGCTTCCCTGAAGTAGGTGCCTGACAACTCTTTCTAAAATCTTCTCTTGGCCAGGTAATCTCCCATGCCATTTCTGAACACGTGGAAGATGCCGGCGTCCACTCAGGAGATGCTACTCTGATGCTACCCACACAAACCATCAGCCAAGGAGCCATCGAAAAGGTCATGATTTATCAAGAAAAGTGGAAAGGGAAAAAGCAAAGATTAAGAAAAAAATTTTTTTAACTAGGGAGCAATGTAGGACATGCCCCAGGTGAAATGCAATTATGAGGGGAATTTTCCTGTTCTGAGCCTGCTGAGTATTTTAGAGATAACAGTTTCCTTCCTGCCCTTTTGAGCCCACTTGGTTGTGGGCTGGGGTACCAGTTCTTGGGCTTCAGCATAACAATCTGGGGAACTTGCTCATCTACAGATGGCTGGACTCCACCCCCAGTTTCTGATTGAGTAGTTCTGAGCAGGGCCCCAGGTTTGCATTTTTAACAAGTCCCCAAGTGATGTTGCTGTTGTTGCTGTTGGTCTAGGGACCCCATCTGGAGAACATTGCTGTAGATGATTCCCATGTTTGAGAGCCACTTAGGTGAGCGGCCTATAAAGCCGTGCCTCTCAATTAGAAGCAGGTATGCAGCAGTTACAGAGGAGCCTTCTGGAACCTTTGTTTTCACTGTCCACCCTTACCCTCATCTCATACCAGCACTTTCTGATTAGGTCTCTTTCAACCTCTCCTTTGGAACCATTGCTTTAAAGATCTTCCCAAGAATGATGCCTCAGTACTCAGTAAGCTCTGCTCGGCAGCCTCAGAGACCATCATCTGAAATAATTCACGTGGTTGTTCCTTTACTCTTTAGGTACGTTAGGTCAGGCTTGGCTTTTTCAGTGAGGCTTACCCATAACCCTGTCATCCAAATCTACGTAGGCCTGTCTGGCTATACACTGGGCTGGATTCTGAAGGTCTCACCTCGTTCTTGACAGGAAGGCAGCGGGATATATTGTAACACCTGCTGCCTAAGAGAACAACATCCCTGGATTTCAAGTGTGCTTTAGTTGATCATGTCAGCGTAAATGACCTCAAGAACTCATATTTTTCGGCATCTCTCAGAGTTTGATATGCCACGGACTCTACTCCCTTTTATAACTAATTAAGCTGCCGAGTCCCTCTTGTAAAAGTAAGGAACAAGGAGCTCTTGTGTCTTGCTGTCAGCGATCCCTCATTGCATGGGTACCGTCTGGCTCCGGTTGCATGTAGGGATCTGTTTATGTGACATGCAGAGCTTCCTGGCAAGGAGACGTCATTTCTTTCTGACCATATCTCCCCAGGTAGAGTCCAGGGTAGCAGAAAAACACAGCAAAGAAGTATCTCTGGTCTCTTTGCAGTGCTGTGTAATTTCAGGGCTTGCTCCTCTCAGCAGGTAGGTTGTGAGATTGATAGGAGGTTTGGACTGCGGTTTCTGGGGCTGACGCAACTGGACTGACAGAATTCCATTTAGCCCTCAGAGTAAAACCGCAGTATACAATGGCAGGGAGATAGGGACATTTGGCAGAAAGATAATTTTGTCAAGCTATTTGTTCTTCTTGCTAGTTGGTTACGGACATTTATTATGTATTATTATTTTGTTAATAGATGCCTGTTAGTGGCTGCTATTATCATTATTTTTATTAATATTATTGCCATTATGACTGTTCTTATTATTAGTGGAGGTGTAGCTCTCTGTTAAAAGAAATTTTAAAAATCTAAATTTGAGGTGTTTTTTTTTTTGTGTGTTTTGTAATCAAGCTGTGCTCTTTAGCACTATGTCATTGTCCTTTCGATCTAGGTGAAGGATGCTACCCGAAAGATTGCCAAGGCTTTTGCCATCTCTGGTCCATTCAACGTCCAGTTTCTTGTCAAAGGCAACGATGTCTTGGTAAGAAATGCCGAGGTGCCTGAGAGGACACCAAGCTGTGTCAGGTTGTGTTGGTTTGTGCCTCTCTGGTGGTCTCCTCCGTGAGCGCAGACGGAACAGCCGAGATTCCTGCAGCTGTTCCTGTCTGAGTGTGGGTCGTTGCACAGCACAGAAGGCCTGCCCTGCTGGAAAGCAGAGGCCTTTGGAGGCACTGAAATGTCAGTCACCTTGTGGAAAGCACTCCGACCCCCTGGAAACAGGATTGCTCTCTGCCATCTGCAGGACAGAAAGACTGAGACAGTGATTATCTGAATACGTCAAATAGTCACAAATTGTCTACACTGAAGTCTCAGATATTATTGATGTACAAAAACTGTTAAATTAATTAGACTAGTCTTAATTAGTCTATTTAATGTAACCAGTCAGTAACCAGAATTGGTTCAGCAGCATCTACTATGTGAAATCATATGGTGGCAATAAAGATGGATAAGTCACAGTCTTTGCTCTCAAAGTATTCAGTTTGGGGAGGACTGGGAAGATGACTTTGTAGACAACCATAGCATAAGTTAGAATATAATAGCTGCTGGAAGGAATGTACAAATACACGGTACTGAAGTCATAGGGAGCATATCTATGTGTGTATGTGTGTGTGTGTGTGCGCGTGTGGCTGAGCATGTGTTTGAGTGTTGTACCTGGTTTAGGCTGGATTTCAAGGGTGATTTTTGTATTTTAAGTGGATCTTAAAGAATGGCTGGAATTTTGACAAACAAAAGGTAGAGAGGACATTATAAATAGAACATCTAAGAGAAAAGTTGGCACATTTGGGGAGATAGCAACTAGTTCAGCTTAGCAAGATCATTTTTCTAGGTAAATAGTGCAGGGCAAACTTGAAAAGTAAAATTGGGTTCAGGGAAATGGTACAAGATAACATAGAGAGATAGATTGAGGCAAGAGAATAGAAAGCCTTCAAGGACCAGACTTTCATCCGATGGCCAGTGGAAACCCAGTGAAGACTTTTCAGCAGGGACATGGCATTATCTGAGTTCTGCATTAAAATCTCTCAGCAGTGTGTGGGGATGAAGTTGTGGAAAGCAGACGGAAGAAAGTCAGAATTCAAAGATACTAAAAGGAAACTGGTTAGCCAAAGTGCGAGCAGCGGGGAGAAAAGGAAGAGTCTGGCAAAAAAAGAGCTGGCTCCAGTAAAAAACAGCTAGAACCCAGGTGACAGGGAGAATGTTAATATGTTGTCATTGGATCTCACCATCATTTCCCTTTTTTTGAATTTTGTTGTCTGTCTCTCCAGGTGATTGAGTGTAACCTGAGAGCCTCTCGATCCTTCCCCTTTGTTTCCAAGACACTGGGGGTAGACTTCATTGATGTAGCCACCAAGGTGATGATTGGAGAGAACATTGATGAGAAACACCTTCCCACATTGGACCATCCCATAATTCCTGCTGATTATGTTGCAATTAAGGTAACATTTGAAAAAAATCTATCAGTTATTTTTTTAAGTTTCAAGAAATTAAAGGAAAAATTTTTCATCAAAAATAATCTCGAGGGATGCCTGGCTGGCTCAGTCAGTAGGAGAGCATGTGACTTCATCTGGGGGTCATAACTTTAAGCCCCCACATTGGGCGCTTACTTTAAAAAAATTTTTTGATACTTCATGAAATTTCTAACTAAAGTGCTAGACCAGGGATTTATGATGTTTCCTTTGAATATATACACAAGCAACTTTATATCAATTTTTATCCATTTCAAAAATAAAAAAAAATCATTTAGAATTATATAACTTCAAAACCAACTAGCTGAGTGAATTATAAACTATGATATTGCAACTGATACACAGTAGTGTTGGTTTGGTTGGTAAACAGAAATTCCGGACATATTTTATTAGGATAAGGCTTGAATTGTGTCCCTTTGGAATTATGCCAAGACTTCAGAAATACATGGGTCTTGTAAAAAGTGTTACCTTGTGCTGTTGGTTAAATTCTAACTACATTGGCCACCTTGCTTAGTTCCTATTTTCTTCAACAGCACACAATTTTTCCTCTTGAAAGGCTGAAATAGCCATTGCTATTCACGGTGGTGCCACGAAGGAAATGAAATGGATGGCACCTCTGTGAAGATTGACAAGGAATGTCTAAGATTTGCTCACTAATTTCCAATATAGATGTATATTTTTTATTTTTTTATTTTTTAAAGATTATTTATTTATTTGACAGAGAGTGATCACAAGCAGGCAGAGAGGCAGGCAGAGAGAGAGAAAGAGAGAGAGGAGGAAGCAGGCTCCCTGCTGAGCAGAGAGCCCATGCGGTACTCGATCCCAGGAACCTGAGATCATGACCTGAGCCGAAGGCTTAACCCACTGAGCCACCCAGGCGCCCTATAGTTTTTCTTTTTTTAAAGATTTTATTTATTTATTTGATGGACAGAGGTCACAAGTAGGCAGAGAAGCAGGCAGAGAAAAGAGGAGGAAGCAGGGTCCCTGCTGAGCAGAGAGCCTGATGGGGGGCTCGATCCCAGGATCCTGGGATCATGACCTGAGCTGAAGGCAGAGGCTTAACCCACTGAGCCATCCAGGCACCCCTAGATGTATATTTCTAATAATACTTTATTAATAAAACCATTGAGCTCCTCTAGTTGCCTCAGCACACCCAGGCACAGAGTATTTATAATTACGACTTTACTTCATTAATCAAGTATGAGGATTAGTGAGATACTATAAAAATATATTTGAATGTTTTAGAAAAAACACAAGATAGAATCAATTTATATCATGTGATGTATTTATGTGACATTTATATATTTTGGATGCCTTCAAAAGACTTCCATTCCTGTATGTCCTAGTGACCTGAGTCATAATTGTGTTA
Organism: Mustela nivalis; assembly: GCF_964662115.1. Taxonomy (NCBI): domain Eukaryota; kingdom Metazoa; phylum Chordata; class Mammalia; order Carnivora; family Mustelidae; genus Mustela; species Mustela nivalis. The sequence goes on along the minus strand of NC_139030.1, from coordinate 93,213,717 downwards.
CAGCTGAGACTCTGACTTCTGACTTTTATAGTGGAAGCTTTAAGTTGAAGCTATAAATAAAAAAAAATTATTAATCTTATTTAGCTTAATAATTTAGGACGACTTAGATTTTACAGTGCATTGAGATGGAATGTCACTTGTTATATTGGGGAAAGGTGGCACTTTAATCCTGGAGACTATGACACAACATAAATTGTTAAAGCTTTCAGTGGGAATTATACGTAGGTAAAAAAAAATACATAGTATTTCTTTGTTTGAGACCAATAAGTAGAAGGCCCTGAAAAATATTTCCCACTTAAAATTCTATAGATACATTTCAAATTGATGTTTCTGTATTCATAGGCACAGAAATAAACATACACATATGTGTATGAAACAATATCCAGTTAAAAACAGTAATGAAGGACAGATATGCGTCTTTCAAAATGCACCGTGTCTTCTAGTTTACTTCTTTCCTAATTATCATTGTATATGAATCTTGACTTTTTAAAAAATGAATGGCTGCTTTATAGACAGTCTTAACACAGGCCTAGGGGGGTGGATGGATGTCCCTTCATGAGAGCACAGAAAAGCGAGAGTAGAGAAATATATAACTTGACTAAGGATGACCTTGTGAAGTGACCCCGAGCTAGAATCCCAGGATAACTTGGAAGGGTCCCAGAGTCAAAGAAGAGTCCACACTAGAAATACGGATAGATGCAAGAAACCAGGACTTGGTTCCTCATGAACTACACCGATAAAATAAATGAAGAAGAAACACTCTTATCTATGTTCTAGTTCACATGAAAGTTCTGGGCAGAAGTGTGCCCAAGCAGAATGTTTTTCAAAGCTTTTTAAGAGGTGTCAACAACAGTTTAATGTCTCAGAAGTCAGCTTACAGACAGACATTTCTGGCATGGTTGCCTGTTGCAAGTTCAAATGATCAGAAAAAGCAGAGGAATGTTTCCAAAGCCTACCAAGAAAAAAATGTGTTTGAACTCTGTGCTTGGGGAGACCAGTGCCCAGTAGACTTTGTTTGAAATCACTCCAATGTGTAGGCCAGATTAGAAACACTGGACTAGACTGGTCACAGGGGCCCTATTTACAGAAATAATCTGTGATTATTTAACCCAAGCTTTTGGCCAAGAACTCAAGAAATTCTTGGAACAGAGTTTTAAAGCTGTTTTTCAAGTCAGATGCTTAGACCAAAGAGATTTTTTTATGTGTCTACCATAGCCTAAATGAAACCTGTGAGAGACGGTTCACTAAATATATTTATCCTCTCTTATTCCTTTTATAACTTTCTCTCACATCTTTTTCCTCCCCATTATTTCTGACAGGCTCCAATGTTTTCCTGGCCCCGGTTGAGGGATGCGGACCCCATTCTGCGATGTGAGATGGCTTCCACTGGAGAGGTAACTGGTTAATGATCCATGAATGCTTTCATTAAATCTACTTTGAAATCTATGGTTTTATGAGCTGAGTATAATACAGTAAGTAAGTTATTAAGTATAAAGGGGGACACAAACTTCTGTTATCAGAGTAAGTCTGAAAGGGCTGAAGAATTTTGAACTAAAGAAAAGTCTTGTACTTTCATGGACCAGAGTCTAAATTTTCACACATATTTAACTCTGGAATCTAATGTATGTGTTCCTAATTCATTTCCACATTACACATTAAGAACAGATTCCAAAATATTTCTTTACGTGTCTAAGTAAATCTCTCCTGAGTCTTTCTGCTTTATTTTAAGTTTTCATTTCAAGATCTCTCTATAACAGCACTTCCGACCCCTACCTCCCTCAGCGTCTTGCTACTATGGAATTAAATCATTGGGTTTTTACTAGCAATATGTAGAATGTACAGCACTGGAAAGATTGCAGACCTAAACATTGTGGAATCTGCAGATAAATGCAAAAATCTCAAAAAAATTTGCAAAGCAACGTGAATCTCCTGGGGGATTATCTAAAACCTATAATGGGATTGGCCACTGGATGTCCCTCTTCACTTGTGTTGGGACTCTTGTCAGCCGAAGGTTTCTTAAGAATGTGAACCGTGTTTCTTGTGGAGAACTGTCAGATTCTAGAAAGTTCCCTACATGTCAGTGTCAGGACATTTTATGAATCACCCAGCCCTTGACAGACTTACTAGATACAACCTTCAGATTCTCATCAGTGCACATCAGAGTGGCAACATCAGACTGTGAGGCACTATAGTTTCCTCTTGCTATTAAGGAACACCTGAAAGGGGAAAATATTTAATTACAATAAATATGTGATGTCTTATGTGGTTGCCTGGTTACAAGCAACATCTGTGCTGAGAGGTGAAGCGAGACAGGGAGGCAGGGAGTGAGGAATAAATGGCTATCTTGTTTGTATTTGCACTGGCGATTGCCTTCTCTTAGCTCCTTTGCTGCTGCTTTTAATTTACCAGGTGAGAAAGCCTATCTTTAAACCGAGGGGCCTGCATTACGGTTCTCTGCTGTTTAAGGAGATGCTCTTCAGGCTCACACGGATCCCAGGGTCACTCGGTAGCAGGGCTGTTTTCAGCAGATCCAGGGTTCAGATCCGGGAGAGATCGGCTTTCCTTTGTGCTGTTTTCTCTAGTACGGCAAACTTATTTTCACTGCCTATGTCCGTCCATTCTGCCTCCAGACATACATTATTGGAGTGGTTGAAATATGAAAAATACAAAAGAATTAGAAGCTCAGCTCACCTTTGTTGTGCTCTATTTCAGAAGTAGAGAGTTAATTCTTCTATTTTTAGAGTCATACTTCCAGGTGTCACTGAGTGGGATGTTACAAGGGCTATTTTATAACTGAGATCAGAAGAATAATTCTAGCTTAGGTGAAATTTCAGTTATGCTTCAAAGAGACATTTTCAGTGTTCAGATGGCTTGTTGTGGGACTGACTAAACCTTTACTTCTTGATCTAGGTAAGGGCTGTTTTATTTTTTTTAGTGGCAAGGTGGCTATGTTAGACCTGAGCTTACTTGAATATCTGACTGTGTTCTGTGTTTTTTGTTTTTGTTTTGTTTTGTTTTTGTAGAAAACTGCTGAAACCTCTTGTGTGTTGTTCTGTCTGCTTTTATGATGGGATTGCCTGGTCCTGTCAGTAGAATTTGGGTTTCATTAACTGAGGTTGATGTTACTGAGGCTAGTTGACCATTAATGGACCAAAGAAAGAGTTTGCTGAAAAGTAGCATGTACTCGTGATTGGTTGAAGGTCATAGTCATGAGAACATCCTTTTCACAATAAGGGAGTCATTTGCTTAAAGAATGAATTTAGCCATCAGTGTTATTTACTATAATGGTGGTTCTGTACCTGTGCCAAATGATGATATGCACGGCAGAATCTATTCCCATCATGCTCAAATATACCACTTGTTCTATGGTTATGGGGACCATTTGACTTGTAGTTATCTAATAGCACAATCACCCTCGCTGAAACTTCTGTGTATCCCAAACATTACATGTTAGTTTGGAATGGTCTTTATTTATTTATTTGTTTATTGACGTAAGGCTGTGGTATTCAGAACTAAACAGGGCATTTTGGTTCATTTTATGAAAGTGATTTTAAATTGAGATTTTCATGGATTTATTGCATTTCTCAAAAAGCTTTCTCATAAGCTGTACCAAATGATTCCCAACCAATTAATCAGCAGTTATGCATGTGTGCTACTGACCCATGAATTCACGCACCGTGGCATCGTGTACGTGACATATACTGTTATTTAAACATTAAGTCATATTAACATTTGGTAACTTACCACATTACGGACCAGAAGCTGTGATTTGTATCCAAATAACTCACAGTAGAATCCAGTTATGTTGCTCCATGGAGTGTTGTTGAATAGGGAAAGAATTGCTTATTCATTCATTATGCTTAATTAAAAACACAAGATACATCTGCCCTGGCCAGCTTTGTTAATCCCAGGATTCAGACTGCATGGTCTTTGGGCAACTCCATAAAAGCTAGCAAAGGGGTCTAGGAGTAAAGTGCTTTGATTTGTATTTGTTTATCTGTAAGAGCTGTTGACTAGTGTTTGCTTCTTCTTATTTTACATTTTAATTTATTCTAAACAGGTGGCTTGCTTTGGTGAAGGTATTCACACAGCTTTCCTAAAGGCAATGCTTTCCACAGGGTTTAAGATACCCCAGAAGGGCATCCTGATTGGAATCCAGGTAAGTGGCGTGTGGTTGTGTGCATGCCCCTGGGCACATGCTAGAAGTGGCTGAGAAAGGACCTGAATTGTGGTATAAAAGAGGGGAGATTTGTTTTAAGCTCCACTAAAGAAAACAGCAACTAATATAAAAAATGGATGTTTGTTCTCTATACGTTCCCTGGGTTTTGCTTTTTTCCATTGTAGCAATCAATACAAATAAGTGAATAAATAAAACGAAAAGAAGGAAGGTCTCTAGTGAAAAGGGAATTTGTTCTGAAAAGGATTTAGGATGCCTTAAAGAGGAATCTCTTCTGCTTCTTGGTTACATCTTTCCTATGTGCTCTGCTCTTAGTTCTTCCTCCTTAGCCCTTGAACATACGCTTTCCATAAAGTTGAGTCTCACTTCGTCTTTCTCTCTGTCTCTGTCTATCTCTTGACTTTCCCCTTTGCCAGTTTGTGTCTGTGGAATCCACTGTCCTATCCATAACTGTCACCTTTAAATCTTCATCCTCCATTATCCCATATTTCCAGCCATCTCTTGAATACCTCTATCTGATGTCTCAAACCCAACACACCCCCCGTGGAAGCTCTGTAATCCCTTCCTCACCTTTGTTCTTTCCTTCCTTACCTGCCTTCATTCACATTTCAACTTGGAAATACAGAGATCTTCCACATCTTCTGGTGGGGTGATGCCTCAGTAAGCTTAGCATAAGTTGAAAATATCAGAAGTCAAAATGCATTTAATATACCTACCCTACTGGGCATCATGGCTTAGTGTAGCCTCCCTTAAGTGTGCTCAGAACCCTTTATGTCAGCCAACAGTGTGGCAAAATCTTCCAACACGAGGCCAATTTATAAGAAAGCGTTACATATCTCATGTAGTTTATTGAATACGGTACTGAGAGTGAAAAGCAGAATGGTTTTAAGTGTGTGGGTTGTTCGCCCTCATGCTCGTGTGGCCTGACTGGGTACCGCAGCTGCCCACATCACTACAGAGTATCCTACTGCGTATCACCAGCTTGGGAAAAGACAAAAATTTAAAATTTCAAGTATGGTTGGTACTGAATGTGTATAGCTTTCACTATTGCAAAGTTGAACTTTTTCACGTTGAGGACCATTTGTAAATGTCAAAGATCCAAACCCGAAGAAGATTTGGGCATTACTGGAGGGATTTTCTCACTCCTCAACTGACAGAAAGTTCTTGAAGGGAAGGAGCTTAATGGGCTTAAGAAAGTTAGCAGAGTCCACAGTATCCTGGGGAGGTTCTTGAGTATCATTATTTGGTAAGTCTTCTAAGTCAAAGCTAAGTGAAATAATTATAAGAGAATATCTTTATACAGTGCGAAAGGGTATTATTGCTTTATTATTGCTTTCTTAAGCAGTTGCTGTATTAATTATTATTGCTTTGCTTATTAATTTTTTATTATTGCACATCAAATGGAAATCATTTGTCTGTTCTGTTTATAAATTTCCTAAAAAATACTAAATACTTTCCACCTGGTCTTACACTTATATTTTGGATAAATTCTTGGGTCCTATAAAAACAATAGCTGGTCTTAAATATCACCCCTGTCGTACTTTTAATAAGCTCAAACCCTGCATGGTTACATAAAAATCAATAAAAATATAATTAGAACAGTACCAGGTATTCTCAAGCCCGTGGGTGATTATTATAGATACCACCTCATTAGGGTGTCTTCATATCAGCAAATTAGCCTCTGGAGACTGGATGCGTTAGTGGCTTTAGAGAAGTTTCTGCAAAGAGCAACTTGGAATTTTGCTTCATCAAGGTGCCGAAAGGGAGATGGAGAACAGTTAGAGCAGAGGCTAACAAGATGACTTGCAATTGTGAAGCTTAATGGCAGTTTGGAGACGCATCACACCATATGAGAGACTCATCATGTTATAAATGAGTATTAAGTATTATTAAGTCACAAGTATGAGTGTATTGGCCCAACTTCCAGTTATGGCTTAAAGTTTAATGTGAGACCTGGGGGCATTCAGAGGAGACTGTGCCCTTAGTCCCCGTCTTCACAACTAATCATAATAGTGCTAACATTTTAAAATACCAGTTTAAGAAGGCAGTGAGATATAAAATTGTGCCTTGTTTGGTTCTAGTGCTGCAGGAAATATTAAGCAAAAATTAATTCGATCCCTATGAGGTATTTGTGTGATTTTGGCATCAGTGAACAGAATTTTTTGCTTTATGGTTAGAGAAAAAAAAGAGGGTTTTGTAGGGTAAAAAGAGGTGTCTTAAAGGAATGAGGTTCTGCCCACTGAAGTTTATCTTTCAGCATGTTCCTTTTTAAAGAGATCAGTATGGCAGCAGCTACATGACTTCTTACAACTTTATACTTGTGTGTAAGTGCACAATGTTAGGGCTTTAGATATGTGTCTATTTTAATTATAAAGTTCAAAAAGTATATTTAAAGAAATGTTTAAGGAATGCTGGTGTCGGGGGGCTCCGTTGGTTGAGCATCTGCCTTCGGCTCAGGTCATGATCCCAGGATCCTGGGATCCAGCCCCACATCAGGGTCCCTGCTCAGCAGGGAGTCTGCTGCTTCCTCTGCCTCTGCCTGCCACTCCCCCTGCTTGTGCTCCCTCTCTCTTTGGCAAATAAGTAAATAAAGTCTTTTAAAAAATAAAGAAATGCTTAATATAAAATTATATTTAATAAAGTATTAGTAGCTATGGTAGAATTGATTAGCAGGAGATGGACAAGAGTCACTTTCTGACCTAGTCAGCGTGGGTGGCCAGGAAGAGCTGCCCCTCCCGGCAGTTCAAGGACACGCTCTCTGTTACCATCTGGTGGATTGTCACTGAGAGTGACTTTTAAAAATGCGTCATAAATTTAGCTGAACAACATGACAGGATATACTAACTGGAGCATTAATAGCTAGAAAACTCACTGGGTATCTTCTTAGATAGCACGGGACCAAACCCAACCGAGGCCTTGTATACTCAGACTTCCTAGGGACAGTGGACAAAGTAATTCAGGTTCCATATTTTCAGTATGCATTGCACTTCTAAAAAAATCATTTTATTTGACATGATTCTGCATGGTCAGAATAATTCACTCGTTCAAATATATAAAGTCAGAAGCGAGAAGGGCCTAAAAAAGTGCTGCTAATATAATACTATATATGGACATTAGGGGCCCTATGCTAATATGCTAATGGGCATTAGAACCAGTAAATACAAAGGAACACGGTTAGTTGAGTTCTTGAGTGAAGTTCTTTTTTTTTTTTTTTTTTTTTTTTATTTGAGAGAGAGACAGTGAGAGAGAGCATGAGCGAGGAGAAGGTCAGAGGGAGAAGCAGACTCCCCATGGAGCTGGGAGCCCAGTGCGGGACTCGATCCCAGGACTCCGGGATCATGACCTGAGCCGAAGTCAGTCGTCCAACCAACTGAGCCACCCAGGCGTCCCTTGAGTGAAGTTCTAAGAAAGAAATCCACCACTGAATTTTGATTTCTTAAGATAATCATTAATTCAGCCTGATGCCGTGTAGGCTTCGTGCACAGATGAATGCTTGTAGCCAACACCACTGCAGTTAACTTGCTTAATTATTCCTCTATGGAGAAGTGAGGAAGATAGTCAGGACCTGTCCCATTTATTTGAGGGAAAGGCCTTTTCTCTGATGTCCCCAACTTGACCCACTTTCCTGTGACAAACACAAGCATTTAATTGAAGATACCTTAACTCATTCATTTTTACAACAGGTTGCAAGAAAAAAAATTGGGGGAAAAGAGAAATTACGGAGGAGAGGTAAAAATAACTCTGAGCCAGGAAACATTTTTTTCCCTTATTTTTGGTAGTTTAACACATGTTTTAAATAGTAATGTATTACTAGCAAGTATCAGCCACTTCTCAACATCTAGTAAATAGAGTTTGTGTGTGTGTGGGGGGGGCATGTGCATGCTAATTTGTTGCACTTCAGTCTCCTAACCTCCTCTTTCTCTTCTCTTTCCTACCCTACTCCTTTACACACACAGACCTTCCGTTTCTGCCCTCCCGAAGTTAGATCCTATGGGACAAATCACCTGGGGCATTTGAAATATTCATAACATCAATTGTGTATAACTAGAACTTAGGGGGAAAAAAGTCAAGATTTAGATTTTGTCAAAGGATTCTTGTCAACTATTAACAAGAGGCTTTCCATAGGCCCAGATCCTAACATAAAAAAGGCATAAGGTAGGTTTATATGGCAACAAAATCCTCCTTTATTTTCCCGCAATATTTCCAGCCTCCTTTCATCCCATCAGGATTTATTTTTAGTCGCTATGAGTAGGCAATCTGCCTTGTTTTGAAGTTTTCTGGAACACCCTTTAACAATGAATGATTTACTCTAGAGTAGATCAAGAGCACTCACTGTCTTTTCGCCTCTGATTGGGCTATTCAGCGATGTTTGTGGGGCGGCGTGCGCCATCCTGACATCTGCGGCTTCAGCCCTGCTCCGAAACACAAAGCAAGCGTTTTATTTGAAAAAGACAACGCCGAGTGACATGAATAACCTTTTATCTTCAATACAGAATCATTAGGAACAACCATAGAGTTGTTGATGCAGATGTCCCCGTAGAATCCACAAGTACCACACAACATTAACTGGGCTTTCTGTTCCGCGGCCAGAAGTTGGAATAATGTGAAAATGATAATTGGAGGAAATATGGTGGTTTTTAATTTTTTTTTCATTTTTAAAGGACTTTCTTTCTTATAAACATTTTCCAGGAAATAAATCAGCTTGTACTTTTCACCTTTAGGAACAAATGGTTTCTTACCCAGGTATTTTCAATCAGCTATTAAATCTGGGGCTACTCAGATGCAAGCTGACAGCTGTAATTTCTTTTTGTGGAGAGGCTGTTTTATGTGTCACAAGTGTTCAATACATGTTTGATAGAAGTTTATAATGTGGCTATGAAAGCCAACACCCCAGACTAGAAGGCAGAGTGGTTCCCCGGCTGGGAACTGCCAATACTGTCATGTTGGATATTTATCTTTTCCACTTGGGGGACAGCATTGAAACAGCTCCATAATGAGGTTCTGACTGGTGTCTGCAGGTCTTAGAGGACTTGCTGACTTATTTTACTTTAAAATAGCAAAGAAAAAAATTACATTCGGGTACTCCTTCCTCAACATTTTTCATTGTGACTTTGGCCAAGGTTAATGGATCTTCACCTCAAATTACAAAATGAGTGAAGGATGGTTCTCCTATTTCTTCTTCCCTCCTCCTCCTAAACTTAAGTGTGCATCACCGGGAGGGTTTGTTAAAATGCAGATTATTGGGATCCACTCTCAGAGTTCTTGATTCCACAGATCTAAGGTGGGACCCAAACATTTCTACTTTGTTTTGTTTTGTTTTTTAAAAAGATTTTATTTATTTGAGAGAGAGTGACAGATAGCGAGAGAAAGCAGGAGCAGGTGGGAGAGGAGAAGCAGGCTCCTTGTTGAGCAAGAAAACTGATGCAGGGCTAGATCCCAGAACCCTGGGCTCATGACCTAAGTTGAAGGCAGATAGATGCATAACTGACTGAGCCACCAGGTGCCCTTTAACTTTTGTATTTTAAACAGATTTTCAGGTGATACTGATTTCCTAGGGAACAACATTTTGAGAATTGCTGTACTTGTGAAATGATATATTTTTTATTTTTAAAAAATATTTTATTTATTTATTTGACAGACAGAGATCACAAGTAGGTAGAGAGGCAGGCAGAGAGAGGAGGAGGAAGCAGACTTCCTGCTGAGCAGAGAGCCGGATGCGGGACTCGATCCCAGGACCCTGGGATCACGACCTGAGCCGAAGGCAGAGGCTTTAACCCACTGAGCCACCCAGGCACCCTGAAATGATATATTTTTAAAGATTTATTTATTTATTTTAGAGAGAGAGCATTTGGTGGGGAGGGGCCGAGGGAGGGAGAGAATCTCAGTCAGACTCCGAGCTGAGCAGAGAGCACACACAGGGCTCAGTGCCACAACCCTGAGAATCACGACCTAAGCTGAAACCAGGAGTTGGACGTTTAATCAACTTTACCACCCAGGTGCCCCTGAAACTGTGTTTAAGAAAATGGTTTCAATGTTATGTTATCACATGGCTATATATTATTAGTGACATTTTGCTAGGGAAAAAATTTAAGAAATTGAGAATAGTTTGTTCAATACACGATTAGTGTATCAGTTAATAACTTGTTGGACAATTTTATGTTGCATCTTCTAATGTGCTCCGGTGCTTACTTAATTAAGTCTGTCCTGTGTTTAGCAGAAGGTCACAATGTAGTGTTCTAAATCAGGGAGATTCAGAAGTTCACTTAGAATATTTCATGTATATTTACTATATTTCAAGGAACCTTGAAATGTGAAGAAACCTAAAATGCCATCTAATTCAGCCCCTGCTTTCCAAGTAGAATCAAGCTTAAGGAGTCATTGTCCCATTCTTCTGTCTAACCTACTCTTAAGGAGGCTGCCATATGCCTCATTAAATTACTCTAAGGTCACTGAGTTACTCTAATTTTATACTTCTATATTTTCTTTTCTTTATGTCTAGGCATGAGCTTCTTGCAACTAAGGCCCATTTCTTCCTGTTTGGTCCTAAGCAGGAATGGAAAGCTACTATCCTGGGCATGGTTACAATTTGTGTTCTAGAAGACTGTCCGTGAATAACCCCTGAGCCCGCCTTAGCTGAGATTCATCCAGTCGCATTTATCTTTTCTATTTGCCAATAGTTTCCTCTCATAAAACTGCAGTTCTGGGATTGAGAGAGCCTGAATCCAAAAGAATTTTATATTTGAACATAGTCTTTGGAGTCTTTTCCTAGGATTTAGATCTGTTCTCAGAAAGCCTCTGCAAGTAAATATTAGGAGGTTTTATGGGCTGAACATTATCAAAATTGTGCAAGGATCTTGATATGTTTTATTATCACAATTCTTAGTTTCTTTGAGGCTCTGAAATAAGATCATTTCCTTGTATTTTTTGTTTGTTTGTTTGTTTTGTTTTGTTTTGTTTTTTAGCTGTTACCAGCATGGTTTCTAAATAGATTATAAAACATGTACTGAAGAACCAAATTATTTCATCTGTTTGTAAACTTTTTACAAGAGAAAACAGTTAACATGTTTAGCCAAAGGCAGAATAGATATGTTTTTAACCGTGTGCTGTTTAGCTTAGTTACCCAAACATTCCAGTTAATGAGGTCAAGGTAAGGGATTGACTTTTGGGTAGGCCACTTGGCTTTTTTTTTTTTTTCTCTCACCCTGATCACTGTCTTGCAAATACTGGTTGTGGTCACAGGAAGGGGTAAGTTCAGAATGGAAGAACCCTGCTGACAATGTGCAGGAGTCCAGGGAAAGTGGGACCTAGCCACCAGATGGGGCCAGCTAAGGCTCTAGGAAGTTCACAACAATGGGCTCTAAGAACATATCTGAATTGGGAGATGGAACCTGAGGAAAGCTTGTCTGGAAGTAAAATATATGTGAGCAAAAAGTTGCCTATTTTTGAAATATGACAGCCAGTAGAGGAAGTCAGGCTTGGAAACTAGTGTCCAGGGGCGGGAATCTAGTCTCTGGGAGGCTGAAAAAACAAATGTTTTAATAATAACAATGAATACTTAATGAGAACTATTAATGGACAAGTAACTTTGTACAAGAACTATTAATGGACTAAGTTCCTATACTGACACTTTTAAGTTCTTACTTATAAACTAACTCATTGAATACTCACAATGACCCTTTGACACAGATACTGTTGCTATTCCCATGTAACAGATGAGGAAAGTACATCACAGAGGGGTTAAGTAAGTTTCTCAAGGTCACACAGTTTATTGTAGAGTCCCAAGAAAAGATACACTACCATGCTCACTGCCATTTTAAAAAGGAAGAAACAGAGACTCAAAGACATTAATTTTTCTAAGGACACACTAAAAATGAATGGTAAAACCAGGATCTCAAAGGCAGCTTAGTGACTCTAGAGCCCATTCTTTCATTCTTTACTTTAAAGTTAATGCAAACTTGAGTCCAAAATGGTTGATTTACTGAAGGGAGGTATGCGCAAGCTGTTAGGACAGGTCCCAGTCAACTAAGAACAGGACCAAGTTAGAATTCAGCGGGTAGAACCGGTTGAGCAGGCAGAACCATCAACAAGGCTGACCTGGTGTTGGACTCCTAACCCAGGTGTGTTTAAATTCTCCCTGACCTGGAGAAGGATCCATGTAGAACCAAGGTGGATCTTAATCTGCAGACAAAGTGGATTAAGTAGGGAGTGGAAGAATTTGAGGGCAAGGTGAAAAGTCAGACTGTAGAGAGCAAGACTATGTGGATGTAATTTTACCTATAGGGAGAAATCAGTAAGAACTCGGTACTCCCTCTAGGAGAATGAGAGGATCGAACTTGTCACCTTTGAATCTAAAGCACCTGGCAACATATGGCATTGCCTCTGTAATGGCACGAGAGAATAACGTATTGCACATGACTAAATAAAGAGCGGAATATCCAAAAAGTGAATTTTGTTAAATTCTTTTTATTTCAGCAATCATTCCGTCCCAGATTCCTTGGTGTGGCTGAACAATTACACAATGAAGGCTTCAAGGTACGTGATATCAATTTTTTTTCCAGTCGTTTTCTGTAAGCCCTGAAATCCATTCACAAAAGAGAACATTAATGAATCTTAAGGAATGAAATAGCTCAAAATATATCCTTTTCAACTTGAAAGATTTAACTAACGTGACAGTTTCAAAACTTCCATAGAATAAAATTATTAGAAAGACTAGTTTTAAGTTATAACAAAGGTACCATAAACTCCATGGGAGTTGGCAGCTAAACACTTAGAAAGTTTAGTTTACGCAGGATTGGGACAAAGGTCCAATGCATTTCCTATATATTTTTTCTTTTTCCTTTTCTTGTTTCCATATGAAGTCATAGTTTCCAGCTGTTGCAGTTATAGGCAAAACTTCTTTGCCACAAATACCACTTTCTTCTACTTTATGATTTAAGTGACAAGTGTGTCCCACTAAGTTTCTTTGTTCCATGAAAGCCTTCCCTGTGATTCTGTAACTGACTTTTCCATTTTAAATGCAGCTCTTTGCCACGGAAGCCACGTCAGACTGGCTCAATGCCAACAATGTCCCTGCCACCCCAGTGGCATGGCCGTCTCAGGAAGGACAGAACCCCAGCCTCTCTTCCATCAGAAAGTAAGAACTGGGGCAGAGTTCTATCTTCCTACAGAGAGAAGATTAATTTGGGGGAACTAGTACGATGTGAATACTTCACCTTACCCTATTGCAAGTCTTTTAAAAGTCCTCTTAGCCGTTTCAGATGAATAAATCTGTGGATTATTGTAAAGTTTCATTCTCGTGAACTTTGCTGTTACCATAACATATAATGCCACATGTCTATATATTGATACATAGCATCTTTCAAAATATTTTCTAGTAAGGATGCTTTCCTGCGTGGACAGCAAGATCTCAGTGATGAGAGTCAGACATGGAGAATGTAATACAGCACTTTTTATTTTAGATTAACCTTAGATGGTATGTAGGTGTGTATATCAAATATAAGATTGACCAGCTGCATTTCACTGAGGTCTGTGTGTGAATCAATTAGTCCAATTTATTGAGCACTTGCTATATGCAGGAGACTGTGGTGAGTGCTAGGATAACACCAACCATTGAATTACCTAATTTACTCTTCTCTAATCAGGCTGGTTATTATGCCTCAGGCTATGTCATCATTAGACTTGGTAAGACATGTTAGTGCACAATGTGAGTCTTCAGGAATTCCATTACATCAACACTTAGAGAGGTATGTGGCATAGGTACATAAGAGAAAATTCTCAGTTATTCCAGGATATTACAATCTGTTAAATGGCCACCATTTGTTTGGGCTCTCAAGAAGGCAACCTATAAATCATTATCAAATTAAGAAAAGAAGGGCCAATTGTCCACACCTTAGTAGATTTCCAAAGATGCTATAGGCAATTGGTTAGAACTTTGTAAAACAACAATTAGCATTCCTTCATGCTGTTTGACATTTAAATGTCCCCTAGTGTGTATAGCAGCCCAGCAACAGAATGTGAAGAGATTTAATTCAAAAGCAAGTGTTGTTGACGTATCTGTGTTGGCATACCATTAGCTGAGAGGCACTGGGAAGCAGGCAGTGAGGTAAAAGTCTGGGAATTGGGAGTATGGGCGTGGAATGGACTTCAATACTGGAGAAAAACCTCCTTGTAAAATAAGTAAATACCTATCCAATTACCAGTTCTTCTATGGATAGATAGCAATTGGGAAAGAAAAAAACCTTTCCATTTACTTAGTGAGATTTCCATCAGAATTCTTTCAAGAACACAATAAAAAAATTAATGTAATTTGAACATCTCTTTAGGAACAGAGGAGGGCAGATGGCAGTCAACTCCGTATGACTTTGACTTGAACGCACAAGGGAATAATTACGTTAGTATTTTAAAAACTAATTATAAAATATACATTGCCACCTACCAACTTTTGTTTATTTTGATTATTCTTCCAGATTGATTAGAGATGGCAGCATCGACCTGGTGATTAACCTCCCCAATAACAACACTAAGTTTGTCCATGATAATTATGTGATTCGGAGGACAGCTGTTGACAGTGGGATTGCTCTTCTCACCAATTTCCAGGTATGTTCTCTTCCTCAGATACAGCTATGTGCAGGCTTTTATTTCTATGTCTCCCTTAAGAGTATTCATCAACATGTGCACATCCCTCCCCTCTTCTCCCCTTCTTGTAACGTTCAGAATGGAGAAGAATTTTTAAATAGAATCTGAAATAATGGTGCTATTATGGTAGGTCATGGCCTCACAGACAGTTGGTGATCAAGCCATTGAGATAATCAAAAGCCACAGAGAGCCAGTCTTACTCATTAGCCATGCAATTATCTTTTAAATAAAAAGCGTAGTGTGGCATGGAATAAAGAGACAAACTTTTATTCCATTGTTTCTAAATGAAAGCCGTCATAAAAGAGCAACAGGTTAATGATAATTGAGGATCCAAATACAGTGCAGGCACTTGTCCAATTCACAGAAAACGATCACATGTTTAGTTCCACTTGGACATGACCCACCAAATTTATCGCAGAGAAGAACTGTACTTCAAGACTCAGTGACTTTCGACACATTGTATTCCTCCCCCCACCCCCAGTCCGTTTTAATCCCTGGGGAGAATTGAGGGGCAGGGATTAGCTTACTCATGCTAAGGTCTGAAATATAGGAGACAGTCCTGATTAAATAAAAATTTTTGTGTCTTTCATCCCATGTCCCTTTGGAAATTGGGAGCAGAAACTGACCTTTTGCTCCTGCTTCATTAAATCTCACTTTCATGTCATGTGGGTCACTAAGATTCCTACCCTTCTGTTTTCAGGTGACCAAACTTTTTGCTGAGGCTGTGCAGAAATCCCGCAAAGTGGACTCCAAGAGTCTTTTCCACTACAGGCAGTACAGTGCTGGCAAAATGGCATAGAGAAATCAACGCCGGGCTCCAGCCGAAACCAAGCCAAGCCACACCGGGTCTAAAGGAACTGATTCCCCAACCGTCTTCCACGGAGACAAATACTGACACCAAACTATTTCAGTTTACTTGGCTATGCCTTAACATTCCTTTCTTTCACAAATTGTCGTCCGTCCCTTTTTACAAACCTTTCTTAAACTCCTTCCTAAATAACTTGTTCTGCATGAGAATTCATCTATTTTCTAATGCCTTATTTTTGGCAAACTTACCTCTGTGCTTATTTGCAGCTAACATTTTATGGTGCTGATTAATGATGATCAAGGTAGAAAACGTCGCTTCTCTATCTTCTGAACTATTACTATACGTATTTTCAAGACACAATTGTCATTGGTTTTAAACAGCATCTGCCATAACTCAGGACATTTTAACAAGGCAGAATACTATAAAAATTTGTTAAAATGAAATATGGATTTAATTTATGAACCTCTTCATCATGATTTTGTGTAAGGCATCTTTTTGATACTTATTCTCAATTATCTGGCTCACCCAGGAATCTCCCTTTTCCTTTCCACAGTACTGAACTTGAGAAGTGACAGAGGTCTTTAAAGTATGGATTTCTTTAAAGGACACTGGTTTGTAGTTTTGTGTTTTGGAGTGTGTCTGCAGAGAGTAGCTGCCGCTGAGGTGGTTTTCTGTTCTTGTTTTCCTTTGGATTTAACCTGAGCCAAGGGAAATCTTCAGGTTGATGTCATCTTTTCCCACCTCCCCCCACTGGTTTTGGCATAAGTTGGAAGTTATGTTCACCGCCTTCAGATTATGGATTCTGTTGATCTACTGAGCCCCGTACTATGCTATGAACGCCACACATTTTAAGCACAAGGTTTCCATTCCTTCTGCCTACAAGAAAAGTGCTTTCTACAGGGCAGCCTGTGTCACTTTTACACTTTTTGTGTTACTACGTGTGCTCTAATTGTAAACTTTTAAATAAAATGCTATTAAGAGGCTGTACATTTGTATTCTTGCATTTATTTTATTTTATTTTATTTTTTTAACATTGACTTAATTTCACAAAATCACTTGACTACTCTGATGAAACGCAGTTTTGAGCCAGGATTATGTGACTTTTTCTTTTTCTTTAAAAGCTATAGAGGATATGAGTGAGCAAATTAATATTAAAAATAACAACACCTAGGCTGTTACATTTTTTTTTTTGTTCCCTCACCAAGTCTCATTAAAAAAATTATTATGTTGTTATGTGGTTATATATTGTCTTTGATCTCAATCTTTTCAAATGTGTACAACTACACACTGACTAAAGATTGCCACATAGATATAAGAAACTTTTAAACAAATGCCTTGCATAATGCAGAGAAGTACTTGACCCAGCAGAACCTGATGCCTATCGCCTGGTAGCGATAGTGCTAATATCCCAGGGATAAGCATATCCCAGAAATACCACCTAAAATGGGACTTTGTGGAGGTCCTAAGATAATGATGGTGGAATAGTTTGTATCCCTTGCCTCTCACCCCATAGTCAAGGGATTACCCCTTGATGTAAATTTCCATGAACGCTTTGCAAATTCATTTGCTCCTCCTCTGCTCCTTGTTACCACCATGGTTGAAACCTTCACTACTTCTTCCCTTTGATATTATAATAATGTACTCCCTGAGCATCCATTTGTTCATATACCTGAAAATATTTAGTGAGTTTCTGCAATGGTTGGTGTAGGATATACCATGATCCCTCCTATCATTCTAGTACTTTCCCAATGCTCTACCACTTACCACCATCACGACACCATAATAACTAACATCATGGAACACCTATTATACCTCAGGCCTCTCTAAACACTTTACCTGATTTACCCCTATGAGTAGGTGCTGTCCTCTCCATATTTTAAATAAACAGAGGCAGACAAAAGTTAAGTAACATGACTAAGGTCACACAAAATGCAGTCTTTTTTTTTTTTTTTTAATGTCTTATAAGGAAGACAAACATGTAAAAAAAAAATACATTTCTCACAAAGAAGAAAGACTTAATTCGCCTGCAGAGATCAGAGAAAGGCTTTTCTGGGGAGATGGCCTCATTTGTTGTCTGGAATAGCATGCCATAGTTCCCCGGGGAGACAAAATAGGGCATCCATTGAAGGAAATTACAAGTAATATGTATGACAAGCTCAGGGTATGTGTGGCAAGAGAGGGCAAGGGATAAAAGTTGAGGACAGAATCTTGGTGCTATATGTTACAGCCATATGTAAATTTTAAAAAATTTGTTTGTAAATAATTTTGGACTTAAAAAATTGCAAAAATTATATTCTCTTTATCCAGATTTATCTATCAGTAATATTTTACCCTATTTACTTTTTCTCAATTTTTTTTTTTTTTTAAAGTAAGCTTGACATCCAGCATAGGGCTTGAACTCACGACCCTGAGGTCAAGAGTTTTAAGCTTTACTGCCTGAGCCAACCAGCCCCCCCCCCCAATTATTACTTTAACATTTGTGTATTATGTATGTACCTGTCATCTATTTCTAATCTATCCATCCATCCATCCACCCATCATCTTCATCCGTCTCTATCTAAACACACAACACACAGGAAGAGAAAAGGTACACTTCAAACAGAAGTAATCAGGCTACTAGCGACCAATTTAGAAATGTAACTCATAGTTTGAGACAGTATTGCTTGCTGAAACTACCAGACATTCAAAGCAATAGTTAAGATTTGTATTGCTTAATAAAGGTTCTTAATTTCTATATTAATTTGAACAGACTATTTGTAAAATGCAGTCAAATGAGAAGAATAATAGTAATAAATCAAGCAGTATTGTTCCTAAATAAAGCCCATATTTTTGTTGGTGAAATACAGGGTCTTTTGGAAAATGGAAGATAAAATATATATACTCTCTTCCTTGTGCTCATATGAAATTACATTAATTTTTGTTTTTGTTATCTTTGTTTTTAATGTTTCAAACTTAATACTTTGAACACAAACAATGAGCTTTGGTTGGCAGAGGGCAATGCAAGGAAATGGAAGCAGATTTGTGTTCAGATCTGGCCAGATTTTGGAACATTTTTATTCTTTCGTATAAACAGGTTAACACGTTTTATAAATGTCTGAATCTGTTATATATCACAAGTGCAGACAGACAGCAGAGGGGCTATGTCTGTAGCGCTAAATACGAAATCGAAGTAGCTTTTCCATATTGAGAATTTAATAGCACGCAAGGAGGACCAGCGCTACTGGGAGGGGAGAGAAAGGAGCTCAGCCAGCTCGTGAAATGAGGAAGAGGAATAAGGAATGATCCATTTATAGATTTAGGATTTTATGGCTTTGGAAAAGTATGTAGAATATTTTAACTGTACTTCCGTCACACTTCCCTCTCAAGCAGCGTTCCTACTAGAAACTTTCAGAAACAGCTACAACAGTCATTTATCTCAACAGCTGCAGGTACTCGAACCTCAGCTTCCACGAGTGTCCACAGCCCCTTGAACAATGAAAGTGGAAATTATCAGAGAAACAAACCATGGCTGAATGCAGTTAAGTGCTCCGTAATTACACACCAGCATTACCACGTGACTGCTGGTGCGGCCCCCTGCGGGCACAGGTGCCCTAACCGCTCACACACACCCAATCAAATCCACAAAGCCCTTTCATTATGTCTCATTTCAGGCACCCTTAGCTTGAAAGAGACCAGCTCAACTTCCTTTCCCTTCTTTCTCCTACCATTTCTTTTCCCTTTGTTCTTACACATAACAATTCCGTCTTTCCTAATGAATATTACTGTGCTATTTTATGAGAAGCTGGTAGGACCGGTGAGCGTGAAGGTATTGGGGCAGGAGGAAGAATGCCTGTCCTTCTCCTGAGTGGTTCCCGGGGCTCTGCGAAAAATCGGTAATAATCGTCCCTACTTCTTCTCTTGCGCATAATGTAGGGTGCAAGGTTTCCAGAAAGAGAGTTTAAGTACCTACAGCTGTTGAAATCAATGCCATAATGGAGGAAAAAAAAAAAAAGCCACAAACCTCTGAGCAAGTCAAAATTAGCACCATTTGTGCTTGTTTCTTGTTGCTTAAAGATCATATTTTGAGTCTTGACACTTTCATTTTATAAAGGACTTAGAGCCAAAAAATAAAAAATAAAAAAAAATTTTTTTAAAACCCACTATTGATTGTTGACCAAAACAAAAAATAGGTTTTTCTGGTAGCAGCTTCCCTCTCCTGAAACTACCAGCCTAGCTAATTATTTCTTTAACGCCTTCCCTTGAAGAACCACACAAACCACAGAAAAGGGCTTTTGTTTATCAAAGGAAGCAACAGCAGCAGTCTCACAAAAAAGTCAAAGATGCTGTGTCTCCCAATGACAATTTCCCACACAAAGCTTGGTGTTGTTGGCAGCTGTAATAAAGACAGACAAGATATCAACATGCAAGAAAGGGGAGAGAATCCAACCAGCTCAAAACGTGTTACTAAAGAAGAGAAATACTTGAAAAATATATGTATTTTATTAATAAAGAAAGATTCTAATGGCGGTGTCTAGATGACTGTATTTTCCTTTCTAAAACTTAAGGGCATTTGGCAATCTCTTTCATAGTCTCCTTTTTACCTCCCTATTGTAAGATCTTGAATGGTAAAATATGGCAGGGCTTTGAGGTCTTTAGCATAACAGAAATATTCTGCTAAGCGTTTTCCATAACTCTTTACAAATTTCTACATAGAAAGCTGCAAATGAAATTTATATGAAATAATTTAATTAAATTGAAACATTTATTTTAATCTCTCCATTTACATATGGATCCTTTTTAAAAAAATATTTTCTAATTAAGATGAGGACATACTGTCCTATTATTTGCCAGGTTTGATATACTTTCTTTCCAACTCATAATTAAAATATATAGGGAGCCTCAGGGGAAAAATGGTGGTGTTGCAGATAAAATAGGAAGGAATAGGAGTTTTTAGAGATTTTTTTTTTTAAAACCGTGAGGCACAAGTCTTTGATGTAAATTAGGCTCATGCTTTATTCATTGTATCAGAATAAGATAAAACAACACTGAATTGACCCTCCCCAACATTGGAGCCCTCCAGAACAAAAAATCAGGTGGTGTTAATTGTATCCTTACTTGCCTTGGGGTACTGAGTGAGGTCCTGTATGCTTAGGAAGTAACTTACTAACTCTGTTCAGTTGGTGCTCGGTTCAGTTGAAATCTGTGAATCAGAATTTCACGTGGACATCTGAATGCCAGCAGGTGGTAATTTGCAGACTGAACCATCAGGGAATGGCCCGTGACTTACTCTCTTCGAGTTTTCCCATGCTAATCTCCTTGGAAGGCTGGTTTTAAACAGATATTCTCAGAAGTATGGGAACCACGCAAGTTTTTCGGTAGCATACAATAACTAAATGTCTGTATGTCCTAATGTCCATATGATGGGGTTGGTGTTGATCAATGATGGTTTTCTTTAATCCACTGAGGTTGGTCCATTGTAAATAATTCCAGATCATCTCAGCATCCTTTTTCTTTAACCTGAACCGAGAGCTGAAAGCCAGTCAAGGGTGTCTGGTTCTGCAGAAGGTGGAGTCTACAGAAAGTAGAGAGACTGTCTTACTGACTTCTACTTCTGGAACCTAAATGATAGTAGACATTCAAGATTGAATGCACAGTACTTTGATCCTAGAAAGTAATAGTTGTACGAAGTTTTTGATTAGGATGATTGTGGTCCTGTCTTCTCTTAATTTAGGGGTTCCTATTTCCTCTCTTGGCTACAGGGACCTTGTCCAGTATCCACTGGCGTCCAGACTTAACTTCGCTCTTCACGTATACAGGAGGCTGGAGAAGTTTGTAAAGGAAACACTTACCAGCATTAATTTCCCAAATCTTCAATCTACTTTCTCTTTAAGTCTATCACAGATCAATATAATTATCTTCAATCTTACTTATTGTTTCAGTAATCTTATGAAATTTTGTATCTCCAGGCTCACGATATTATAAATAAACATTTATTGAGCTCCAAAAATTATATTTATTGATCTGTGCCTTCACTTATGCTTTCTATATGGTGGTTTGTTTATGGTTATTTACCACTCCTTTTAGTTCTTTTGAACTTCCTGTTATAGAACATTTCACACAGAATGTCTGTGGAAATCTGTCGCTTTCTTTCTTTCTTTTTTTTTTTGGCAGAAAATAAATATCTTAATTTAGGAGTATGTAGCTGCTTGTATATACTATCTATTGCTTCTCTTTAGCCTTTTTGTGTCAAACTTTATTAATAATTTCACAATATTTTTGAGTAGCTATGTTAAATAAAATAGAGCGGATTTGGACTTGTGAAGCTTATAGTCCAGTGGTGAATGAAGAGTTTTTTAAAAAGCTATTATACTAGAGCCTGATTCATGCTGTAGTAAGGGAAGTTGAGAAGTCATATAAACACATGCCTGGGGCAAATAGGGCAGGCTTCCACAAGGAGGTAATATCTAATCTGAAACCCGAGGGATGCGTAAGAATTTGCTAGGTGAAGAAGTGTGCTGTATTCTACAGTGCAGATGCTCAGTGGAAACAAGGCGCATGAAGACCCTGAGGCAAGGAAAACATACCTCATTTGAAGAATTGAGGGAAGCAGAGTCTGACTGGAGCCGTGAGTCCAGGGTTGATGGCGAGGCCAGGGAACTAGCACAGACTAAATTACAAGAGCCCTGCAAGCGGTGTTAAAGGATTTGAACACTTGACTAAGGATAATTGGAAGCTGTTGAAGTGTTTTCTTGTTTGTTTGTTTTTAAAGATTTTATTTATTTATTTGACAGAGCAAGAGAGCACAAGCAGGCAGAGCAGTAGAGGGAGAGGGAGAAGCAGGCTCCTCACTGAGCAGGGAGCCCGATGTCGGGCTCGATCCCAGGACCCCGGGATCATGACCTGAGCCGAAGGCAGTTGCTGAACCAACTGAGCCACCCAGGCGCCCCTGCTGAAGTGTTTTAAGTGAGAAGGTAACATATTTACTTTTGCATTTTTGCAAAACTCAGGTTGTCTGCTGAAGAAAGAATGGATTGAAAACACCAGGCTTGGAGCCGGCTGTTGCAGGGGTCCAGGAGAGAGGAGAGAGGTAGAAAGAGAGGGAGGGAGAGAAGGGGGGGGGTCATTTGGACTAGACTAGGAAAGTAGGAAAGAGAAACCAGTTTGAGGATAATGTGTTTGGAAGAAAGACCTGTTATGATGTATCTGGAGAGTGTGAAGGGTGCTGTGATTCCGAGCTCCATGTTGTTGCCTAGGAAAGTAGGTGAGAGAGGTCATGTGAAGTTTCTGGCTCTAGGGAACTCATGAGTTAGAGCGGTTGTTGTGATGGGTAGACTGAGAACATATAAACTAGGTACTTTCAAATTGCTGGGTAGAGAGTAAGTGTTATGGTGTTAGCCATTATTATTACAGTGATTTTTATGGAACATCCAAATGGAGATATCTAGCAGGCAGTTGTATAATCAGTTTTAAAGACTGGAAAGAGATCACTCAGTCCATGGGTAAGGCCAAATCTTCTTAAGTAGCTATTATATTCTGGGGGGAACAAGAGATCCCTAAAATGAGACATTCTAAAAGTTACCATTGACCTCTTAGCAGTTTAAAAGTGAAATTCATGCAATGTTAAAATGTTTAGAAATCCCTGAATCAAAAAGTATTCTAGGAAGATAAAATTAAAAATTGTTATTTTTTTCTTGGTTGTTACATAAGAAAATGTATTTCAGGACTATATTATCCTATATGGACTAACATAGCAAGTTTTAATGTACTGAAAGACCAGATAACCCCACTTTAAAATAACTTTGGTATATCCGTCAGAAATGATGTAATTATATTGAACAAAGCCTTATAATTATGAAGAGTAATTTAGTTGTCCAAGTTTGGATTTCGAATGACCTCAGTGACAGTTTGACAGACAGTTTCCTCTGTATGATGAGGTTGGACATTATACTTCTTCTATAATCACAATGACAATGCTGTGATTTTCTGGGCAGTGTGGTTACTTTGACTTGAAGCTTTTGATTATAGGAGAGATGGTTTGTTCATGAATGAGCCCAAACGGAATGTACATTTTTAATAGGGAAGAGTGATGCGGTTGGTAGTTGGTAGTTAGGTGTTTATTGGCATGAGTTCCTGGCAGGGCCACTACTGTTTTCGGCTGAAAGATAATAATAATAATATATTAATCATAGTGAACACATTTTGAGCTCTTACTCTTTATCGAGTGTTATGTTAGCATGTAAATTATGTTATCTTATTTAACGATCCTGGCATCCCTAATTTACATGTGTGAAGAGAGGGAAAGTGACTGCTCAAGTTCATGTACAAGCAAGGGAGGAGGTAGACAGGAGCAGTGGGTCCAAGAAGGAGATGAAGCTGCTGGGGAGAGGGTACATAAGACCAACGGGAGATCAGAGGAGTTAAGACAGGAGGGCAGGAGAAATGGGCAAACCGATGGAATAACCGGATTTTGTCTGCATACCTACCTAGTCAACATGAACTGATTTTTGCGTCTTTATAAACATGTCATGAAACCATAAGATAAGTCAAATCGGTGGGAACTGGTGTCTTTCAATGGGCCCAGAGTTTAAAGAAGTCTGCCAGGGAGCAGCCAACTTGCATGAACTTGTTCCCAAAGACATTGGAAGTGTCCTCTGAGGATCCTGGTACAGAGGAGAGTCAGAGGTCCTTGCTTATTTAGCTCGATCCCAATGTGGAAGAGAAATTTACTTATAAATGTGAAATGAATTCTTTAGGCTGGGGATTTTAGGATTATGTTTTGATGGAATTGGAATGTCAGGCTTGATTCCCTTGTGACAGAGTCGTATGTCATACTTTTTGTGCATTATTCATTGTGCATAGCCAGCTACCCCCCAAACTTAGTGGCTTAACACACTATTTTATTATATCTCTTAATTATGTAGTTTTGAAATTTGGACGAGGCTTGGTTGCACGAGTCCTCTGCTTTTGTGACATTGATGAGGTCATTTTGTGCATACAGCTGGTTGTTGGGCTGATTTTGAAGTTTCAAGAGGGCTTCACGCACAGGTACAGTGATTTGAGAAGGACGACTGGAGTATGAACCCAGCTGAGACTGCTGGCCAGAGTGCCTAATCTGGCGTCTTCAATGTGGTGGTGTCAGGGCAGTTGAACTCCTTACACGGCCATTGACTTCCCCCAGAGTAAGGATTTTAAAAGACCTAAATGGAAGCTGCAAGTCTTCATATGATCCATCCTTGGAATTCTCAGAATGTTAATTCCCCTGCATCGAAATTGGCAAATCCATCACGAAGACCAGCTCAGGATCCAGGAGGGAGGAATTAAACTCCACCTCTCAACTGAAGGAGTAGTAACAAATTTATAGCCGTATTTAATTAATTACATACCCCCAACTCCAATTAGATAATTTGCAAATATTTTCAATTGATCTAAGAGCCTGAAAATGTATATGCACAGTTACCACTGCAGCTGTAAACACCATTCACGGTGCAAATCTCATCAGCAATGTATGAATAACATTTTCTTATTTGAAGATATACCTAGGTCTCCCACAGTGTAAAATAATATTTTGCTGTTGAAGACTGGGTGGTACTTTAAAGTCACCTGGGGTCAAGGTCTGTAATGATAGTCATTTTGAATGACTCAAGAGCAAAACAGAAAATCTTTGCCAGGAAGATCTATTTGGATGAGGTTTAGAAAAGACAGGCAGGAAGTTTGGAAACACTGCATGGCTAGAACCAGGAGCAGACAACATCTGCTTGGCGAGAACTACTACTCTGGGTGTGATCTACCAAAGAGGCACCTACATGTACTATACATACATGTAGGATTATATGGTATTGATCACAGTGCTTTGCAGGGATAAGCACAAGACAGGCTTTAAAGAAATGAGAGCATGTGTATGTGTACACAGTCTTCTACTTCTAATCAGGTGAGAAACCTTGTGTGTGTAATGATGAAAGTACAAATTTCTTGGGTTTGAAGTCTGTCTCCACTACTGATTTGCTGTGTGATTTGGGGCGAGCTATCCAAACTCCTTGTGCTTCACTTTTCTCATTGGTGAAAAGGAGTATGTACTAGTACCTAGTTATAGAATTGTAGTGCACGTAAATAACACAATCCATGTAGACGCCTATAGAAAAGTACTAGACACAGAGCAAAAGTTCAATAAACATTCATTCTTATAATTACTTTTTAAGAATAAGTCACTGATTTCTTTTTTTTTTTTTTCTGATTTCTAGGGACAGCTTAACTCTTTGTGGACAGAAGCATCATTAAATCCATAATGTCCTTTAATACAATTTCAAGGAATGAGGGTCTCATTCACAAGCAATGGTTGACCTACTCTAGGATCTGACAAAATCAGAATGAATTTTGAAATGTTTTGCCATGTTTGTGCTCTCATTTTTAGGTACCTAAAAATCAATGTAAAGACAGGTATCCAGCTGTTCAGAGATGAGAGGGAAATACTTTTCTTAACAGATATTAAAGATAGAAGGTCTGGGAGGTGCAGAGAATGTCAATTATATAGAGACCCATTCAGGAATTTAGTTCTTAACTGTTTTCCAAAATATAGAAACCACACTGAAATTAATGGATTTATTAGATCTCCCACTGTAAAGCAATGTTATGCTGAAGCTACTTATCTAAAAATAAAATGATATTTTTAAAAAGTTAACTGTTGGAAAAATAGTCCCCATAAATTTAACTCCCTAGCTATGATTGAGAAAAAGCCTATTAACAATAATTGGTGGGTTCTCAGTTTTTAAGAATCCATAATTAAATTTTATTGTTTTATAAGTGATTTGGATTAATTAAGTTCATAATAGACTGATGCTCATTCCCTACTTTAAGAGAGGAGATGGCAGTTTCATAGAATTCTGTCATTTACCGCAGTCCTCGAACATTTTATTTCCTGCCAAGGCAAATCTGCTACAAAGCCCCAGTTCCTCTTAGGATTTACTGAAAAGTGACAGGTGTTGATTTGCTGGTATCTTTCTCCACAGATTCGAATGAGCTAAACAAAATGACTTCTCTATCCATTTAGTCAGAAAAATAAATGGGGACACCAGCTAATGAGGGAATGGAGAGTTAGCTGGACTCAAAGCATTCCAAGCTGTTGGCAGCTGGAATCAAACGAGGAATCATGCAGACAGTTGCTCGTGTTTATTGCTGAATGTGAAATAGAAAGATACTTCATCTTCCCCACAGGTGCAAGAACATAAAGTTATTAATTACAGCAAAACACATTTATTGACAACCCCAAGCCTACAAAATCCCACACTCAGCAAACGACTCTCAAAGTTCATCCAAAAAGCACTTTAGAATCAATACAAAAGCACTGCATCGTTGACGAATCTGTGCCTGGTAAAATACTGTATCCTGAAAGCATGGCATAGACTGTCTCTTAATATTTATGTATTTGAACATCATCAATACTTTCTTTCTTCTTGTAGGAAACTTATTAGACACACATTTTTCTATTTTTTTTTTTTTTGTTGTTGTTGCTTTGATAGGTGTGGTTTCAGAATATTGATTACACTAATTTTGCTCATTTTTTTTTTTTTTAGGTTTTAAAAGTAATCTTACTCTTTCATTGAGCCATAGGATATACTAAGCCATTCATTTATGTAGTAAAGGTCTATTACATACTCCTTTTGTGGCAGGCACTATTCCAGATGTGGGGAACACATATATAAATTCATAAGGACTTAAAATCTTATGGGATCTATATTAGGAAACAACTAGAACATATTACACCAGTATTTGATCAAAGACTGAACTGTAACCCATGGACTTTAAGAAACACCTTAGTTAGAAGAGGGGAGGCACTTGAAGGGTTTGCCTATGAAGGGTGATGAGCAGTGGGACGATGCTGTTTGAAACATTTTATAGGAATACTGTAGGATATAGACGATTAAATGCTCAAATTATTTGTAAGATACAAAAACTAGATTTTATGACTGCTTATCCCTTAAGGTAGGTCACTACTCTGATAGTCTAGCTTTATTTTTTATTATTTATTCAATTAAGAAATATTTAAAGTCTTTATTGAGCACTTGCTATGTCCTGGGCCCTGCTCTAGACACGGGAGAGAGATTAGTGAATGAGACAGGTAAGGTCTCAGAGTTGATACACTGTTTGAAAAATGGGCAATGAATGAAAAACATCATGAAACTCATTTTAAATATTGATCCGTGTTGTGCAGGCAATAGAACAGGATTGTGTAATGGAGAGTAACCAAGAAGATAAGAAGGCCCTCCTCTATGAAAAATGATAATTGAGGCACATTTAAATAACTACAAGAAACTTGTTTTGGCAAGATTAGGAGGAAAGATGTTACAAGCATAGAGACCACTGACTGCAAGGTGGAAGAGGAAGAAATAATCTTGGGGAGTTGGATAGATAACAAGGAAACTGGAATGACTGAACCACAAGGAACTAGAGGCAAAGGAGTTGAGAAGAAAGGAGAAGTAGGCATACTAACTTACAATAAAACATGGATTATTCTAAGGGCAGTGGGGTAAAGGTTGTTTGATTTGGAGTATCCAGAAAAACAGGTAATTGAAATCTTCTTTGAGCTTACCTCTTGTCAAACAGTTTTAAGAAATTGAGGGTTTAAGCCACTATATCCCACAGTTTCCCTTTAAAATATTTATAAGAAATATTTATCTTGAATATTTATACACAAGAGCAACTAGCAACTTGTATACTTTGATCTGGGGTCTCATATCTCTTTTACCCTATCTCATTTCTACCCCTGGCTGCCAAGAAGCAAAGGACTAAATCTGAGACCTACCCTCAAAATCCAGACAGAAATTAATGGTTCATATTTGGAGTCCTGAACTCACCCTTAGAGTCATTGCATAATATCATTATTGTCATTTTATTTTATTTAATTATTAGGTGGTACTATATACATTTCCGTAAGTTGTCTCAAAACATGTTTAGAATGAAACAAATTGGAAAAATGTGTAAACATGTTTTAACCCTCATCATGCGCCATATTTTTTAGTATCTCATTGGTCAAACCGGTTGCATGACCAAAACCAGATGAAGGGGTAGAGAAAGAGACTTTATCTCTACATAAAAATATTTATTTGAGTATTTTCCTTTTTGATGAGCAATTTCATGTCTTTGGGTCATTTAAAAAAATTAACTTGCAAGATTTTTACTGTTGAAGTTAGAAGAGATTAGGCCTTTGTGTGTTACTTACATCTCAATCACGTTCCCCATTTTGACTTTGGTTGTTTCACTTTTGAGTTTATCTATGGTAGATCGTTATTCATTTCTCTGTTAAGAAGCAGCAGTCTCGGGGCACCTGGGTGGCTCAGTGGGTTAAAGCCTCTGCCTTCAGCTCAGGTCATGATCCCAGGGTCCTGGGATCGAGCCCCACATCAGGCTCTCTGCTCAGCAGGGAGCCTGCTTCCTCCTCTCTCTCTCTCTGCCTGCCTCTCTGCCTACTTGTGATCTCTGTCTGTCAAATAAATAAATAAAATATTAAAAAAAAAAAAAGAAGCAGCAGTCTCTTTTTAAATTTTTGAATTCATAGATGATAAAGGCTTTTTGTACACTTAAAATATTTTGTCTATCTGAGATTACTACTTAGGAAATCATGTTTTATTTTATTATCTAAGGGTTTAATGGTTTTTCAATATTTATACCTTTGATACATTTGGAGATTTAGGAATGAGGGTGGTATCTAATACCCATTTGTTCTAGAAGAGTATCTAGATACCCCAACACTATGTATTTAATAATTCCCATTTCCCAACTAATATGCTTGGTACATTTATCATTTGCTAAATTTCTGTAAGTTTCTGGACTTCTTTATCTGTTCCAATAATCTGTCTATACATGAAAGCTATATTTCTATTCATAGTGATAGTATGTACCAATTGAGGTTCCTATAGGAAATAGATGATACACTCGAAAGTTAATTTGAAGAGATTACCAAAGGGTCTATTTACCAAAGGAGTGGACAAACTTAAGGGACCCTACAAGGGATGGTAAAGCCCTCAGCGAATAGAAACAATGGAAACCTTTTAGCTCCATAAACCTCAAGAGGTAAGAGAGGGAACATTGTTGCCATCATCCAGGAAGGCCTTCCTTCATGATAATAAATGGCTGGACCAAAAGGAGCTGTGGTCGAAGAATGCAGCTGACATATTCACAATGGAAACCTTTTAGCTCCATAAACCTCAAGAGGTAAGAGAGGGAACATTGTTGCCATCGTCCAGGAAGGCCTTCCTTCATGATAATAAATGGCTGGACCAAAAGGAGCTGTGGTCGAAGAATGCAGCTGCTTCCAAAATTATAGCCCCCTGCACAGAAGGAGCTGAGTCGAGGGAATAAGTACTCGACTTTTTACTCTGTTCCTCCAGTATCCCACCAGTGCCAGCCATGTTGAGCCCAACCAGAAGCCTGTCTGATGATGAATCCACAGTTTCATCTCCTAAGAGCACGGAGCAGAGTAAAAAAAAAGGCAGATAATGGATCTGGAAGGGAAAATAGACAGTGACCAGTGTATACTATCATGTTTTTAATTGTTACAACTTTGAAACATGATTTAATAAATGTTTGGTCCCTTCTCATTATTCTTCAACTTTCATTATCTCCCACCTAATTCTTTTTTTAATTGAGATGGAATGAATTTATTATATAAGTTTCAGATATACAGCATGATGATTCAATATTTGTATGCATTGTGAAATTTTTAAAAGTTGAGCTAATTCCTGATGCTAGCTTTTCTATACAAAGACCATCTTTTTCTAAGAGTCCACTTCAATAGACTTCGTGTGTGTGTGTGTGTGTGTGTGTGTGTGTGTTTAAAACTTTTATTTATTTACTTGGCAGAGAGAGAGAGAGCACAAGCAGGAGGAGCTGCAGGCAGAGGGAGAGGGAGAAGCAGGCTCCTTGCAGAGCTGGGAGCCTAATGCAGGGCTTGATGCCAGAAAACTGGGATCCTAATCAAAGCTGAAGGCAGACACTTAACCTATTGAGTCACTCAGGTGCCCCTAAATTTTGTTTTTGAAGTATAAAATACATATACAGAAAAGTGTACACATCATAAATATGCAGCTTGACATTTTTCACAAACATATCTATGTAATCATCATCCAGACCAAGAGACAGAACATAGCGAGCTCCCTAGAAGTCCCTTCCAGTCTATACCCCTGGGGGACTATTATCGTGCTCCTAACACCATAGCTTAGTTATGTCTGTTTTTGACTTTATATAAACAGAATAATATACATATACTCTTTTATGACCAATTGCTTTGCAATTGGTCGTAAAATGTGGTTATAATCTTCATCTATGTTGTGTGTAGCTGTAGCTTACTCCCATTTTAAAATCACAGTCTGTTGTGTGAATATGTCATTCCTTATTTCTCCATTCTGCTGTTCGGGATTTGCATTGTTGCTGGCTTTGGGCTATTCTGAATAATGCTGCTATGAATACCCTTGTCCCTGTCTTTTGGAGAATATGCGTATTTATTTATGTTGGGCATTTTTCTGGGAGAATTGCTGAGTTGGAGAGTGTGCCTATGTGCTTGTATTTGGTACATACCGCCGGTTTTCTGAAGCCGTTTTACCAACCTACACTATTGCAGGAGATGACTTTCATTTGCTCCACGCCCTCACCAAAACTTGTCGTGTGTTTTCATCTTTGTTTCTGGTTTTTGTATTTTGGCTCTTCTTCATTGCAGTACGATTTGAATTTGCATTTCTGTGATGACTAATCCACCCAGACTGCTTTTCACGTGCTTATTGGTCATCTGGGCATCCTTTACTGTAAACTGCTTGTTCAAGTCTTTTATCTACTTTTTATTGG
Organism: Mustela nivalis; assembly: GCF_964662115.1. Taxonomy (NCBI): domain Eukaryota; kingdom Metazoa; phylum Chordata; class Mammalia; order Carnivora; family Mustelidae; genus Mustela; species Mustela nivalis. The sequence goes on along the minus strand of NC_139030.1, from coordinate 93,182,287 downwards.
GTCATTGTCCTTTTTTTTTTTTTTGCTTTTTTAATTCTTTTTATTTCCTTTTTTTTTTTTTAACTGATTTATAGGAGTGCCTTATATATTCTGGATTCGAGCCCTTTGTTGAACATAAGTGAATGTATACCTCTGTGTTGCAAATTTCTCCCATTATGCAGCTGGCTTTTCTTCAGAATTTTAATGGTATTTTAAAAAATTAACATATAATGTATTATTAGCCCCAGGGGTACAAGTCTGTGAATCGTCAGGTTTACACACTTCACAGCACTCACCATAGCACATACCCTCCCCAACGTCCATAACTCTGCCACCCTCTCCCTACCCCCCCCACCAACCCTCCGTTTGTTTTGTGAGATTAAGAGTCTCTTATGGTTTGTCTCCCTCCGGATCCCATTTGGTTTTTAATGGCATATTTTAATAAACCTTTAGTTTAACAATGTTTTACTTTACTTATTTTATTTATTTATTTGTTTATTGTTCAATTATTATTAGTTATTACTATTTATTTGTTTCATTTGTTTCCGTTTTGGCCTTCTCGTGTTTTAATTGAGCATTTTATATGGTTCTATTTTATTTCCTTTCTTAGCCTATCAACACACTTCTTTTATATATTTTCTTCTTTACCTGCTGCCTTTGAGTTCACAAAATACAGTTTCAGTTAACCTAAATCCACCTCCAAGTAACAGCACTACTCATTAGGTCAGGTGGCTTACAACATTACAACAGAGCATTCCCAAATCCTTCTCCCGTCCTTTATGATACTGTTGTTATTCAAAAGTATCCCATACATTGTTGCCATTATTACTTTAAACAGTTGTCTTTTAAGTCGAATAAGAATATGAAAAAAGTTATTTTACCTCTAGTTGTCTTCAAAACTTTTTCTTTTTGTGTTTTATAACTCTGAGTTCAGGATCTGAAGACCTGTATCATTCTACTTCTCAGGGCAGTAATGAAATCAGTACAGATTTCTTTCTTTTTATTGTCTACAAAATGATTTCCACAGATTCCATCATTTTTCTTATATATTTTTTACCCCTGTAAATGAACCTATTCTCCTAATTTTATTTACTGTTTAAATATATATATGTTACATTCTACATATGAAATTTAAGGGCATCGGTGTTATGTGCTTCTTTCTCTTCTTTTCCCAATTATTATTCTTATACTTTTCAATTCATTTTAATTATTTTCTGCAAAGTTCTTCTTCACATCATTTAGTGTGTTTTAACAGTCTTGTCTCCTCTTTGTTTCTCTGATGGATTTCATTTTTTGTGATTCTTTCTTACTTCTTTTATGAGCTCTGCAAGATTGTTTCATCTCGCTCTGTTGTTTCACTGCATTTTTTTCCCCCTGAGTTCTTGTAATTTTTCTTTGAACTCTTTGATTAATTCACTTGGTTATTTTGAATTCATGGCAACATGCCTGGCCAAGATTTTTATCTGTTTGGTGGCAATATTTTTTCTAGTTGGTGTGTTTTGGGCCTGCCATTTGTTTTTTTCTGTTCTTTTTGTTCCTAAAAGTATTTTTAAATGATTCTGTCTGTATCCTTTACAAAATTATTATAATACATTCTTGATTGAGGTGACAAAGCACATTTGTGTCAGTTATTTGGAGAAAGCCTCTGCGGGGAGGTGCCTGGGCAATATTAGAATCAGCAGTGTTTAATTGGTATGCGAGTTGTTTAGCCTCTATTTGCTCTCCTGTTCTCACATAATCTATTGGCTTTTCCGCTGCCACAAATGACTAGAAATTAGGCTCTTTAGACTCACCTGCAGACGAGTCTCTATAAAAATGACGTGTCTGTGTGTTCATATTCCATGGTACCCAATTTATTCTAGAGAAAGACCAGCCCTGAGTCCATTTACGCTTTTCATGTTGTTCTAAACAATGTATATCAGTCAGTATCCCAATAAGCATCAAGTGGCCTATTTAAATGCAATAATTGGAGAATTCAATAAAGAGTTTATTGACAAGGATATAGTAGTCGTCAGACGATGAAGGACTATATGACCAAGAGTAACAGGGAGCCAGGATTTCTAAGGGCAGGAGGCTGTATGAATGGAGTCGTTATGGAAAGACACACACACACAGATAGAGATAGAGATGATCGAGATAGAGAGAGATGGATGGAAGAATGGATGTTGGGGGGAGGGAACTAAAGGTGTGAAAGCTGGCTTCCCAACAGGAGCTGTTTTATGGAAAGGAATAAAGCACTGCTAACGTGTGGCTCAGTAAGGAGAGAACTAACAAAATAAATACCCCATCCATAATTTCCTGCCACCCTACCATCTCCTGAGGTAGTTCTCATTGGCCATATCCAAAGGGGAAGGGGAAGATGAAGACACCTGATTAATCAGTCCATCAGAGTCAGCTAACTCAAGGAGAGAGCAGACTAGAGTAGGTATAGAACGTTTCTATAAGAACAAACAGTGTTACCTGATGATCGATGTTCATTTTGAATCTTGGGGGCTATCATGCACATATGGTTTAATGATGAGTGGGATGCAGGAGCTAAAAGCGTGGACACTGCCCCACTGCCTGCACCCAAAAAACATGGTTCTGGTACTTAATAGTTATGGGACTTTGGCCTAATTATTCACCTCTCTGTGCCTCAGTTTCTTCTTTTGTAAAATAGGGAATAAAAATAGTGCATTTATTTATTTATTTACCTATTCATTTATTTTAGCGAAATAGTTACGTTCTCAACAGATTTCAGTTATATAATACAATGTTATCAACCATAAACTATGTTACACCTTAGATCCTCGGACATTATTCATCTTACAGCTGAAAGTTGTACACCCTTTTATCAAACTGCCCCTAATTCCTCCATCTCCCAAACCCCTGACAACTACTTTTCTATTCTATGACTTTAAAAAAAAAAATTAGATTCCACAGATAAATGATATCATGCAGTATTTTCTTTTCTTTGTCTGACTTATTTCACTTAGCATAATGCTCCTAAGGCAACTTATGCAAGGCAGGGGATGTATGTGGTAAAGATGGGAGGAATCCTGCTACAGTGTATGTGCAGATCAGATCACCACAGTGAACATTTTAAAAAATCTTACAACTGTTCGTGTTAATTACACCTCAATAAAACTGAAATTTTAAAAATTAAAAAAATAAACAAAATGAATCTTGGGGTTTGTCATCTATTTTAAGTTGGCTATTTTAGACAACACACAGTGAAATATATCTGGGATAAGTTTCCCTTCTTGGTGGATTCTTACTCCTTTGTTTTACCTTTATTGTATTTGACAGCTTTCCTCATTTTTTTTTTTTTTAACAAATGTCTATGAATTTCATTAAAGGTAAATTTTGGGGTATTATTTCTATTGCATTGGGTGATTTCCAAGAGAATGAGAGGAAAGAGATGATTTAACTTATTATCCTGGTTACAGTATGGCAATGTTTTACAAGAGCATGAGATTGGACATGAGAAATTCTTTTGGGAGGCTATTGAAATATTCCAAGAGCTGATCAGCACATCATCTGATAGTGGCTTGTGTTTGGGTGGTAATTGTGCAAATGGTGAGAAGTTTGAGAATTCCAAACATATATAACAGATTTAGCAGGACTGGGTTAAGTGATGGCACATGATGAGCGAAGTAGAAAGAGATATGCATGTTTTTCATATTTCTGGCATAAGCAACTATGTGAGTGTTAGTTCCACTGGCAAAGAGAGTTGTTTCATAACAAGGATTTGTCTTCATATTTCTTTTTTTCTTTTCTTTCTCATGTTTCTCATATTTAAGAAAATAGTTGTGACTCTTATAAATTGACAGTTTTTTATTCAATAAAAAGGTAAGTCAATAAGATTATAAAGTTAATATTAAGACATGTCTGAAAGCTTTGAATATTTTTCTCCCAGAGTATAAATAAATTGCTGGAGTCTTCCCCCATGTCCTCCTACTTTGTGATCTACATCTTTCTTTCTTTTCCTTTTTCCTTTTTTAAGATTTTATTTATTTATTTGAGAGAGAGAAAGAGTAAGAGCGCAGAGGGAGAGGGAGAGACAGAAGCAGACTGCGGGCTGAGCAGAGAACCCAGTGTGGGCCTGGATCCCAGGACCCTGAGATCATGACCTGAGCTGAAGGTAGTTGCTTAAGGAACTGGAGCCCCCCAGGCACCCTCTACATCTTTCTTTCTTTATCCAGCAGTGGAAATGGGTGAAACAGGGAATGACTGAAGCATAGTAGAGGATGTGGCATAAGGGAATTTTACGACTTTGGGAGTAAATAGTGCTTAAAGCAGCCTGATACCTCTGAAAAGGGAAGGCGGTGGAGATGTGTTATTCACGCAGCAGAAAGGGTGTGGTTTTAAGGGTTCGCATGTGATGTGCTATGTAGTGCTTGGGGAAGATAGACTAAGTACACTATTCCTCAATCCTTACTTGACTCTGAAGTTAGAAACTTATTTGGAATTTGGGATTTGTGTGTATGTCCTTGACAGTCTCTGGAAGTAGGTAAGCCATATTTCATAACTGTCCTCACCCCTATTACCAGCAGATAGGTACATTTTGATGGTGAAGAAAAATTAACCTCCCAGTGAGAATGTTTCTTGTTTCTGACTGTCCTACCTTCTCCCTACAAGGTAAATAATATAATGCCCAGGTTATGCAGATAATATTTGACAAGGAGCAGGTATGGGAGTGAAAATCTTAAGTTTAGTTTAGTATATTGAGGTTCAGGTACCTGTGAGATATCCAAGGGGACACCTCAGTTAAGCAACGGGATTGGCAAAGTAAGACTTAGAAATGTTTGAGCTGACGATATAATTTTGGGTGTTATCATATAGGAGGCATTTAAAACTGTAGGAATGGATGAGTTTGGCTAGGAATAGAGTGCAGAGAAGTGCTCTGGAGAACCTGGGATTCCCCCAGGCATATGCATTTAAAAGTTGGGGACAGGAGGGACACCTGGCTGGCTCAGTTTGTAGAGCCTTTGACTCTTGATCTCAGGGTTGTAAGTTCAAGACCCATGTTGGTACAGAGATTATGTAAAAATAAACTCTTCATTAAAAAAATAAGCTGGGGGGCGGCGCCTGGGTGGCTCAGTGGGTTAAGCCGCTGCCTTCGGCTCAGGTCATGATCTCGGGGTCCTGGGATTGAGTCCCGCATTGGGCTCTCTGCTCAGCGGGGAGCCTGCTTCCCTCTCTCTCTCTGCCTGCCTCTCTGTCTACTTGTGATCTCTCTCTGTCAAATAAATAAATAAAATCTTTAAAAAAAAATAAGTTGGGGAGAGGAGAATGGGTTATCAAGGGTAGTTGAGATGGGCTGGTCATAGGAAAATAGAAGGGAACGCAGGGGAATCTGAGCTCACAGAATTCAAGGGAGAGAGAATTTTAAAGAGGAGATCAAGGCCAATTACGTCAAATGCTGTTAAGAAATCCTGTAAAATGAAGAATCAAAACTTTTTTTGAGTCACAAAGTATATTGGCTGTGTTGAAATGTGCTTTCCTTGGTGGCATGGGAGAAGCCATGCTGGAATGGGTTGAAGAGTCACTAGAAAGAAGAGATAAGAAAGATGCAGAACTGTCCACTGAGCGTGAAGAGGAGAAAAGAGAAGAAAGAAGAATAGCTTAGGAGAACATGGGATTCAAGGACCTATTTTTTTTTTTTTTTTAAATCCTGTAAAGGGATGATTAAAGCATTCCCTCTGGGAGAGGGAAATATTCAGCAAACAGGCAGGGACAGAGAGCTGTGAAAAAGCATCAGGTAAGGTGTTTTTTAGGAGGAAGGATATTTCCTCCATTTTCAAAGTAGAGAAAGAGGTGAATCCAAGTATCTATGTGGGTATGTCTGTGTTTTTGATGATGGGAGTTCTATAAGTTCCCCTGTGATTGATCTCATTTATTTTAATTTATTTATGATTCTAATTTGTTGATTTTAGCAAACTCACAGAGAGGATTGTCTGCTGAAATTGCAGTCGGTGGAGAAGGGTCAGGATTTAGGGAGAATGCAGAAGACTTAAAATGCCCACTGTGGAGGGGTGGGAAACAAGCCAGGCAATCTTGAAGCCCTTGATGAGTTTAGAGACCGTAGATGTGCCCCATTGCATTATATTTCCCTGGCATTTTAAAGCTATCTGAAAAAGATCAAACTTATGACCCTGGCACAAAGTCTGGCAAAAAGTTTCTGTGTTGTCTCTCTCCAATGTACTTAATATACTGCCACAGGGAAGCTAGTTTTATCTCTGTTGAGCAAACTCCCTTTGTTGCTTAACTGAGAACTTCTCATGCTAGATATGCCACCTAAAGTGACTTTACTCTCTTACATAAAATTACCCCATGGACCAGTGATTGTAAAGGCCAACAGGTGGATTTTGACATAAATTAAAACCTGCCTTTCATTGATTGCCAGACATTTTCCACAATTCTCTACTTGAAATTCAATTTAAAGTGTTTTGTTTTTTTTTTTTTAATATTACTATGTGCCTAGCTATGTGGTAGACACAACAGATAAAGAAATACAGAACAGAGACTTCAAAGCTTGATTTTAAGAGGTTATTTTCTTAATATTTACATCAAACTTTTAAAATATATTAACTCATCAAATACTAAATTTACATATATGAATCTGTGTTTAGATCAGAAACAAGTTACTTCTAAGGCAGTATATTTTATAATACTTTATTTCTATAACAAATCAGGCTTAGAAATTTTTGGTTTTGCTGATATCCAAGTAATACTGTACCTTAGAAAGAGCAACAAGCTAACTTTGTAGGACATAGGTTAAAGGGTTAATATATATGGATACTTCTTTTTTTTTTTTTTTTTAAATTAGAGACCAAGTTCTAATTTTCTAAAATTCTCTTTTTTCTTACCCGTATCAGTATTAGAACTACTTTCTCATTCCTTATTTCTCAAACAATGCCAAGAAATGTCATAAAGATTTAAAAAAAAATTAAAGTTATGTTTTCATGGGGTGGGGAACTGTTAAGTAATAATTGCGTATGTTGAAGCATGAATAGGAAGTGGAGGCAGGAAGTTAGCAGACATTGTTTTCCAGAAGGCAAGTTAACTCCTTTATTGAGTCTTAAGTATGGCTACGCATGAAAATTTTTACCGTGCATATCCAAACCCAAAACACAAAGAATGAAATAAAGCTAGTAGTTTTCAGCTGCTCTAGCTGACCTATTCAGAATTTCTAAGAAGGAAGAATTCTGTAAATCTTTTTGTGTAAGAATTGTTTTTATAAAAGGTATATGTGGGTAGCTTTCCTCTAAAACCAAAATATTTTGACAGATCAAAACTTCAACTAGAACCACTGTGACTAAATTTAAATCCATACATTGAGGTATAGAATGGCACTAATCACATATTTCAGCTGTCAAAATCCCTGGCAAGAGTAGATTAGTGAAAAAAAGAAGTCATAAAAGAACAAGGGAAAAAAATCTGACAGGGAAAAAAAGATGGTTATAAATGCAGCAAATTTTCTCAGCAGATTCTAATGTTTTCACTAAACAAGTCAAGAAAGGATAATTTAAAATCTCTCTAAGAGGATGTGGAAAGTCAAAATAGACATAAAAAAGAGAGGCTGTGCAAGTGACAGTTAAAAGTCTGGGGAGAAATCCCTGATAATTTATATCTAAGTTCTTTTAATCTCATTGAATTTGAATGCCATTCTAACTTGGAGACTTTAGGAAATCTAAGATCACATTTGTTTTTCCTATTGATATTCAGCTGGAAGGGTAAGTCATACATTATTTAAATAAAGAATAATAAATCCATTTGAAAGGGCTACATCAAACTCATAGAGATATGTATTATTCTCCCAGAACTTCACAGACTCCAAAGGCAAGTAGAAGACCCCACAGGTCACACAGTTCATTTTCCTGTACTTAGAGCACTCCAGAAAGACAGCTTTGTTTCTTCTTATTAATTTTGCAGACAGGCAGTTGTTATACCACTGGTCCAATATCCTCCATTAAGGTTTGGTTCAGTGATTTCTTCTCTATCAACTTCAACGTTCCATTTATTCAACAATTGGGAACCATCTAGTATATGTCAGGTACTGTACTAACCACTGAAGGAACCAAGGTGAGTAAGAAGGTCCCTCTCCTTGGAAAAGTACCGAGCGCTAAGTGGAATGAACGGGATGCCCTGGGTGTTTAGGGAAGGGCGTGAAAGCCAGATGAAGGCAGACCAAGAAAGGACATTTGAACTTTGTCTTGAAAATGCCATATCATTTAGGTAGGAGAAAGAGTGAAAGCAGAACATTTCAGGAGGAGGAGGGATCACAGGCAAAGATGAGAGGGTATTAAGAGTGTGATGGGTTCCAGCAGTTCCGTATGCCATGGGTAAAGGCTACTGCTGGTGGGATAGAGTAGGAGGTGAGGCCAGAACAACACTTTTCGAAATAGTTTTTGGGGAACATTCATCCTGCTAGAAGCATTACAAAAAATGTTTTCAGATTCAGTTGGTATGGGGTAACAAAATAAATCATATTCTTCTTCTGGAGATTCATAAGATATGATCACATTTTCATTGTAAGAAATCCTGTACTATTGAATTTTATTTAATACCAAACTCATTGTACTAAGGGAATTCTTGTTTTAGTACAACACTTTCAGTAACAGAAATGGTGCTCCGTAGTGCATACTTTGGGAAACATGGAACCAGCATGGGAGAATAAGCCATGATAGTTCGGCCTATAAACCAAACCAAGAGTTTCAGTCTTCATCGTGAACATCTTGAGGGACAGTTGAATTAGTATTTTTTTTGACATTAATCCAGCCCATTTACCAATACTTTTAATTACCATTATTTTTTGCAAAGCTGCCTTTTTAATATAGAATAATATTCTTTTGATCTATAATGCTTTTAAAAATTTTCCTTTAGTGTGATTCTAAACGCAGAATTTTTTTAAAAACATTTTTTTTCAAAGTATATTCCATACATGAAAATATTAACATATACAACTTGATGTGTTTGTAGGTAAGTATACTCCTGTGAAACTATCACCCCAATTTATGCCATACATCTATTCAACACTTCCCTTTTGTTATTATTATTATTATTATTTGTGTGTGTGTGTTAAGAACACGTAGCATTAAGATCAACTCTCTTAGCAGATTTAACCGGAAAATTCACCAATATGTGGAATTTAAACAACACACTCTTCAATGTTCACTGGGTCAAAGAGGAAACCGAAAAGGAAAGTAGAAATAAGGTGAATGATTTTAAAGCAGGGAACGGACATGGTCAGGTCAGGTGTTCCTTTTAGAACTTCCTCTGGCAGTTTTGTACGCTGTCAGCTTTGCCAGCTTCAGTGGCTACGTTAGCAAAGGGTGAAAAGGTCCAGAGAAACCAGTTGCAGACTGCGGTGTGATTTAAGAACAGCAATGCAGGTGTGAACCAAACAGCAATGAGACGGAGAGAAGAGGTGGAACAAGAAGAATGCTGATGAAGGAGATGGAATCTGATGGGGGTTCCCGATAAAAGTAACGGGATCCGGAGGCTCTCAGGAGGTTTGCTTGGCAGGGCAGGCATGGGAGGAAGCGCTGGAGGCCTCAGAAAGCCTGGAGCAGTGTTGGGATATAAGTCCAGGCAAGGAAAGCAAAACAGAGGTGTTCCTATTGGAAGCAGTGGCTTGGGAACGTGAGGCTGAGGGTAATGTCTGGAGATTTAGTGTCTTCACTACTAGGTGGCGGGACTGTGGAGGTATTCTTATGTAAGACTATAGGATGCTTCAAGCCTGTGGTCCAGTCAGGCTTCGTCTACAGATCTTTTGTAGCAAAATAGATTATGTTTTGGCTTCTCCCCAAGTGGTATGTATGGGTACCTACACATGTGTGTGGCTTCCTTTATACTTCCTTTCGCCATCGGATGTTTCCCTGTAGGTCACAGACTATGGAAGGTTTCCTCAAGGACCAGTTAGAGCTTCAAGGATTCTCATTTGGCTCTGTCAACTGTTCACTCACTGGATTCCCCAGCACCTCCTGTTTGTAATCTAGTTCTTCATCTTCTTACCAGCCCATTTAGAATTCTCTAATTCTCATGCTAACTTCAGTTCGGGATGAAGGCTAATACTTCCACTTTCCCTTTTGACTCCTCTCTGAAACTACAGTTTCACACTGTGGTCATATTCTTGCTGGCATCTAGATATAGTCTGTTAGATGGAATGTTCTGGTAGGAAGACTCACTGTCCTGGTTTACCTGTGGCTGAGGAGTTTCTGGGATGCAGGATTTTCTTTGCGAAAACTGGGAAAGTCCTGGGTAGACCAGGACAGCTGGTCACCCTAAGTTGTTTTTCTTCCCAACATAGTGCCTGTCATAGTAGACCTGTTTCAAATAAATACTAGCTTAATTAATCAGACATTTATGATTATCTTGATGGTAGATACTACTCTACTTATTTTACATATGAGGAACTTGAAACTCAAGAGGTTGTCATCTACCCAGGGCTGCAGTAACTTAGTAAGTAAGTGACAGAGTCAGGATTCAAACCCAGGTCTGTCTGATTTCAGACTTGAGTTATTTCTGGAATGCAACCATGTCGGTATCACACCTCCCATCATCCACCTGCTTCAGTTTTTGTGTTCGTGCTGAGCTTTAGGAGCTGTCAGAGGCAGGCTCCTGGGGAAGGAGGAGTGTTAACAGAGTGCAACACTCTGCGCACAGGCAGTGATGGTTACCACCCTTTTCTCCCCAGGGCCCTTTTCCCCAGGGCAGCTTGTTATCTACAAAAAACATGAATTCACGAGAAAGAGCAAATTCCTCACTATCAGCATGAGTTACAAGTCAGACATTGGTAGTTACTTTTATCTTCGTGCACATATGATAAAACATATTGCTTTAATAACCCTAAGCCTTCATGTACTCTTTACACAACAGCTTTTGTAACTAAAACTAAAATACTACAAGATTAAAGGATAGGTTTCTTTTCTGTGTTTACCTACAGGTATGTTCACAGTGGAATAGATGCCTTATGTATGTCGTATGGACCATCTTATGACTAGAGCTGGCACATGACATCTTCTAGTTTGGAACAAAATTAGTCTCTAATCCCTTTGAATTCTCTTTGTAGTGTGGATTTATAATGTAACACTGAATACTTTTAATAGAATATTATTATCAGATTAGTTATTCATATGGCATCTATTATTTTAGTATAATAAACAAGTGTAGCTCATAATTGTAAATTATGTTATGATTAATGAGTGTGTCACCCTTGCACAGCAGTAACATATTTGCTCTTTGTTTAATCAAATTTAAAAGGAGATGGAAGAAGGAATTATGATATGACACCTACTAGAGATGAAACCGATAAAGGAGCTCCAGGTCAGTGCTTTCTTTTCCTGTATATGAGAAGTTTCCTTGATATAAATTATTTATGTAGCCAGAGATCACAGTGGACTAAAATGTACACAGGGTCACACATCCATCATTAATTATATAATGTGGTATGAAACGTTTCCTGTTTCTGAAAGAGCAATGAAAATGGAAATAACTGAGCCATGAAAATAGAGTAAATGCTTTGCCTAATATTTATTTTTAAACTTTCAGATTGTCACTGTTTTGGCTCCCAGATACGTGACCTATTGGCAAATCTATAATTTGTGTATTAGTGGGCTTAGCAGATTAAACTTTTAGAACTGGTATCTAGACCACAGTCCTTAGAATCTTCACTAATAAAAATGACAGCCTAATGTAGAAACTAATAATTTGGCAAGTCAAAACAAAACTACCTTTGTCATTAGAAATTAGACTGGTTTTGGGGTGCCTAGGTGGCTCAGTCAGGTGGTTGTTTGACTTGGCTTAGGTCATGCTCTCGGGGTCTTGGGATTGAACCGCACATGGAGCCCTGTCTTGAAGACCCTACCCTCTGTCTGGTTTCCAGCTCAGGCACTCAATGGGGAGTCTGCTACTTTTCCCCCAACTTCTTTGTCCTTCCCCCACATCATGCATGCACATGTGCTTTCTCTCTCTCAAGTAAATCAATCAATCAATCGATTGATTATTCTATCTTTAAAAAAGTAATTAGGCTGTTTTGTAGTTTTCATCTTTGAGGAAAATAAGGATATTCTTATTTCTACCAAATATATCTACCAAGTATCTCATATCTACCAAGTATAATGAAGGCTTTGGGCAGCTAATGAAGCATGATGAGGCAGAAATCCAGTGTATGACAATCCGAAAACTGGTGTCATGGCGGTCATTGTTTTAAAGAGATTCAAACTACTCATTTGGCATACTTACTACATCTTATTCTCTCTCTCCCTCTCTTTCACTTACAAAATATCTTTTACGTTTTTAGTTCCCAGTTATCTAATATTTAAGTACCTTGGTGACAAAAGAGATTTTATCTTTCCTTGTAGCCCCCATAAAGCCTACCACGAGCACTCACACCTTTATGGCACTTGTAAATACATATTGATTCCTTGATCTATAATTTTGGAATAACTGTGTTGAGAACATGGCAAGATTGCTATTGAGACAAGCAAAATAAATTGATGCGACATATCTCAAAGTTAAGGGATTAATCAATTATGCTTCAAATTTGATAGACGGAATAATATCCCACTAATTACCAGAATTTAATGATCCATTCTTGCCATCAATTTACTGCTGCTGCCAGGAGCTAGGCGAGGGCCTGATTCCTGATTTGGATGTGGTTGGCTCAATGCAGCCTTCTTACTCATGCCCAAGAAGGTCCAGCATTTTGCCAAACTTGACAACTATTTCTATTTAAAAGTCATATTTAAGTTGTTCTCACAATATTATGATATTTAGAGAATATCAGTGCTTTAGAATAGTTTCTACAATTTTTTTTTTTTCTGGATGGGGGCTATCTTAAGTTATTTTTCAAAATGTAAACAGATAGACGTCCATTAAGCTATATCTGGCCGCAGTTTAGGCATCAAATAATTGCTGGGAGGGAGTTAAAAAGAAAGGGCAACCCTGCTCCCGTGACAGCAGGCTTTCAGGATGATCATGACCATGTGGCAGACGTAAGGTAGAGAACTAGAAGTCTCTTTTGCTACGGGTACAGAAGGGTGTAGAAGTTCTAAGAAGGGGCGCCTGCGTGGCTCAGTGGGTTAAAGCCTCTGCCTTCAGCTCAGGTCATGATCCCAGGGTCCTGGGATCGAGCCCCACATTGGGCTCTCTGTTCAGCGGGGAGCCTGCTTCCTCCTCTCTCTCTCTCTGCCTGCCTCTCTGCCTACTTGGGATCTCTGCCTGTCAAATAAATAAATAAAATCTTAAAACAAAACAAAACAAAACAAAAGAAGTTCTAAAAACCAGTAGGCTACAGAGGTAAACCAAATTATTTTCCTAGTTAATGTGGACACTCTGATTATAGTCTGGCTGTGACAGAGAAGTTAACAGAATCTTGGGACACTCAAATGCTGAGGATGGTTGAGAATAAACTTCTGGAGAGATTTTTAACCCCACTCTGAGGTGTGTATGTGTGTTAAAAGGGAAATGACGGAGGTTTTTTTGTTTTTCCTTCAAAGTAGTCACTAAGAAATATATCCTAGGTCTTTACTTCTGAAAGAAATCTTTCTCTAAAAGATTGTATTTATATTTACTTGCTTTAGTAAAGAGTTATGTTTCAGTACCCAAATATATATTCTAATCTCTTAAATATAAGTGACTATACTCTCTTCTTTAAAGGCACAGATGCGGTGTGGTGATCTAAAATTGCAGGCATGGTGTTTTTCGAGTGGTGAATAAGCTTAATTTTAAAGGCTGGATCTCCTAAACTAAAAAACACAGCCTAGAAGTACGTTGTGTGCCCGAATAGAATCACTAATAATAATGAACTAAACCATTGATTTGGGAACAGAAGGGACAATATGGATTCCATTTGCTAGGGCTCAGAATCTTTGGAGGCAAACCCCATATTCCTAAGCAATATTAAACCTCTCAATTCCTGGCTCTGTGTTCATTTATAGCAACATATACTTTATTATTGAAAAGAAAAATCTGCAGAGGCCAGCTAATTAAAAATTCTCCTTTCTCTCCACCACACAACTAGAGGAATGTTCGAAAAATTCTCAGGCAAACACAAAACTTTGGATAAAATCGGTAAATATACTATTAGTCCAGTGAGGAAGGTAAATGGTTGACATTGTCGGTTTTTGTTGTTGTTGTTGTTTAAAGATTTTATTTATTTGTGAGAGAGAGAGAGAGAACAGGCACAAGCAGGGGGAGTGGCAGGTAGAGGCAGGGGGAGAAGCAGGATCCCTGACGAGTGAGGAGCCCGATGCAGGACTCCATTTCAGGATCATGACCTGAGTCAAGGGCAGATACTTGACGGCCTAAGCCACCCAGGCACCCCAACACTGTCAGTTAAAAAAAAAAAAATTCTATTGAGATATAATTTACCCACCACACAATTCACTTTTAAATGTACAACTCAATTGTCTAGCGTGTTCAACAGTAGAGCAACTATCACCACAATTTTAGAACACCTTGATGACCTCAAAATGAAACCCTGCAACTATTAGTTTTCACTTACCGTTTCTTCCCAATGTCTCCAACTTCTGGCAACCACTCCTTTCTATATCTTGGAACAAAAGGTGGTCTTTTGTGGCTAGCTCATGTCACTAGCGTTTTCAAGGTTCATTCGTGTTTATAGCAGGTATCAGTTTTTCATTCTTTTCCTGTTGACACGTAATATTTCTATCATATGAGTATACCACATTTTATTTATCCATTTACCAGTTGATGGGCATTTTGTTGCCAGGGGAACTGGGGAGATTTTAACCCAGACCGTCCCAAAGGACTAGCTGAAGATTCTTAATCTCCTCTCTAGAAGGAATTCAAGGGCAGACACACAACACAGCAGAGGAGTGACAGAAGCTGATGAGGGAGCAGAAGGCTAGCTGAGAACAAAGCAGAAGCTGGCACCTTGTACCCCCCATTCCCCATGTGATTATGTGTGACATTTCCTCAAGGGCTCCTGGCTGTCCTAAAGGAAAAACAAATGGTTAATGGATAGAGATCACAGTTCTGCAGGACAGGAGTCTCCCTCAATTTACAAATGTCCTAGTGATTTACAAGAAAGACCCTTTCTTACCAACAGTCTATCTTCAAGAGACCCATAACTCCGTTTCCTGAAGCCTTAACATCACCCTCCCCTCCATAAAATTGGGCTGAGGAATTAGGCTGAGGAAACTTCATCAAAGCAAAGCAGAAAGGCTTATTAAAGCCAAAGTACACTCGGGAGATGTGAGTGGGAGAGCTCTAGTGAGAGAAAGCTGAGTCCCTGGGGTCCAGGTTTTTATCCTTTTATTGGCAGTTGTTAACAACAGGGTATGAGATATTCATTACTTGAGGCGAGGAGGCAGAGTTTCTGCCTTTTCCTTTCTTATTTGGTCAGGGGTTTCGTGTCATGGCATCCACCATCTTGGGCCTACCTGGTCCGATCCCACTTCCTATGGAGTGCTGCCTGGACAGGTGCCTAGTCTAACAATTTGGGTCATTTTCACTTTTTTATTCATTATGAATGCTATTGATGTAATTTTTGAATATAGGTGCGGTTTGGTGGGGCGAAATCTGGAGCCGATGACCAAGAAAGAATTCTTGAGATATGTTTGGTGCAGACTGGTGGTTTTATTAAAGCCCAGAGACTGGACCCGTGGGCAGAAAGAGCTGCTACACCCGGGTTGTGAAGGGCGTGGCTGATTATATACTCGGGAGCTGGGGGAGGTAAGGAAAAGGGAGGTCTCAGAAGGATTTTTTTTTTTTTTTTTTAAGGATTTTATTTACTTATTTGACAGACAGAGATCAGAAGTAGGCAGAGACACAGGCAGGAGGCAGAGAGGAGGAAGCAGGCCCACTGCCAAGCAGAGAGCCCGATGCAAGGCTCGATCCGAGGACCCTGAGATCATGACCTGAGCCGAAGGCAGAGGATTAACCCACTGAGCCACCCAGGCGCCCCAGAAGGATTTTTATTTGTTAAAAAAAAAACCTCACAGGATACCGGAGACCTTGTCATTGCCAAATTATGGTTGTTTTCCCTTCTGGCAAGGCATTAACTGTAAGATAGTTGGGAGCTTCCTGGAACAATGTTGCACCTGCCCCACTCAGGAGTGGGGGAGGGGAGAGTTGCAGGGTATCAGCTTGTGCTTTGATCTTAGCTAGCCTTCTCCTCTCTCATCACTATGAACATTTGTTCATACATTTTTTGTGTGGACATATGTTTTCTTTTGTGGGGGGGAGTCAATGCTTAGCAGTGGAGTTGTTGGGTCATATGGAGCTGTATTTTTCAACTTTTGAGGGATCACCTCTTTTCCAAAGTGGCTACACCCCTTGGTATTTCCACCATTTTTTTCTGTGGGTTCCAACTCTGGATACTGGTGCACCCCCTCCAGGGCTTGCTGTGGCTGTTGATGTTTGTTTATATTTTTAGTTTCTTGGCTGGATTAGTTCTGTGAAATCTGTGTCCCCCACAGTGTCCCGCCTCAGTGGATACCACCTTTGGCACCGCACATAGTCACCCTGGGAAGACAGTGGCTTTAGCAGGGCTCTCTTTTGTCTTTTTCTCTGATCTCTGTTGTTAAAACTGTTTGCCTAGGGGCGCCTGGGTGGCTCAGTGGGTTAAGCTTCTGCCTTCGGCTCCGGTCATGATCTCAGGGTCCTGGGATCGATGGAGCCCTGCATCATGGGGCTCTCTGCTCAGTGGGGATCCTGCTTTCCTGCTTCCCCCTCTCTCTCTGCCTGCTGCTCTGCCTACTTGTGATCTCTCTGTCAAATAAATAAATAAAGTCTTAAAAAAAAAAAACCAAACCAAAAACCTGGTTGCCTCCAATGGTATCAAATCCAGCTGCTGGTTTCCTCTAATTGCTGACTGATTGTTCTATTGTTTTCAGCAATGTCCTGGGGTTTATATCAACTCCAGTCTAATCCAATTAAATTTTGGTCTCAGCAGGGGTTGTCTTTGAAGCTGGCCTTTGAGGTTTGCTCTGACCCCAAATGGAATCTTCTTAGCTCTTTCCCTGGTCCTTTCTGTTATGTCTGCCTGGTCTGCAGTTTAGCTTGTTGGAGTTACAGCCTTATTTTAATTGCTTGCGACCAAACCTCTGTATCATTGCTCTAGACCTTGGGGTAAGGAAAGTGACTCACTTAATCTAGAAGTGACATCCCTTTACGAGTGGGGCATTAACTTCTGACCTTGGCTTGCCTCTTCAGACATAGAAATTCTATCCCACCTGTAGGTGAGCAGAGACAGGCAATCAGGAATCAGTATTTTTGGTCTGATGCACCTGGTGTGGGGCCTCCACCAATGGAGTGAGGGCTGGGTGGAGAAAGGGAGCTCCAGATTGCTCAGCCACTCTTGCCTGGAATAGAGCTTCTGCCTCACAGAGCTGTGGGATGAGTGCTAGTGGTGTGCCCTGCCAAGACAGCTAGTGCAATCCTTGACAGGTTGCTGCGGAAGGAATCCCTGTGTTCTTGGCTGCACCTGCTTGGAGTAGGCTTAGGATCCCAGTGCACCGGGGGAAAGGTGATAAAAGCTCAAAATCCAGACTCACTGTTCCTAATTTATGAAGATTGCATAGATTTTTCTTAAATAAATGTTTCTCCGTTTTCTATATGCCCATAGGACAATATCCAGAGACTTCATTTATTTTTTCAATAATTTTCACCAGTTGTGATTGTTTCCCTGGTGATAGTGATGTGGGAAACAAAGGCAGAAGGAAATGGAGATAAAACTAAATTTCCTTATAACCTGCAGCCCATTGACAAATCCTTGAGGAAGGCAGAGTATAACCTTCCTACAGGAAACTCTCAGTTGTCTTAATGTTAATGCCTTGCCAGAGGGAAAAACAACCTTAGCTTGATAATAGCTAGAGCTCCAGGATTATCTGAGTATAGTTTAGCATATGAAAGTCCTTTTGGAAATATTCCTTTGTCTTTACTCCCCCCAGCTCCAGAGTTTATAATCAGCCATTCCTCAGAAGCCCAGTGCAGCTCTTTTTGTCCACAGGCCCATCTCTGTGCTTTAATAAAACCACCTTTTTGCACCGAAGATGTCACAAGGATTCTTTCTTGGTCATCAGTGCTGAAATCCAACATTTCCCACATCATTAGGGTCAAGGGAGCTCCACGTGTTGCTCTTTCAGATGTATCCCTATTCGTAGTCTCCGGAGAAGAATGCGTAACTTGTACATATGTCAATTCAGCTAAGTCGAAAAGAAAATTCTAACAAACACTAAAAGAACAAGAGCAAATCACCTAATCACCTACAAAGGACCCCAAGTCAATTAGTTGTATGTTATACTTCTGCAACAGAAACCCAATTGCAGAAGATAATGGAAAGTTTCTAAAACATATTGAAGGAAAAGAAAAAATAAATAAATCCACTATTTTCTCACAGCTTCTGGGGGACAGGAGTATAGACACAGATGAGCTGGGGTTTCTGCTCAGGGTCTCAAACAATCTGCAATCAAGGTATTAGCCGTACTAGATTTTCATCAGAGCCTTGACTAAGGAAAGCTCTGCTTCTAAGCTCCTTCCAGTTGTCCACAGAGTTCATCTCCTTGTAGCTATGGAACAAATGAAGTGCGAGAGGGGGGTACTGGTCTCTCGGAGTTGAAGAATTAATCTCACAGACAAAGGAGAGTGAGTAAAGCCATCAAGTTTTATTAACCAAGGATACAGAAAAAAGCTCTCAGGAGTGAGAGGGGTCGCGACAGGGTTGCCATTGATGGCTTTTAGGCTGGTCTTTTATTGAAAGCTAAGCAAGGAACTTAAATCTTTTTAACTTCTCTATTGGCAGCACCATTGATTAAGGACTACTGATAACATCTTCAAGCACTTACTTCTTTTTAGGGTCTGGCTGTTTTCGGTTGACCACAGGAGACTGTCACAGGACAGCTTGCCTAGGACAGGGTGATCTGGTGTGCTCCCTTATCTCTGATTTCCTTAACCCTCCACATTTGCTAATCACGTAGCCCCCTAACTATCTCTCCGTACCTGGCCCTGCCTGTCCCTTACTCAGTGAGGGCACCATTTCCTTGCTCACTCTTGGCTGGGGTCTACACACCTCCCATGGTTCCTTGCTACGGGAGCTTCCCCATCAGTTCCTCACAACATGGCTGCTTACTTCACCACCACGGGGAGAATTTCTCTCTCCAGCCTTCTAAGTCAGAGGCTTATATAATATAACAAATTCATGGGAGTGACATTGCATCACCTTTGCTATATAAAGTAACTTAATCAAAGGCATTACATCCTATCTCTTTTGTTACAATCTATCATTTAGAAGCACGAGCAATTTCCACCCTCCTTCAAAAGCAGGCAGTTACACGAGGGCGTGACTCACCAGGGTCACTTTAGAGTGTGCACCAAATCTTTCTATACTAGGAATATTTTAAAGGAATTCCAGGCACACGGTTTTTACTTAATTTTAGAATAGTCCGTGGTAGGTTACTCGTTGAACAATCAGTTTGTGGAGAAAAGCCTGCTGAACATCTTCCTTCCAAACCTCCCTGATGCGGAAACCCTTCTCTCAGGGCAGTGCCCTGACCTTTATGTATTTGCTCTGTAGACTCTGATGGGAATCACAACATCAAATTACAACATACATTATTTATTTTCCATTTCCACTTTATATTCTGTGGCTTCAGCCTCCAAGGAGTAGGGTACATCCTTGGAAACTTTTGAGTTCTAAACTAAATCTTCAAACAGTACAGGAGGAACTCTGACTAGGGAAGTTGTGCAAAAGCAGGACTGGGTTAGCCCTGGGAAAGATTTTAGGAGACAGATGCATACGTAAGATAAAGAAGAACAGGGATCACCGGGGAACAAAAGGGCAGACTTTGTAATCTTGTTCATAGTTGGGTAGCCAATCCAAAGAGGAGTAAAATCAGCTCAGTTGTTCACTCTCATGCCTATTTTTAATTGCCAGTGAATCAGCTAATGAAATGTTAAAAAAGGAAGTTTAGGAGGTGTGAGGAACATTCAAGGCTACGACATTACTCAAGATTAACCTGATGAGTTTCATTCTGTAGTCTGCGGTGACTCCAACTAAAATCTATTAAGGCAGCCAGTGACTTATCAACAAGACAGAAAAAGGCTATTTCTCTCTCTGTCCTTGTGGATCTAGTACTCACTGGACTGCAAGTCTATGTCAGCACAGAGGCTTCGGTTGGCTTTGATTTCCAGAAGCTGATTAATGATGGTCGTCGTAAGTAAGCAGAAGTTACCAATAAAATTGACTCTAATGGGTGCTTGGGGTGTTGTTATTACACAGCTTCAGACAATAAGCCAAGAGGAACAGCTGATGTACATCTCGAGATCAAGATAAGAGGTGGTGCTTGGAGCTATAGTTCAGTAGAAATTGCAGAGTATTTATAGTACTTATTGTATTTGTGGTGCATTAGTTGAATTGGCAGGAGTATAGCTTGAAGAGAGCTATGGATCTACTGGTCAAAAGCATGTTGAGTAGAGGCTGAAAACTGCTAACTCTAGCGAGTCTTCTCATATGTCTGTGCCAGTCATTCATGTGGAGAGCCTCTCCAGTCGGAAAATCTGCTCATGGCTTTCATCTGCTTAATTTATGTCTGTTTTTATCCTTTTGGGTGAATTCTCCAAACCTTACATAACCTATATGATTTCTTCCTTGGCTCCAGCCCTCCTTTCGGGTGCTCCAGCCTTCCTGAAGATCATTTTTCTTCAAAGTATCTGATTCTTTCTTGCTTCAGATTTTTCATGCCTGCTGCCCCCTTCACTACACGCACTGTCCCTTTCCCTCACTGACCCTGCTCATTGTTCATGAGGAGTCCTTTTCTTGCCCACAGAATAAGTCCTCATTGAGGAGTCCTTTCCTTGTCCACAGAATAAGTTAAGGGTTTCCCCATGACATGCTCTTAGAACTTCTTAAACCACTTATGGGCAGAACCCATAATGCCGATCAGGATGTATTTATTTTCTAGCTCTTCTACTAGACTGAAAGCTTCATGAGGGCATGTGTCCTTGGCTGCTGGTTCAGTACTGGGCACTCAACAGACCCCTTTGTATCTGCCACTCAGGTAGAGGGATGAAGGGCAGGAGTCTGGAGGCAGAAGCAGCTGGCTACCTGTTGAATGTGCAGTGTCACCGTGAGCAAGGTGCTTCATCTTGCTAACCTTATTTCCTTTCCATGTGAAAAGAAATGATATCTTCCTGGCACAGTTTCCTGAGAATTCAATGAGATCATGCATATCAATCTGTAGGAATAGCATAAAAAGTATGGTTAATGAAGCACAGATAATTTAGATGTGGCTTTTGCATGATATGAACTCTTTATCTTCCTATGTTTTTACTTTTCTTTCTTTTTCTTTTCTTTTTTTTTTTTTTTTTTTAGACTTATTATTTATTTGAAAGAGGGAGAGAGAGAGACCAAGGGAGGGAGGCACGGAGGGAGAGAAAATCTCAAGCAGATTCTGGGTTGAGCATGGAGCTCGATTTCATGACCCTGAGATCAGGACGGGAGCTAAAACCAAGAGTCGGTTGCTTAAACGACTGCAGCACCCAAGAGCTCCTTTACTTCTTTTCTTAATGAAAAATGTACTCGACATATTCCAGAGTAATGAGAAACATATTTCATAATATACGTAACTAATTCAATCCTTTTTTGACAGTTGTGCTTAATGTCTCAGATTTTTTCTCCCCCTCTCGGTCATCAGCCATTCTGTTGGGTCATTAAGGGTCATAAGTTTACACCTAATTCCTCCTACGGTCATGTGTGGACATTGTTGCCACGTGGTTGACACTTCATAAAGGCTAGGTCTCTTGTTTCATCCTTGTGCGATAGAAAATACCCTTGTCTGCGTATTCTCTTTCTTTCAAGAGATTAACAGTATTAGGAAGATGGTAAAAGACAAAAAAGATGTTTCAAAACCTTTCATCTTTTTTTTTTTTTTTAAATTTTGAGTAGGCACCCCCAAGGGCTTGAATTCATAATCCTGAGATTAAGAGTCATATGATCTACCAACTGAGCCAGCCAGGCACCCCAGAAGTTTCAAAAACTTTAAAAATTAGCTTTTAATGAAGAATAGTTAGCATGTTGCAAAAACGGCGAAAATGCAATAGTACAATAGGGTCACCACATGGATTTCATTGAGACTCCACTTTTTTTTTTTTTTTTAATGTCTTACTATTTTTATCTCTATAGTGTGACTGTTAATAATAGTTGGAGCCAAGATTTATTGAGCCAGGAACTATACTAAACACTTTCTGTGTATTAATCTTTGCAACAACATTTGAGAACAGGTACTCTTATTATTCTCATTTTAGTTACCAACGCACGAGAAAAAAGGTAACATGACTTACTTAAGGTAAGGCACACCATTATTTGGCTTGATGGAGGTGGCATTCAAACTCTTAACTACTTTGCCATTCAATAAGACACTGGAAGTACATTTCTCTCATTTTAGGGTTATTAAGAGCCACCCGGGAAGCATTTTTTTTTTTTTTTTTTTTAAGCATACATTTTCCCTAGACCTACTACTATAGATGATTCTGATTTAGGAGCCAGGGTTGGGGCTTAAAAAACTGCATTTTTAACCCGTGATTCTAATGGATTCAATGCAGGTGTTCCACAGATTACTTTGAGAAGCGTGGGATCTATACATCTTTGAAGAAAATTCAATTAATTCTTTGAGTTCTCTTATAAAGTAAAAATGCAGGACTGAAATTCTAAAGTCATTTCCTAGGAGAGAAAATAATTTCTGTGTGCAAAACCATTTCTATCTTGGTATAATCCAAACCAATACTAGCCAGATTAACTATTACTGCATTCAAAACAAAGGGTTTCCCATCCAAGTACTAACCAGGCTTGACTCTGCTTAGCTTCTGAGATCAGAAGAGATTGGGCGCTTTCAGGGTGGAATGGGGCACCTGGGTGGCTCAGTGGGTTAAAGCTTCTGCCTTCAGCTCAGGTCATGATCCCAGAGTCCTGAGATCAAGCCCCGCATGGGGCTCCCTGCTCAGTGGGGAGCCTTCTTCCCTCTCTCTCTGCCTGCCTCTCTGCCTACTTGTGATCTCTGTCTGTCAAATAAATAAATAAAATCTTTAAAAAAACATAACAAAGGGTTTCATATTAAATGCTCATTGCATGTAGGCTGGAGGCATAAGATTGTCCTCAGGTTCTAAGAACCAACACCCTTGTCCATGACGCACGGCGATGTGGGCTCCTCAAACTGGGCCTTCGTCCATGTACTCAATTCATTGCACGTAGCTCTTTCAGATTTCTCTTCTGGGTTGCAAGCAAGAAAGAACTTGCTAAGAAAACCTGATAAAATACATTTGGTTAATTCAGGTGAAGGAAATCCAGGGCCTTCTATAAAATAAGCCTGTTGTCTTATTATTATAATAATTCCCTCTGCTCCACTCTGAGAAAATAGAATGGGTCTGGAATGACTTGTCTGCGGTTGATTGTGCCATACCCCAGTATCTTGTTTCTTTTTTTTAACCTCTTTTTCGTGTTCCTCACTAAAAATTACATCTCCAGTCAGACAAAAATATAGCACCTGTCTTGACTTCGGGCTTTCCTTTGCCAAGTTGTGCTCAGTGAATCCAAGATCAGATTCTCCTGAGGCCAAGCAGGGTAATCAGCCTGCCCAGACTGACCCAATTAAGTTTAATTAGTTGTTTCTTTATCTTTAAATTTCCTAGCCAGCTGGATTTTATGGTTTTTATTAAACAACGAAGAAGAGCTGAATCTTTGGAATTAGTTGGCCTCTCAGGTATTTTCTGTTGGTAATAAAACTCCAGGAAATCTTCAAGTCTCCATAAGGAAGTCAAACGATACTAAAAAACAATTTGGCTGCTCTTCTCTCTGGCTCTCTCTTTGAAACGGAAAGTGTTCCTTTCTCAGCTTGAGCAAATATCAATCTCCTCTGTCATTCTTTGCCAAGATCGTGTCTCAGTGGCGAACCTTCCGCTGTGACAGTCTTGAGTGTCACCCCACCTCAACTGTGCCTTTGCAACTTTTTCTGGTAGCTGGAAGTCAGGTGGATGGGTGCCAGTGTAGGCAGTAAAGGGGATTTCAAGGAAGTCATGAAGTGTCTGGAATGGAAGCAGAGTTCAAGTAAGTCAAGGGGTGGATTAGATAGGGAACGGGACTCCCAGAAAGTACTTGTTTTGGAGACAACAAACAAAAACAGTTCGTAATAAAGGTGAGCAGTGAAGGTTAAGAACATGGCTGTGTGGGCGTCTGGGTGGCTCAGTCATTCAGCATCTGCCTTCAGCTCAGGTCAAGATCCTGGAGTCCTTCCCGGCCCACATCGGGCTCCCTGCTCCACAGGAAGCCTGCTTCTCCCTCTCCCCCTCCCCCTGCTTGTGTTCCTTCTCTCACTGTGTCTCTCTGTCAAATAAATAAATAAAATCCTAAAAAATAGAAAAAAAAAAAAAAAGAAAACGTGGCTGCGCTGAGCAAATTTCATATTGAGCTGTTTTGTGACCAGTCATTTTATACAGATGTCACCAATACTGGGTGCCAGGGCACCTGGAAAAGTGTTTTACTTTAATTTTCTCAGTTCTTACAGCAGTAGTCTGAGGTAATGATTCTGCCCTTCTAATTAGTAGACACCTCGCTGCTTACTACTATCTTAGGATAACTATGATTCTCTTTCTTTAGTGTTCCCCCTTTTGGCCTTTTTTTTCTTGCTTTCCTTTCTGTTTTGCCCCTTCTCCTCTCTCCTTGCTCCCTTTCTCTCCCCCCTTCTAGTCCTCCTCCTTGGGTCCCCTGCCCTCCCGCTTTCCCTTCGCTCACTCTTGCTTCTCAGACTCTTTTGTACGTTGCAATCTACGGGGGAGCCTGTGGAAAACAGTGGTGGCGGGCCTCTACCCAGAGTGTAGAGCTCAGTAGATCTGGGGTGTGGCCTGTGAACTCGCATTTCTAACAGATTTCCAGGTGAGAACACGGCTTCGGCTCTAGGGACCATACTTCATGAACCACTTGAACGGACATGATAACCCAGTCTCAGCTTTCAGAGTTAAACCAGCACACCTTTAGATCAATCTTGAAATTTATTTGTAAAATTGCCGGGATTGTCCTAGGCAATCTTTATTGTCATTCCGTGTAATGAAAATTGGGGTTACAAATACTTAAAAATGAATATTTGATAGCTTTTCTTGATGTAATATTATAATATTAATACCATCAATCAGAATTACTTTCGAAATGGGAAGAACTGAAGCTCCTAAATTGGGGTAATCCCTGAGCTATGTGTAATGCTGCCGCAATGAGTTGTAGAGGCAAGAAAATTAGAAAAGCATAAACGATTGCAAAAATTTTCACCTGATTTAAACAACTTATAATTTTATGTCCAAGATAATTGCTTTTCAAGAATGTTTTTCTTTGCTTCTGCTATCTCTTGCACTATTAAACTATTGCCCCCTGATACATATTAAACGTGATTTACTTACCCTATCTTTAGGAAGAGATGCTAAAACTGAAAAGGGGTACTGTCTTGGTTGCGAGGAGGGAACCAGTTGTCAGAAGGCAGGGCAATGCTAGAGACAGGATAAGAGTTAATAAGGCCAGGGGGACAAGGATAATGACAGAATGGAATTGCTGAAAATGGCTTTCAACTCTAAATTTGAAAATCAAGTGTTCAGCAGCATTTGACAACTCCTTCTTCCTAGAAACTTATTGTCAAGTATTTCTTTCTGATACTCCTTGGATCTCACTGACAGGTCTTCCTTCTCCATTTCCTTCGCTAGATCCTTCTTCCCAACCTCCGAATGTTGAAGCAACTCAGTGTCCTGAGACTTCTGTTTATACTCACGCCCTGTGTGATCTCACTTAGCTAAACACCTTGAAATGATGTATTTATGCTAAAGCATTCTACATTTACAGCTTCACTTCTCACCACTCCTCTTAATTCAGACTTCTGTGTCCAACTGCCTACATGGTATCTCTATCTGAATGTCTAATTTTCAAATTTCTAATTTTTATCGTACAGTGGTCACAAACGATGTCTTGTTTTCTTCTAGAAACTGTTTCTCTCCCTGTCTTTTCCAGCCCAATAAGTTCGATCTCCATTTCCCCCATTGCTCAGGTCAAAATCGTTGGTGTCCTTCTAGCTTCTTCTCCTTTACTTCTTGAATCCATTAAGTGAATTTGTTAGCTCTTGTTTCAAAATGTTTCTTGCCACCTTTGCCCTTGTCCAAGCAACATTGTTTCTCCAGTAATATTCCAGAAGTACGCCAGTAATATTCTTAGTAGTGTTGTTTCTCCTGTGAATTCCAGAATTATCCTCCTGACTTATTTATCTACTTTAGCCCTTACCCGTCTAGAGCCTTTCTTCACAGAGCATCCAGAGTGATCTTATAAAGCATAAATTTTATCATGTCATGTTTTTGTTCAAATCCTCAATCATGGCCTTTCATGTGCTAGACCCTCAGTTATATTCATTTAATGGGTCTCATTTCTTGGCCGTCTGATTCAACTTTGCTTTGTCACTCACTTGGGACTATGGTTCACTGTGGATACCATGCTGCTGCTTTCTCTATACTTTCTAGACTGGGTTTCTGTGTTGGGAATGTTCTTTTTATTTCCTCATCTCCTACCTTTAACATGTCTCTCTTCTATCAGGTCTTTCTAGATATTACTTCTTCCTCCTATTGCATGTTTGGTTAAAGAACTGTCTTTGTTTCCCACATGCCCTTTTAATACATTTAATACAGTAATACATTAATACATTTAATACAAATAACAATCAATTGCCCATTTCTATGTTTTACGTGCTTGACTAGGCTGTGGGTTTCTTGAGAGTAGGGACTGGTCTTAATTCTTCTTCTATCTCCAAAGCCAAAGTCATTGTCCCATGAGTAGTAACAAATATGCAATGTGTGTTTACTGAAGAATGAATGAATGAAGAGAACTTTAGTTTGAGAAAGGAGGTTGGCAATTTTCCCTTCGAGGTTGTACCAAAGAGAAGAACAAGAGTGGATAGAATAGATTTGAGCACACACTAGTATGAGAATGGTCCAAAAAGTTGGAGGTTTCACATGAGAGACTTTTTTTTCCTTTTTTTTTTTTTTTTTGTTATCACTTAGTAAGAACATCTACAAAAACTGGGAAAGCCATAAGTAGGTAGGATGTCTAAAGTGACTAGTGTTTGGGAATAGCTATTTTAGAAAGTAGATTATTAGTTAGATTTCTTATGGGAACAAGTGACAGAATCTCTACTCAAAGTACTTTAATCCTAACACCCCCCTCCTCCCACTACAAATGGGAGCTGTAAAAAGCTGGCAAGTCTATGGTCACGTCAGTGTCAGAAACTCACATGATGTAAGATAGTTTTCAGTTTCTTCTACTCCCCTTTTCTTCCTGTCTTTTTGTTTCCCTTTGTGGCCTGTCCTCCTTACTGTAGAAAGTCTTTCTCCTCATGTCAGGAGAAGTTTAGAGGCTGTGACTGTTCTACACGTGCATCGTTCAGACTAAAACCCCACAGGAAGCAGTCTTAGGTACCTACAGTCTCTGTGAAGGACCCTGGTTGATCCAGCTTGGATTTTATGCTCATTGCTAGGTGATCCACCATTTGGGGGCTAGGGACTGATTCAGACTTGAGTGATTGCAGTGGATGTCTGTCCTTTTTAAATGAAATGATATTATTTTAGTGATAGGATCCCAAATTTTGGAGGGGTGTGTGTGTGTGTGTGTGTGTGTGTGTGTGTGTGGTGGTGGTGGCAGTGGTGGTGGTGAGTTTACTTGTCTTCTTACTGTATGCAACTTGGCCATTCCACAAGGTGTCCTGGCCTTTCTAATGGGACTAAGCTAGGTCCACCGGACTTTTTTCCTCTGGGATTTGAATGTTGATTTGAGTGATATAAAGACAGAAGATTGTTAGAACTCATTCTTTTGTGAAGAGACCATGGAGAATTGCCTGCTCTGTGGGCTGTGGAATACCTCTGGTTTCTGCCAGTTTCTAAGCTAGATATTTTCTTCGCTTTCCATTTAATTTTAGGAGCAGTCTGATACTTTTTTTCCCCCACATTTTTCTTAATGTAGCCAGAGTCATGTTTTGTGCTGGCACCCAAACAATGTGTATATACACACAAATACACACACACACACAGGTGCACGCACACACACACAGGCACACACACAGTGATACAAACTAGTCGACTATGTAGCTGTATTTGACCTTTTTACCAAACTCCCGAGAAGAACCTGTGTGATGAATTTATAAATCTGATCTGAAGGGGAAAAAAGTCACATCTTAATCTCTTCTGTATCTTTTCCCCACTGCTAAGTACAAAATTTTCTAGATGTTAAAGAGGGGAAGAATGCATCACTCTAAGGTCCTTATGTCTATTTGTAAGTGACACGGTCATTTCTCTTAACCTCCAGGAAATCTTATTTCAAGTTTCAGTTCTTTCTCAGTTCTTTTTATTATCTTTTTTTAAATTTTCCTGTTACAGTCATGATATGGAGGAAATCGTATCTGTTAGCTATCAGTGAAGTGCGATGCAAAATGCTTAATGAGTTACCATTTCCTCAAGCTCATATACTTCAGTAAATGAAAGGGGATGATCAGTCTACTCTGTCTAACCTAATTAAATTTAATTAGTGCTTTTGTTTTTAATTTTTCTCATTCAGGTGGATTTTGCAATTATAAGCACTGGTTTTCTATTGGATGCATCTCAACTATAGCCCATAAATTACTGAAAAGTAGGGGGGAAAAAAGTAAAATAAATCATCAGGTAGTCTTTATGATAGAAGAAATTGTTCAATTTTGGATTGTCAGAACAAAATACATTCATCAACAAGTAATTTTTGTGTGAGGAATGTGGAAGCTCAGCAGTGCAGTCAGGTCAGGAGAGGATGTTAAAAAGAAATGTAAAATTGTGGTCCTTCTTCTTATAGAAACTTGTAATCCAGTCTCATGAAAGGGCATAGGAACTAAATGTTGCTAGGAATTGACCACACTCTCACCTCATCTGAATTAAAACATGGTTTAGTCAAGTACAGTTAGGCATTTTGGCTTGGCTTTTCCTTTTCCTCCCCACACCTTTCTTTCTGACCTTCTGTATATTTTTGTTGTTTCTTGTTTTTTTTTAAATGTGATTTTAACCTTTGACTGACACCCTGACTTGAAAGCCTATTCATTTCCGTACCCCCTTACCCCTCATTCCATGCCACAGACTATGGACATGGCTTTCTTGGAAATCTAAGAAGGACCTACTGACTTGAGGGTGCACGTTGGCATCAAGAGAGTATGTGATAGCATTTCAAAGCACAATTCAAAGTCATAAACTTGCACAAGTTTATTTAGAACAAATCTCTCTATATATCACATAAAATCATTCATATAATCTTTTCATAGTTTAACTTTATGATCATTGTGACAGCATCAATTCCAGCAAAAGCTGTGAGGTTCCTGGCATAGAAGATAAGAAAAGTCAAAAGAACAAGTCAACAAATGCAAACTTTGTCTTCATGTCAAAGTTATTTCTCATGGGGGTGTTTTCCAGGCTTCTTCATGAGCCCTTCAAATTCTCAGGCATACTAGCCAACTAGGATTTGACAGTCCTCTGTCAATTTAGGTGTCTCTGACAAGATACTGCTCAAGGGAATACTGTCCTTCTTAAGGTCCAGAGGTAACTGATAGGATAGATGAAAAAATTCTTAATCAATATGAATGATCCAACCAGTAATAGAAAGCCCAACTCAAACTGGCCTAACTAACAAGGCAATAAATTGACTCCTTGTCCCAGAAGTTTCTTACGTGTCATCTTTTGGGAGCAGCCCTAACACCTGTGGCAATTACCTGTAACTTGTAGCCACAGATTATAGTGCTGTAGATTAAATCATCCCAACTCAAATTATATAGTAATAGGCTAATCATAGAGCCTATAAAAGTACTAGAATAAAATGGAAGTTTTCACTGGGTATCTTTTAAACAAAGGTGGTAGAGATTCATAAAATATTAGTAAGGTGAATTAATCAGTATGGAAAACATACATGGGAGTAAAAGTTTGATTATTGTCCATGGAAGGTCTAAGTAATGATCCCCAGTATTAATCCTCTTTCTTTCTATAATAGAATTCTGTAAGTTTTAGCTGGCATATGGCTTTATAGCTAAGGACTGTACTGCCTAGCCTTTGGCAGTGAGGCATGGCCTCACTAATATTATTCTCACTAATAGATAGAATAAATATTTTGGTAGGGAGTGGGGGTGAGGTAGGGAATGAACGGAAGTGATATGTCCAATTTCTCTTCCTCCTCTCCTTCCTCCTCCCCCTGCTTCTAGCTTCTTTCTCTTTATTCTTTTTAACCCTTCCATGCCAGCTAGGAAATGGCAGCAAAAAAATAAAAACTGCCTCAAGTCTAGAGTTGAAAGCTAAATGTTGAGAGTGGAAGAGCCACCCACCACATTTGGACTAATCATATTGGGATTGTTATGTGAGAGAAAAATAAACTTACATTTTGTTAAATGGGTGGATTTTTTAAAAAAAATGGTAAAGCAGAATTGAAATGCCAATTGCTTTCCTTTATCCTTCCATCTTGGTGTTGCTCAGCCCAGTTCTGTTTGTAAAGCCTCCTTTCAAGTCTCCTTGAAGAATGGACTACTGGATAACTGAACCATGCATTCCCTATTTCTATGATCTGTTGACAATATACCGAAGGAAGACATGTCATTACACTACGACTCTCTGAGCTATAGCCACTTAAGTCTGTTGGTTATCTAACCTATGCAAACTGGTCAGGTTTATTCTCCTGGGAATTAGGAATTCTGACAAGAGAAAGGCAGAGGTTGGTGGCTGAATTATATTATTGGACATAAACCAGATGAAGTCAGAAACTCCTATACTGAAGTCTCCTAAGCTCTACTTCGTTATGCTTTTCTTGATCAGATTGTTCGAATGTTTCCTTTGCCTTTAGTAATCTATTCCTATATACTTAGAATCATGTGTTTGTTTTTTTTAAATAAAAATTTTAGTTTGGACATTTTAACAATGTTTATTCTTCTGATCCATGAGCATGAAATGCTCTTTCATCTTTTTGTGTCTTCTTCAATTTCTTTCATGAGTGTTCTGTAGTTTCTTGAGTAAAGATACTTTACTTCTTTGGTTAGGTTTACTCCCAGGTATCTTATGGTTCTTAGTGCTACAGTAAATGGAATTAATTCTCTAATTTCCCTTTCTATGTTTTTGTTGTTAGTGTATAAGAAAGCAAAAGATTTCTGTACATTGATTTTGTATCCTGCCACATTACTGAATTGCTGTATGAGTTCTTATAGTATGGGGGTGGAGTCTTCGAGTTTTCCATATAAAGTGTCATGTCATCTGTAAAGAGAGAGAGTTTGACTTCTTCATTCCCAATTGAATACCTTTTATTTTTGTTGTCTACTGTTGCTAGGACTTTTAGTACCATGTTGAACGACAGTGGTGAGAGTGGACATCCTTCTTGTGTTCCTGATCTCAAAGGGAAGGCTGTCAGCTTTTCCCCATTGAGGATGATATTCACTGTGGGTTTTTCATAGATAGATTTTATCAAGTTGAGGAATTGGGTGAGGAATTTTTGTGCTTTCTGGTACTATGAGATGTTTCAGGTTCATGTTGCACATTTCCTGCCCCAGTCCTAGAATCGGTCATTTCTCTAAGGAACCCTAGTTCCTTTTGGGGGGGGGGTATAGTATTAGAAACTAACATCTGGGTACTAGATGTGCACATTACTGATGGGATATCACTGTTTCCAGGCCCTTCCAGCTGTCAGAGCAAAGAGGCATGTGTATATACTAGCCCATGTGCATGCACATTTCTACAAATATTTCTGTATAAAATCATCTGTATCTGTATTAAGCGGAATATGAATTTATACTGATGTGTCCACCTCTAAATCCATTACAACATGGCTCATTCTATCTTCTTTCCTTTGATTACCTATAATGTTTTATTCTAACAGTGGAAAATCTGGCTCTCCCACCTGCCATGCATTTATTTAATTATTCAATTTCATTACACATGCATTTCAATATCAGAATGGTAAACCTGTATCCCCAATGGAAAATTATTTTATAAACTAGAGTATAGTCCTTATGTACAGTTTGTTTTGCCTTTAGTCTTATAGACTGCTCATTTCCAAAGTTACTTGGATTAGCACCTTTCCCCCCAGTCATGTCAGTGGTGGTCTCATGTATTTATAGTATACTTAGATTATTTTGTCATATTCTGAATTCCTTCTGGGATTTCCTGTTATTATTATGTATTTTTAAAAATATTGCTAGAGCCAGTTTGAATTCATTTCGTTAATTATAGCCAATCCAAATTTAACACACTGTACAATAAAATCTATGGGGAAGTAGGGTTTGCAATAGTAGACAAATCCACATCAATCCCAAAGGATGCCTTTGTGTGAATTAGAAAGAGACTTCCCACCCCATTACAGTTTACTTCCCCTCCCTTCTGCCAAAAAAAATTGTTGGAATAAACTACAAATAGAGGGAGACCGTGACATGAAAAGTGTACCTTGTACAACTTGACCAACATTACCAAGTGACTCTAATCCATGTTCCAGGTAGCAGAATAACTAAGTGGGTAGAGAATTGTTTGGTACAAATATGCAATGGTGCCCACCTGGAAGTGAGAGGAATGTCCATCTGTGGGCCACAGAGATGACACTATGATAGAGAACATCTCCAGACATTCAGGTTCAGGAAAGTTCAAGTCTCAGGAAGGAGTTTAGGCAGCATGAAGAGTAAGAGATAGAGCAGCTCCACGGGACTGAGAACCAGGATAGGAGTAAGGTCGGTAGAGTCAGGACACACCAGATGTTTGTCTCATGAAAAGAAAGAGATTGTGAGACTCAAGAATAAATTCAAAGTAGCACTGATGTTATCGCACTGTATGTTGACTAATTGGAATTTAAATAAAAACTTAAAGAAACTGCAGTGGCACCTGAATGGCTTAGTGGGTTAAATGTTTGCTTCTGGCTCAGGTCATGATGCCAGGGTCCTAGGATTGAGCTCTACATTGGGCTCCCTCCTCAATGGGGAGTCTGCTTCTCCCGCTCCTCTGCTGCCTCCCCTGCTCGTGGTCTCTCACGAGCACACACTCTCTCTCAAATAAATAAACAAAATATTTTTTAAAAAGGTAGCACTCACATAAAGGCTTAGTGGAGGCTCTGCCTAGAGCTCTTTACATCTCTCATCATGGAGAATATCTAGAGCAACTTGTTAATGTATATATATTACCCATTCATGTTTTTTTCTATCATTTACACAATTATTTTAAAAATATTTTTTATTTTATTTTAATCATTTTAAATATTAAATTAATTGCCAATATTTTAAGAAATCAGTAGATGGCATATTTAAAAATGTAGATTTCTGGCCTCTGTTGAGCAACTGGAAAATCTGACCACTTGGACCTGTTTTATTGCTGACAACAATAGGCTGGAGCAGAAGGAATCTGACACCCTGCTTTGCTAGCATCCCCATCATTCTTGCTGTCTTACTCTGGATTGCTGAGTTTGTAATCTCTGTTTTAGAGTCCAAATCTAGGGGTTACAAAGCCTCCAGTATGAAAGTTGAAAGGTCACAGAACCAAGGAACTTGGCAGATCATTATATCCATTCTCCTAGCTTAGCCCTGCAAGGCAGAGTGTGAGAAAGATTGCCTTGTCATGACGAATATGTTCTTTTTCACTAATCATATCTATTTCTCAAGTGTCCATCGTTCTCTAGCTTATTACATTATTTTATGTAACCTAAACTGCATTTATTTCCTGTTTGCTTGTTTTGACAGCTATCTGGTTTATGTTGTTCTGTCTGGTTTATGTTGCTTCCAGGTTCCCACGGCTTATCTGTGCTTTTCAATCTTTTTTAAGATTTTTTTTTTTTTTTATTTAACTATCATAACTGCTCTCATTCTTTCCAATGCAATCAGATGTTTTTCTTCTGAAATTTTTGGGCATTCACTCACATTCATTGGTAAGAAATACGGATCAGAAAACATCAAAGTCTGCTGGAAGGTTTGAAGTCTTCAGGGGGGCACTAGCAAGTTCTGTCCCAAGGGAGGACGGTTCCCCTCAGCATCACTTCCCATGAACTCACGATGGTCATTAGTAACCCCACTTTCTTTTCTATGTACTCATAACCCATTTGTATAATAACTTGTTCTGAACTTTGGCCAGGGAACAATGCCAGTGTAAACAGTCAGGACATACAGTATTCAATAATCTATCTCTTCTTTCTTAAAATCAAGATTTTTGATAGTGTTCAGTATTGTAATACTCTCCTGAATGTTTCTGTAATTTGAAGATTCAAAAAATGATTAACCTTCCCTACAAGTTCTTTCTGTCTCCTAGATTTTATTTTTCCAAAAGAAAATTATCTTCTCATCCATATCATATTTGATTTTAATTATCTCTGATAACGTGTATTCCTACTCTTTCTATGTTGAAAATCATTGTGTATTTTTTAAAAGATAAAAGCAAGATAGAATTTTATTAAATCTACTTTCTGTCTCATGTGACTATTATACTATTATTTGTAAGCTGACTTAAATCCTAGCAAGCTTTTCAATGCAAGATTATTGTCCTCTTACTGTATAGAAGAATCTCACATGAACATTTCATGAGAAAAACTTTGATTTTTGAGTAGCTTAGCTCATTGTACATCATTTGAGTGAAAAAGGAGCAAAATATGAGCTCTTCAGTAATTATTCAATTTCTGTAAAACAAGGACATTTGCACAACTCTGTGTCCCCACAGTTCAGTGTTTAAATTTCTCTTCCAATGCTTACCCTGGTATCCCTTATAGACTTGATAAAACAGCTTTCTCTCTTTCCTTCAATTTTCTACTTAAAGACATTTTGATGAGTCAGCAAATAAATACTCTACCAAACATGTTCTCCCTGTTCTGTTCTCTTTGACATTCTTCCTTTTACTTGCTAAATTTCTTTATTCTGATATAAAACTGATAAGAATTGTGTGATTATTAATATTAACAGTATAATACAAGGATGTTTTTGACTGCCTCAATTTTTCTTTCCTCTAATACACAAACACATGCACACACACACACGAATTCCATGAACTAAACCCTCTTCTTGGGTTTAGCTAAATGGATGGTCACTGCTTTATTCATCCTTTTAGTATGTTCTATCTCCTACTGGCCTATCAGTAGGGTATTACATTGGTGGTTACTAACACTTTAAGGATCATTTGAGAATTTGATGGAAGCTATAAGATTCTCAGAATAATGCACACAGATTAACAAAGTATACTATGTGTGTGGTGGAGAGGATTGGATTTTTGGCTTTCTTGAATAGTGTTTGTGGACCCCACATTAAATACTCTTGCATTAAGGTACCAATCCAAACTTCTTTTGGAGGTATTTTTCACTCTCCTGAGACAGAGGAACACATAGTTTGTGTGCTAGGTAAGTGTTTGCCATCTTTTTGACCTTTTGACCTGTCTCTACAGAACAACCCTGTTGACTGGTAATGTTGGTTAGCCAGACCAGTACTGGTGGTTTGTAATGACTGGTATGAATACAGTCTTCTTTCTTTTCCTCAAAAGGATTTCACCTATATGTGTAAAAATAGAGATTCTTGCCTGCTGGGGCCTAAGAAGTCCCTATTTATGTTCAATAGAGAATATGGTCCTATGACTTTCCTACTAACATTCCTACAAAACTTTGAATCTTTGATAAAGAGATGCAGATTTTCTTCTCATGTTCTTCCCTTCATTTTAAGATGGCTTATATTCTGTTCACTCTGTTTCAGCTTCTAGAATTCCTCCTGGCCCCTCTCCCCTCAACTTTCCCTGAATATATATATATATATGTGTGTGTGTGTGTGTGTGTGTGTGTGTGTGTGTGTGTGCAGTCTCAGATCTGTTCATCTGCTCCCATAAACCAGAGAGAATGAAGACATTCTCCAGACACCACCTCACTTCCTCCAACGAGATCAGCAAGTGTATAAGGACGCTACCTTTACCTGTATCCAGCAGGAACACAGATCCTCCCTGTAGGTGAATGGAAGAGTTTCCGTACCTCTTGTACTTGTAGTCGTGGTACTTTGTAAACTTCCCTGGGAAAATCCTCCATAAACATCACAACAAATGGCCCATTTGCTCCTTCTTTTGACATCTGGACTACATGTTTCTGTGTTGATTTACTCCCTTTCCTGTTCGTTTCTGTCAATTCATTAATCATTTGCAATTGGCACTCACAAGAACTAAATGTTTCTTCCTTTCCTTCAGCAAACCCAAAGAAGTCCTTGACTTGTTTTGTAAAATCTTTTGTAGTTAGCATCAAACTGGACATCGAGTGATTTATTTTGGTTTGGGAAAAGATAAGCTTTGTTTCTCAGCTTTAAGTATGATAAAGAAGTGCTTCCCAGCCTGGTCAGTTTGACTAGTGGTAGTAGCATGCTCTTCTCTCACTGAGTTTGAAACTTTGCTCTGGTGAAGCCTATTTAAAGGAATGGAACATGGTTCCTAGTAATGACTCTTACGGGATGTAGTGGGTAAAGCAGGAGACTTTGAAAACAAAGCAGCTTTGTTGTTGTTATTTTTAAAGCACTTGAGTCCATCTGATGGATTTTTAAGCTATCAAGTAGACAGAATGTCAGAAACAGAGAATTTACTGGTCTTCCATGGCTCTGATTTACCCTAGAAGGTGACAGTAAAAACCCTATATAGATGGATCGGCAGGAATACTATGTGGCATCTGGAAAACTCTTTGTTTGAAAAATAATGTTTTCCCCAATACTTATCTTTCTTCATTGATTATCTTTAAATTTTTTTTTTCTTTTTTTTTTTAGATTTTATTTATTTGACAGAGAGAGACTCAGTGAGAGAGGGAACAGAAGCAGGGGGAGTAGGATACGGAGAAGCAGGCTTCCCCATGAGCAGGGAGCCTTAGGAGGGCTCGATCCCAGGACCTTGGGATCATGACATGAGCCAAAGGCAGACAGTTAAGTGACCAAGCCACCCAGGTGCTCCTGATTATCTTTCTTAAAGTGACTGGCCAAATTAGAATATAGGATTTTTATTTATTTATTTTTATTTTATTTTTTATTTTTTTAAAGATTTTATTTATTTTACAGACAGATCACAAGTAGACAGAGAGGCAGGCGGAGGGAGAGGGAGAAGCAGGCTCCCCACTGAGCAGAGAGCCCGATGTGGGGCTCAATCCCAGGACTCTGGGATCATGACCTGAGCCGACGGCAGAGGCTTTAACCCACTGAGCCACCCAGGCGCCCTAGAATATGGGATTTTTAGATAGTGATGCTATACTATCTGTTTATGAATAGAAATGATTTTCACTTTTTAAAATGCCTATTGGACTATATTATTTTAACTTTGGGCTTCTGGGCTTCAAATATCCATAGCTTTCAATGTATATATGCCAAATATAAAAGTAAATTTGCTGACAAGGAAATTGCGATTGATTAAAAATAACATTTTTGCAGGATCAGTATGTGGTTTTGTCATTGATTTTAATGCATGCCAAATTAAGTTACACTGAATTACTGTTGTAATTATTAATAATAATGGTCAGCATAATTATGAAAACTTTCACCCAGACAATCAAAGCATTTTACTCATTTTTTGTCTTAATTAAATACATGGAGAGTTAAGTAATTAGGGGAAATTCAGAAAAACAAAACCAAAAAAAGTGTCTTTACTTATTGATCTTTTGTTTAAAACATTTTCTGAAGACTCTTCATACCAGTGACATCTAAAAAAATTATTTGAATATGTGTTTCTTTTTTTTTTTTTTTTTAAGATTTTATTTATTTATTTGACAGAGATCACAAGTAGGCAGAGAGAGAGGGAGAAGGAGGCTCCCTGCTGAGCAGAGGGTCCAATGAGGTATTGGATCCCAGGGCCCTGAGATCATGACCTGAGCTGAAGGCAGAGGCTTAACCCACTGAGCCACCCAGGAGCCCCTTGGATATGTGTTTCTTGATAAAGATAAAATTTACACAGTTTTGGATTATACTCATAATATTAAAAAGAATCACATATAATAATTAAGACAGAGCTTTTATGAAATACTCATTATCATGGGAGTAAATTCTGACTTGCAAATGTCCCAATAAATCTGGGTAGATGACACCTTTTTTTTCTTTTTCTCCCTCCTTCTCTCTGCTTTTCTCCTTCTTTTTTAATGAAAGCTTTTTTACTTCTATATTGCTTTGTTTTTTGAGAACCCGGGAAGAACTGAAGCAAAATTACTGAATATCCTAATAGGAACTCAATTTGGACATAGAAACTATTACAGATCTCCTAATAAGGCAACTTGCTGGGGAAGTAGTGGCCCCTTTTCTAGTCCTACCAAATACTTTTTGTTCTAGAAAGCACATGAATTCATAGCTGACACTAAACTTACCATGGGTGATGTGCAAATTTGACTTTGAAGAGATAAGAATGTTTTCTCTTATTGGGCAATCACCCTGTTAAAGGTACATAAAGAATTCTCTGTATGTCCAGCTCTGTTAGTAGGTATGCAAATACACATCCATTATTCCCCATTTACCATTCTGAAATTCTAAATCTCAGAAAACTAAAAGATTTCTTTCAAGTCATTTGGCGGCAAACTCTGACCTAAACTGAGCTGAGGTGACTTACAATCTTTTTAAAGCTGTACTTAATTTGAATATTCATACATTTCTCTACAGAATATTAATATGCTTAATTATGGGGTGCTGCCTCAGACCTTGCTAGGGGTATGAAATATGCAGGCTATGCTGTATATTACCTTTCTAAGATCTGAGTAATTCTGAATTTTGAAATGTGGCCCAAGAATTTTAGTTAAGGGACTGCAGACCTGTGCTACCATCATTACAAATCATTTGGCAAAATGCTTTATAATCAATTCTTCAGTAGTTTTTTTTTTTATACCATGATTTCATACTATGATCGATTACTTGTTTGGCATACAAAATTTCTAAGAGTAAAATGTATTTTTTGAAATGACTTTCTATTGAATATTTATTATGTCAGTGTTCCCACTAACTATGTTTTATGTATGTATATTATACAAATTAGAAGAGTGAGATAAAGCAATGTGCCCAGAATCCTGTCAATAGTAAGTGTCAGGGCCAGGTTTTGAAATCAGGTATTTATAACACTAGAGCCTAAACTGTCGATGGGAGTTTATATTATTATTACCTTCCTTCTTACTCTGCTATTGCTTCTGTGGTTAGAAAAAAGGAAGAAAACCGAAACAAGTAAAAAACAGTTATATGGGGTTTAATTCCTATAAAAAAACAACAGCCTTATGAGGCATTGATATTCCTAATAGGCAGATAGAGAAACTGTGTCTCAGTGAGGTCAGGGAACTAGCCCACTAACCCAAGGGCTACATGACAAATAACTGATTGAGATAGATTTTGAACCCAGACAGATTGGTATTATGCTCTTAAGTATTATCTCAAATATAAACCTTTTGGAACTGCTTCTGTGTTAACCTTGTAAGTGCTTAGTTCTTTGCTCATAGTCTCCATTTTCTAGAAGTTTCTACTGGAAAATTATTGACAAAATGGCAGTCTTGTGAAGATGCAGGGTTTGTTTGAACTGTATTATGTGCAGTGTTTCTCATTTTTTTTTTTGAAAGCCCCATTAGAATCCAGCTGATCTAAGACTATATGTAATTAAGAGAACCAATAAATACTAGTAATACTGGTGGATTGATTATTTATCATAATATTTTTTCTTAATGCACAGTCATTTTTGATGTAAACTTTCTTATCCTACCATTGATAATTGCTAGTAAATCAGAGCAGATGACTGCTACATGAATGCTTCTGCAGTGACGTTCATAAATTGTATTTACAACTGCCAATTGAAAGTACCAATGTGGGGACTAAACCGGTGTCTAATGAAGTTAATGAAGTTAACTGATTCTGATCAATTAAATAAATGGTGATAAGATAACATGATGAGTCATGTGATCATATGGAAAACATAACTTTCCATGGATGCATAGTTAAGCTAGCTGAATCTCTGTCTTCCAACAAAGAAGTCTTTTGCTTTGTTTAGTTATTGTGAGGATGAGTATTTGATGATCTTAGAAATTCTGACCAGAATAGCGGCAAAGTCTAGGGAGAAGCTACAAATAGATACACTGAAGAATTTTCACAACAGTTAGCTGAAATTATTACTGGAGATGCTATTGCTTACTTACTTCAAGTATTTAACTGTCTATAAAATAAGAAATTATTGAAGAGGAAATGACAGCCACAGACTCTTCTCCAGTCCCAGAACTCATCATCCAAATGATTTTAGGGACATTCATGAAAATCAAATTGACAATGAAATTTTTGAGACAGATGATGATAATTTTGAGTATAGTTTAAAGATCCTTAGATTATTAGCATATATAACTGGTGAGAAAGACATGTATTATTTTTCTCTGTATTAAACTGCTACTGTTATATATAGCATGTTACCAGTTTTTATAACAATTGGTTTAGTTTTAGGCAGTTAATGCTAAAAATATATACTTGTTTTATATTTAATGTTAGATACTTTATTATATTTATATAGGTTTATGTCAGAAATTCAACATATATTACTGAAATAACAATATAAACTGTTCCCTTGTAGTACCTCAAATTGAGATGCCTATCTAGAAATCAACGGTCTTAAATAGAAACTTCTCTGTTTAGAGATTTCATGATCCTGTATTTTACCATGAATTGATGAGGGTTCTATTATACTGAAATAAAAAGGACAGTAGTAACTCAAACCTCAAGAGAATCTCACGAGACAATATCAAAATGTGGCTTTAGAAGAGAAGAATAAGGAAGAGAGAATAGGTCAAATACTGCCTTGAAATTCTCAACATTCTTTCTCAATGAGTCACAGAGAACAGTAGGCATTGGAAAAGGATCCATTCTATTTACATTTTTTTATTATGTCTAAGAAGGAAATGGTTTATCAGAATGGGTCATTCTTACAACCTACTGCATATGCATAGTCTCCAAACTAATATTATACCATTTATTACTACATACTTAATATGTGTTGTTTTTTTTTTTAGTTTTTGTAACTTTTTATTTTGAAATAATTTCAAACTTTTAGAACAATTGCAACAATTCAAACAATTCTCATTTACTCTTTACCCAGACTCTTCAATTGCTAACATTTACCACATTTGCTTCATCATTTTCAGAATAAATAGGTATGGACACAAACACACATACACACACAATTACTTTTCCTGAGCCCTTTGATAGTATGTTACAGGTATGATGCCACTCTATCCTAAAATACTTTAATGTACATTACTTACTGATAAGAGCACTCTTATATACTAGAGAATGATGACCAAACTCAAGAATATTATATTGGTATAATATTATTGAATCTACAGACTTCATAAAAATTTTACCAATTGTCTTCAGTGTAACATATACCTAAGTATATGTTATGAATATATGTACATATAACATATGTATATGTTATGAATATATGTCCAAATATGGATCTGATTTAGGATCCAGAATCACACATTAAGTTTGGTTGTCATATTACTTTAATCTGGAACAGTTTTGAATATTTGTCTTTCATGAGCCTTATTATTTCTTAAGAGTAAAATTTAGGTATTTTGTAGAATTGAGCTCAATGAGTTTGATATTCCCACATGATTAGATACAATATATGAGGAATATAAAAATCTTTTGAGCAATGAGGAATATATATTTATTTAGGGGACATGTATCTGGTGAGGAAGGCAAGATATTCCATCTCTATTAAACCAGTACTTTAATACACTTTAGTGCTTTATATCAGTTTTTATATGAAATGTTTGCTTTTAAGAAATTAATGTTTCTAAAAACAGTTGTGTATTATCTTTTTAATGTTTGATATTTTTATAAGATCTAAACACATGTGTTACAGGTGTGATATGTCCTTAGTGCGGCATATCAGCAGGTATATGATGTTGATTTGTCCCATTACTAGTGATATTAACTTTGAACACTAGGTTAAAGTGGACTTTGCTTAGTTTCTCCTTCAGAAAGTGTTTTTTTTTTTTTTGTCTTCTTTGTAATTACCAAGTAACTTGGAAGATACTTTAGAGCTATGTAAACAGTTTGCTTTTCATCAACCTTTCAACCACTAGTTTTGTCATCCAAAGATGATTCTTATATAATTGACTCACTATAATTGACTCATGGTTTGTCTCCCCCTCCAATTTCCCCCAACTCAATTCTCTCCATCTCCCAATGTCCTCCATGTTTTTCTTATGCTCCACAATTAAGTGAAACCATATGATAGTTGACTCTCTCTGCTTGACTTATTTCACTCAGCATAATCTCTTCCAGTCTCGTCCATGTTGCTACAAAAGTTGGGTATTCATCCTTTCTGATGGAGGCATAATACTCCATTGTATAAATGGACAATATCTTTTTCAAGATCAAGTTTCTGCACAGCAAAGGAAACAGTCAAGAAAACAAAGAGGCAACCCACAGAATGGGAGAAGATATTTGCAAATGACACTACAGACAAAGGGCTGATACCCAAGATCTATAAAGAACTCTTCAAACTCAACACGCACATTAGGGAGATTCAAATCAAAACCACATTGAGATACTACCTTATACCAGTTAGAATGGCCACAGTCAACAAGACAGGAAACAACAAGTGTTGGAGAGGATGTGGAGAAAGAGGAACCCTCTTACACTGTTGGTGGGAATGCAAGTTGGTGCAGCCACTTTGGAAAACAGTGTGGAAATTCCTTATATTCTTTTGTAACTTCACCATTGTTGCTACATTAGTCAGCTGGATTCTACTATAAGGAAGAGATCTGCTTCACTTCTCTTTGTTTATTATATTTGTATCAGCATAGATACATGGATTCTTTTGTTAAATCAAATTGAGGTATAATTTACATATATAAATGCATTCATTTTTAGAGTGCAATTCAGTGAGTTCTGGTAAGTATGAATATCCATGCAACCACCATACCATCAAATTATAGAACAGTTCCATCACTCCAAAAAATTTCCTCATGCCCTTTGCAGTGAATCTCTAGCATCACCCTCAAACCCAGGCAAACAATGACCTGCTGCCTACATCTATAGATTAGAGTTCCCTTTTATTTTGTGTCTGGCTTCTTTCAGGTAACCTAATGTTTTTTACATTCATCCATATCATTGCATATATAAGTTGTTTGCTCCTTTTTATTGCTTTTTATTAATTTTCGTATGTATAGACATGTGAAAATTCTATTGAACAGTACTGTTTTCACTCATTAATTTTTGCATTTTATTATTTCTTTCCTGTGGTTTTCTTTGGTTTATTTTATTGTTGTTTTCTTGCCTTTAATTGGAGAATTTAATTTATTTAGTTTGTTTTTCTATTTTAATTGACATGAGTTTCAGTTTATGAATTTTCATCTGATTATTGTTTTCAGTATAGCCCAGAGGTTATAATACATAAAATTGTCATTATTATTACTTTTGAGAAATCCTATCATTCTGGT
Organism: Mustela nivalis; assembly: GCF_964662115.1. Taxonomy (NCBI): domain Eukaryota; kingdom Metazoa; phylum Chordata; class Mammalia; order Carnivora; family Mustelidae; genus Mustela; species Mustela nivalis. The sequence continues at coordinate 93,138,891 of NC_139030.1, read as the reverse complement.
TTGTTTTTGCCTTTGCAAGAGTTGTTCAGTATGTTTTTTTTTTAATTTCTATATAGAAAGGACTGTAAAACTTTTGTTATTAATTTCTAGTTTTATTTTGTTTAGAACAGAGTATTTGTAATATTTCTAGTTTATGGAATTCATTGGTGCTTTCTTTATAGCAGCGTATATAATAAAAATTTGTGAATATTTCCTGTGTTGTTAAAAAGGATTTTTCTCTGCTGTAAAGGTATAAAGTTGAAAGATTTTATTTATTTGTCAGAGAGAAAGAGGGAACAAGCAGGAGGAGTGGCAGGCAGAGGGAAAAGCAGGTTTCTGGCTGAGCAAGGAGCCCAATGTGGGAGTTGATTCGCAGGACCCTAGGATCATGACCGGAGCCAGCAGGCACTTAACCAACTGAGCCACCCAGGTGTCCCAAAGGTATAAAGTTCAGATACATACAATACACACACAATCTAGGTTATTGATTATATTGTTTACATTCTATATTCATGCTTATGTTTTGTGCCCTTAACTTGTTCTGGTATTAAAAGTAGTATGTCAGGGGCCCCTGGGTGGCTTAATCAGTTAAACATCCAGCTCTTGATTTCAGTTCAGGTCATGATCTTAGGGTTATGAGCTAGAGCCCCACACTGGGCTCCATGCTTAGTGCAGAATCTGCTTGAGAGTCTTTCTTTTTCCCTCTGCCCCTCCACTGTTTTTCTCTCTTTCTTTCTCAAATAAATAAAATATTTTTTTAAAACAGTATGTTAAAATCTTCTACTAATGTATGTTTCTTTTTTTTCTTCTTCTTTTATTTATTTTCAGCATAACAGGATTCATTATTTTTGCATCACACCCAGTGCTCCATGCAATCCGTGCCCTCTCTAATACCTACCACCTGGTTCCCCCAACCTCTCACCCCCCCACACACTTCAAACCCCTCAGATTGTTTTTCAGAGTCCATAGTTTCTTATGTATGTTTCTTATCATCTTCTGCAGTTTTTACTTCTTAACCATGGTCACTGTGTTGTTTGGTGTACACTAACAACTGTTTCAACTTTATTGTGATTTTTAACAATTGAGAACAAATTGTTCTCTTTTATTATATTCACTTTTGTCTTGAATTGAACTTTGATATCAATATTTTAAACTCTCTGTTTTAAAGAGAACAATATATTTATATTTCATAAATATAAATTTTTTATATTTAAGGCTATAGCAATTTTCTGTGATTGCCTTTATAATTATACATTTTATGTCCTATTTCTCTGATTTTTAAATTTAACATTTTAATGTCTTTTGTCAGTTTTTAATAATATATTTTGGCTGCTTCTTATTGCCTACACTACCCTAGTCGTCTTATTATATTTCCATTTTATATCTGCTTGTACCACTGACTTTTAGTTGCATTATTTCTACTCTTCAGAACATAAAAATTTTATATATTATTATTCCTCTCTTACCACCACATTTTAAAAAATAGACTTTATTTTTAGGACTGTTTTATGTCTACAGCAAACTTGAGCACAAAGCACAGATGCCCCATTTATTCCTGATCCTACTATCAAAAGTCTCACCTGTGAGAATAATACATTTGTTGCTATCATGAACCTACATTGACACATTATTATCATGACATAAGTTTCACTCCTGATGGCTTTTGACAAATGTATAATAGCATGTATCTACCATTATAGTATCATACAAAGTCATTTCACTGCCCTACAAATACTCTATGCTCTATTCATCCCTCCCTTCCCCCTAACTCTTGGCAACTACTGATCATTTTACCATCTCCATGGTTTTGCCTTTACCAGAATGTCATTTGGTTGGAATCATACAGTATGAAGCCTTTTCAGATTTTCCTCTTCCACTTAGTAATATGCATTTAAGGTTCTTCCATGTCTTTTTATGGTTTGATTGTTTATTTATTTATTTATTTATTCATTTATTTAATGTTGAATAATATTCCTTTAGCTAGATAAACCACAGTTTATATATTTGTGAACCTACTGAGAAACATCATTGCTTCTAACTTTTGAGAATTATGAATACAGCTTCCATAATCTTGTGTCTAGGTTTTGTGTGGACTTAGGTTTAATCATATGGGTAAATACAAATGATTGCTGGATCATAGGGTAAGTGTATGTTTAATTTTGTAAGAAATTGCCAAACTGCTTTCCAAAATGGCTGTACCACTTGCATCTTCACTAGTAAGGAATGATGAGAGTTCCTGTTGTTCCATATGCTTGCCAACATTTGTTGTCATCAGTGTTTTGGATTTTGTCCATTCTGAGCATGTAATGGTATTTCATTGTTGTTTTAGTTTGCAATTCCCAAATGACATATGATATGGAGCATCTTTTTATATTCTTCCTTGCTACCTATATATCTTCTTTGGTAAAGTGTCCATTCAGGTCTTCCAGCTTTCTTTTAATTGGGTTATTCCTTTTCTTATCGTTGAGTTTTCAGAGTTCTTTGTATATTTTAGGTAACAGTTCTTTATCAGATAATTTGTTTTCTGATATTTTCTGCCTCTCTGTACTTATGTTCTCCTCTTGACATTATCTTTCACAGAGCAAAAGTTTTTAATTTTAACAGTCTAGCTTTTCAGTCATTTCTTTCATGAACTGTATTTTTGGTATTATATCTGAATATTCTTCTCCATAACTAAGGTCATCATTTTCTCCTATCCGATCTCCTAGGAGTTTTATAGTTTTGTATTTTAACATTTAAATCTGTGATCCATTTTGAGTTAATTATTGTGAAGTGTGTAAAGTCTGTGTCTAGATTCATTTTTATTTTTTTTTCCTGCAAGTGAATGCTCAATTGTTCAAAACTATTTGCTGAAAAGATTATCTTCGCTCCATCGTACTGCCTTTGGTCTTTTGTAAAAGATCAGTTGATTCTGTTTATATGGTTTATTTCAGACTTTCTGTTAAGTTGCATAGATCTATTTTCTTGTTCTCTTAGCAATACCACAGTCAATTACTTTATAATAAGTTCTGGAACCTTGAGGATTCTCCAACTTTGTTCTTTTTCTTCAATATTATGTTGGCTATTCTGGGGCATTTGCCTTTTTATATAAACTTTAGACTAAGTTTGTCAGTATCTACAAAGTAACTTGATTTTTTTTTTTATTGTGATTATGTTAAATCTGTAGATCAAATTGAAAAGAACTAATATCTTGACAATATTGAGGTGTTTTATCTGTAAACAGGGAATATCTCTCCATTTACTTAGTTCTTTGATTTCTTTCATCAGGGTTTTGTAATTTTCCCCATATAGCTCTTATACATATTTTGTTAGACTTACAACTATTTCATGTTTTGATATTAATGTAAATTGTATTAATTTCAAATTCTACTTGTTTATTGCTAAACATGATCAACTCTTGTATATTAGCCTTGAATCTTGCAACTTTACACGAATTGCTTATTAATTTCAGGAATGTTTTGTCAATTCTTTGAATTTTCTACATGGATGAACATACTCTCTGCAACAAAAGACAGCTTTATTTTTCCTTCCTATTCTGCTTCCTCAAAGATAGTTTCTATTACCTTCTGTGAATCAGCCACACTTTTTGTTTCTTTGTATGTTTTCTACTTTTTTGGTTGACAACTTGATATTTGAATATAATCATGTGGTATCTGAAGAAATTAGATTCTTTTCCTCCTCAAGGTTTATGTTGCTTATTGTGTGTAGGCTGTACATATTTACTTTTTAGTGACTTTCTAACCTACTTTTGTAAAGTCTGTCTTTTTTGTCATGGTGAGCTCTGAAGTTTGTTTTTCTGTTCTTTTAGCATATATTCAGCTACTATTTTTGACAAAGACTTTCTTGAAGGCCCAGAGACCAAAAAATTAAAGAAGTTTTAAAAAAAGGAAAATAAAACTCTTAATCTTTGCAGGTTGGATCTCCTTCAGTGCTTGGTCAGGTCACTTACCAGTTTGTTTTCGCCTTACCTTGGTGCTCAACCTGAGCCTTAAGGATAGCTAGAAGTTGAAATCTTAGGGTCTTCTCAAGTCTTTTCTGAGCATGCATTTTTGCCCTCCAGTGTACACATATGTGCTTTTGGATGCACTCATTTCCCAAAGGGACTCTCTCTAGGACTGTCCCCCAGTTTCTTCCCCCATACTTTCCATGTCTATTGTTGGCCTCATTTGCTCATTTGCCTACAATGTTTACTGGGAAGCCCTTGGCATTGCCTCTTTTCTTTCCTGAGCACATTCTAAGTTAGGCAAAACCTGCTTTCTTCCACGACTCAGGTAAGTTAAAATAGACTGACACAATTCTCTGAGAATAAGATCTGATTCATTCCCTCTAGAACCCAGGACCAAGGTCTCTCACTGTTGAGTGTGGGCTGTGTCTCACTGAGCTGTGAAGGCAGGTGGGACAAGAATAAGTAAAAGTGTTGTCAAGTTTTCTGACCTATTTTAAGTTGTATTTTTCTTGATTAAGGGTTCTGTATGTTTTGAAATCCTATGACTTCTTTTTTTCAGAATTCTTACCAAGTTGTTTCTTATAGTTAGGTTTCATTTTTCAATAATTCTGTGGAGGGATGGGCCCTTGGAGTACCATCTCTGTCATTTTTGCTGACATCACTATGTAAATTTTTAAGTTACTGTTCTGATGTAGTATGACTCCTTTTTTGCTTTCTTTCTTTCTTTCTTTCTTTCTTTCTTTCTTTCTTTCTTTCTTTTTTAATTCTCTGTGGGAGTATGTTTTATCTCCATCCCCTCTTCTCTCTTTTGGACTATCTTTCCAAATCTCACTAACTCCCTACAAAAGACTGTGACAGGGGTTCAAAAATTGTGACAGGGATTCTGGTGGAAATTGATATTTATTTTTCTACTTTTAGTTAATCTAAGTTTGTTATGTTCTCTGTCTTCCACTTTTTTTTTTTTTTTTAAAGATCTCATTTATTTATTTGACAAAAAAGAGAGAGAGCACAAGCAGGGGAAGCAGCAGAGGGAGAGGTAGAAGCAGGCTCTCTACTGAGCAAGAAGCCCAATGCAAGGCTTGATCTCAGGATCCTGGGATCATGACCTGAGCCACAGGCAGACACATAACTGACTGAGTCACCCAGGTGCCCCACTGTCTTCCACTTCTGCTGAAAACATAGAATTCATGTGGTTTCATTTGTTCTTTTTGTTGATCTGTATAGTTTTTGGAGGATGTATGGAGAGACTTGGGTTTAGGCAGCTACTATTATCTTCATTACCTAGAAATTTCTTTACTATATGTTTTATTGGGTATGATTGTGAGAGTGGTGATGTCATTTTTATTCAAATTGGGTTATCACTGATTACTGTATTAACAGGTAGTTAATAGTTACTGAGCATATCTTAACTGTTAAATCCTGTGTTGTGTTTCGTTTTACAAGTGTGGAGAGACTGACAGTATCCTGAAGGATTTGCATTCTAGCAAAGAAAGAAACAGATTTTCATATAATGTAGTCATTGCTCTTGTCTTACCACTTTCTATACTCCATTTAAAGGGCAAATATATGTATATATCTCATTTTCATGTTCTTAAGAGGTATTGTCTGCTGGCAAGTGAGAAACTCAAAAACTCTTTGTATAATTCAATAATATGATATATATTTTATAAAATTATTAGTTGGCAGCTGCTACCAGTTGTTGATACCAATCAAAAACAAAAGTACTAGGGAAAGGATGGTTGACTTTCATCTCTAAATCTCCAAGTCATGATATTTCAATTAATTTGTAAATATCTGTTGAGTATCTACTATTCCATGTAAGACCCTATGATGTGTTGATCTTCTGCAGACAAACGATATAAATTAAACAAGACAAAATTACTGCTTTTCATGTACCTGGTTTTAATCAGTGAAGAAAAACACATACACAAATTATTCAAAAAAGGCAAGACTTGAAATAAATGCTATAATAATGCTGTATTTGAGGCATAGGCCAAAAGATATAGGCACAGGGTGAGGTAAGAAGGTTAGATGTCAAATCACTGTGTTATATACCTAAAACTAATGTCATATTGTGTATCAATTATACTTCAATAAAAAAACTAAATAGATAGATAAACACCAAGTCAATCACTAAAGAAAATCAAAGGGTTAGGTGTTAGGGGCTCATCTGGAACCTTAGAAGCAGGAAGGCATTTTCAGAAGCCTTAGGAAATGTTGCACTTGGGGAAAATGTTCATTCTTTTGCATATTTAAACTTTGCTTTGAATATAGTTAACAGTCATGCCAGCTTCCCTGTGAGAGTAAACTTTTCATTTCCAGAGTGAGACAATGACCGAGACAAACAGGGTACAAGAATGAACAATAACACCAACCTTATTAATCGAGCCTCTGAGTATTTCGAAGAGAGCAAGTTAACAGGACTTTTGACTGGATGGCATCCTATAATTGTACTTGTGAAAAAAAATGAAACAATGTTTTCTTTTCCTTTCTAAAAGGGAGGCAGGTGCATAGAAGCCTAGAAGCTATAACTTATGTATATGTCAACTGAAGATTTATTTCTAGATAAAAAATAGCTGGTTTGGCAGCAAGAATTTTAACTGTTGAATCTGTTATGATTCTCGTTTTAATTAGTTGTTTATTGCTTATTTAAAACAGATTGATGATGTTGATTTGAAACAGTTTGTGATCATAACCAAATTGCTTATATAGGATTTTTCCCGATATTTTTCTTAGAAATTGTTCTGCCTGTCGGAGCACTGTGTGTTTGCCTAATTGAAATAAGCCCACCCCAATCCTCTTGCACATGTAAGGTAATATTGCTCAATTAGTTTGCATAATTTTACAACAGGAATTGGATTTATTTTCCGTATTAACTTTCATAAGCTGAATAATAAGCTCCCAGTTTTATGTTTGAGTGTCTGAGAGGTGTAGCACTCTGTTCCCATTAGTTAAGGAAGCTGTATGATAGGAAATTAATCTTCAGTATTGTCTGACTAAGAAATTGCAAGCAAGTGGCCAGAGGTCTGAAGCTGGGACATATCCAGGTTCCCATCACCTACCCATCTAGCCACCGCACACAGCTTTGAATGTTAAAATGCACACTATTGATACTTTAAAATAACATGATATTTGGATTTCTGGCTTTCTTGAAAATTCAGGGTGTCTGGCGATGCTTGGCCTCAGTTCCCAAATGACAAATTCCAACTAGAATGTAGAGATTTTTTATCTCACTTCACATCGGCCACATTCTCCATGTTAACAGTCGGTGCCTTCTGTATTTCTTTATTCTTCCTCACTTTGCTGCCTAGTCATTGTAGGCATTTGAGCTTAAGTGAAATCGTATTTAACCTCTGTCTCAATGCCCAAGTTGCCACACTTTAAACTCTCTTAATTTTTGAACATATAGTAATAGTGATAGCATAAAATATGTTCCATACAGATCAGGCATAATTTTAAGAAATTATTTGGATGGTTTAGCAAGATCCTAGGAATCTTGGCCATGTGTGTTCATGTCTAGAAAATATTAGAAAACAATGAAAAAATGAGACCCTTAAAAGCAGGTGTCTAATTCTATTCACTGTTCTGAAAATTACTCTTTACTACATGACAAAGCTTACTCATTTTGTTACATAAATATTTGGTGGTATATATTTAGTAAATATTGGATAAATAATGTAATTTTAGAAAGAGTAGAAAGCAATTGCATTCATTCCTTTTTGTTCATCTTGGATTTAGTTATACATTGTTTATATATTTTGGTACACTGTGGTTTACCTTTGTATCTTATAAACTGGCAATTATATGTTTGCCAGTATATAATTACTTTCATAGTCAGGAAAAAATTAATTACATATCTATTTGATGTTTGCTTGGTAGAGATAAAGATCTTACCAGTAACTTAACATGGCCCAATCATTATTATTCTTCTTATTGTTGTTATAGCAAACTTTAATGATGTCATATTTGGGGAGAATACTGTTTAGGAAAAGTACTGCTACATCTTAGATTCATAGAGACGGAGAGGGAGAGTCTATGATGGGTTTTTCCCAAGAAATTTATAATCAGAGTGAGGAAAGAAGATTTATAATCTTAAACTTTCAAGTGAGAACACTTTCTTTTCTATTCTTCAAAGCTTATGGTTTAGATCAAAGGAGAGAACAGTAGGTTGGGAGAAAAACCACATCATAAGAAGTTGACCCTCTCTAAAATTGTGATATTCTTTCTCTATTTTCCTTTATTATATGTAGTAAGAGCAAAAGGTAAGGTAAACCAAGCCTCAATCTTCCACACTGCAGCAGAGAACATTAACCTTAAAATTCTTGGTGGTTATCACATGACATCCCTCTCCTTCTTCCTACCTCCAACTGTCTACTGAATTTGGTTTATTAGTAGCCTTATAGGCTATATTTTTATTAGCTTATATTTATTAGGATTAGGTCTTAAATGATAAATCTACTCTATCATTCAAGTGACAATTTTAACGTGTCATTTTATTTATTGTAGTTCACTTTTGAGTCCATGTTTCAGCCAACGAACCAAACTGTTACAATTATTTATCATCCACAAAACTGTAATGTTAAATTCAAATCTCCACTTAGTAGACCCATATCAATAAATTTGGCCTGATACAACTCTATGTTGCACTACCATCTCACATAATTAATATCCATTCTCACACATATTCCCAGATTTCTGTTTTCTGTACGTTGGAAGCATTACAAAGTTCTTTTAGAGCATAGCTCACATCTTCATGGGTCATGATTTATATATAACCTTGTTGGGTCTGCTGGGGCTTGAGTTAGCTTAGATTTAGAAGCAAAGAGGAATGGTGGGCAAGTTCACCTTAGGTGAACTTAGAGTATCTTCCTTAGGGAAGGCCATTTCAGTTTCCTCAGGTAAAGCAGGATTATTTGCCTCAAATAAGGATTGGATGGCTGATTCTACTGGCAAAGAAACCTCAACAGAATTTAGGGGTTCAATGTCTCCACCTTCATCAGGATCTTCCCATATATCCCCATGCTAATTTTCAGGATCCCATTCCTTTCCAGTCCATGCCTTCATTTTAACAGCAGACACCCTCTGAGGTTAGGAATTAAATTTGTGTTGTAATCTGGACTTGCATAGAATGAGAGTCTGGGTTTAGTTTGCAGCAACCTCAGTCCCGCAGCTATAGGTGGTAAGGGTTTCTTTCAGGGTAGACCTAGAAATCTGCAGATCATTTATACAGTGCTCTAGCAGGGAATTTTAATCCCTGAGCTCATCCTTTTCTCTCTCCAATTCACCCAGTGCAATTAGGATCAGTCAACCAATCTCATAATACTCATTAGTTTGGCAAAAATATTCTAAGTTTTCTATCAAATATGTGGTTACTTAGAACCTTTATCTTGTAAGTATTTCATTAGGAATATCCAATGGTGATATTTTCTGTATTTCTGTTGTCACATCATACTATGAACTATTACTGCTCTCTTTACTACTGGAAATAGAGTCATTCATCTCTTCGGATCTAATCAGAATTGCAATTTCAGAAACCCCAGAACCGATTTAGAAAACTCATCCTTACGATTCTGTTTTTCTAGAACTGCTTTAAGTAACAAAATCTGTGTTAGGGTTCTCCAGAGAAAAGAAGGAGCGACCATGGTCGCAGGCTTATACCAGATAATTCTACCTCTTGGAGCAAGGATGGATTCAGAATCCAAGCTGAGAGTATCAGATTCTCTTTTTTATAGAACGTATTTAAACGAAACAGAAGCTGAATCTGATTTATTAAGCTTGGAGGCTTAGAAGTTTAGTCAATTGAGAATTCAGCATCAACATCATGGTGATCCAAACCCAATCATAACCCAAAGTTTGGAGGAACAAAAATTATCAGCCTATTAGAGATAGTTGGCAGACAAAGGACTAGATCAGATATGTTGCAGAGAGTAAAAGAGAAAGAGAATAAGAAAAGACCTCTCAGTTCCCGTGCCAGTTGGGTGTCCTTTCTGCACTGGGGGCCTGCATTCCTTGTATTGTGTTTCCTCTTTCTTAGTATGATTGGGTTTCTGATCATTGCTCATATTCACCCCCCTGCCTTTTCCGTGGATTGTTTTATGTAAGTTTTATATATCTTCTAGAGAAAAACACAAGTTTTAGAAGAGTTAGATCCTTTTTGTGAGAAGTTTAAGTACTCTGCACTTAGAAGACCCTAAAAAAATCTCTCAGATTAAACAGTAAAATATCTGCTTAAACTCTTACTTTTCTTGTTGCTACAATCTTTTCTTTCTACCGACTGTACCATAGTTCTTAAATTTGTTGGGTAAAAATGCTCTCTGAAACTCTGGTGAAATCTATGACCACTCTGGAAAAATCCATAGTACACACACACACACACACACACACACGCACATACAAACACAGAATTTTGCACATGATTTCAGGGATTTTGCAGACTTCAGGAAACTTAGTAATGAGCCCTTATAACCCAGCTTAGAAATCTCAATCTTTAAAGTATAATTGCATTTCTATAAACATGTCGATAATATATTAATAATTCACTATGGGAGCTTTCTATTTGAAGGAATCCTATGGTAATTCATAGATTAAAGAAACCTCCCTGAAACACAGAGATATTTAAATTTTTTTCTTCTATAATTCTGAGTTTTAAGGCATATACCTTTAATACCAATATTATAGAATTCTAAGCATGTGTCAGATTTAAATTGCTTACATTTTCTTGGTTATAAAACTTCCACACCATATGTCTAATCCAGAGAATGTAGCTATATCCATCTTTCATATGAGAAAAAAATTCCACTTATAAGGGAGGGTTTTTAAATTTAATATTAAATAATTAAAATCCATCCTCACATAGACATCTCAAATTAAGATTGTTTACATGCTCTTTAATTAAGCGCAATTAAGAAGCTCTCTCAAAACATTTATGCCCAGAGGGAGCCTTGGTTGCACGGATAGAATGACTCTTAACACACAGGAAGTTGCTATGGTACTTGTGGAGGAGTTTCCCTTTGGAAGACACAGCAGGTACACTGGTTTCTGCCACATGAGGAAACAGATGCTGAGAGTTCTCGTTAGAAAAGGATGGATGAAAAGTTCTGTCTGCCCGTCCTGGACAGTAAGAAGGCTCCTCTGTCCTGCTCTTGTCCTTCCAAATCTTTTCTCATCCCAGCAGCAGTCATCAGGACAGCTAAGGCAGACCATGTTGTTCCTTTGCTCAAAACCCCTCAATGCTCCCCCCAATGCCCTGAGATGCCTTCCGTGGCTGGCGAGGCCCTGGGACTGTGTGAGCTCATGCTCCTCCCCACTACCTGCCTTCTTCTTTGTTGCCCTTTCTTCATCTCCATCTGGGTTCGCTCTGGCTCCCTTGGCTCTGACACACACCTGCCTTCTCTTCCTGGAATGCTCCTTGGATATATGCCTGGATTGTTCCTTCATCTCTGTTCGGTATGTGCTCACTGACCCCCTTTCAAGGGGTCCTTCCCTTATTACCTTCCTCATTCATTTCTGCCCCTTTTCCTCCTTGACCCTGACTGTTGGACTCTACTTCCTTAATTTGTTTTTGCCATGACACTGATTACCAGCTGACATATTTCATATTTTATTCAGTCAGTTTATTCTTTTTCTGCTAAGATATAAATTCTTAAAAAGTAAATGTTGTGACTTTTTTCTTTGCTTTGTCTTCAGAACCTATAAAATGATACAAATAGGTACTCTGTAAACATTTGCTGAGTGAACGAATTCTTGAATGAAGGAATAAATAAATAAATGAATGAACAAATGAATGAAATTAATGTGATTTTTCTGATTAAAAAATCATAATTATGGTTCTATTGAATTTTTATTTTTTTTAAAAGATTTTCTTTATCCATCAGAGAGAGGGAGAGAGAGAGAGAAAGCATGAGGAGGGAGAAGGTCAGAGGGAGAAGCAGACTCCCCATGGAGCTGGGAGCCCGATGCGGGTCTCAATCCCAGGACTCCAGGATCATGACCTGAGCTGAAGGCAGTTGCTTAACCAACTGAGCCACCCAGGTGCCTGAATTTTTATTTTTTAAGTGATTTTTTTTTTTTAATTTGGGGAGCTTTAGCTTGTCTATGCCTGTTAACAACAAGGCAAACCCACTTTTCCCATGTATACTGGCCACTTTTCCCCATGTGTACTGGCTTTATTTAGTTATGGAAGCAACTCCTTGAGCTTAAGTAGGAACTTCATGAAATTAGGTGACAGTAGTTGCTATAAACTGCCAAATAAGATGGTTCGATATCACCCCTATTCAAAACAGTGTGAATAAAGTTCGTGGAGAAGACAATCCATCTGAAGAATTGATTAGGAATCTTAAGACCTAATGTAGAGTTTGAGAAGGAACTTGGAAAAGAAAATAGGTTTTGGGGTCAGTCTTATCATTTTTTGGATGTGATCAGTAATCATTAAAAGCTCAAACTGAGGGGCACCTGGATGGCTCAGTCAGTTAAGAATCCAACTTTTGACTTCTGCCCAGGTCAACGTCTCAGGATCCTGAGATCAAGCCTCATGTCAGGCTCTGAACTGAGCATGGAACCTCCCTGAGATACTTTCTCTCTCTCTCTCCTGCCTCTGCCCCTTCCCTCTTTGCACATACACTCTCTCTTTCCTTAAAAAAAAAAAAAATTAAAACATTTTTTAAAAAGCTCAGACTGAAAGTGGATGAGCTAGATAGAAAGTAAAAGTAACTAAAAATTCCATGTTTAGAAGAATTCTCAAGGGACTTAAATAAGGAAGAGCTGCAATATATTCTGATTTCTGGGCGATGAACTCTTCAATAGAAGAGAGGCTCTAGCTTTTTTGCTAGGAACGTTTTGTGTTGGAACAGTATAAGAGGCAAAAGATAGACAAGCTTTCAGAAACAGACCTTTATGCTATAAAAATTACTCTTGGCTAATCCTTTTCCTTAACTACAATATGCTGTGAGTGATGGGAGAAACCCCAAAAGGATCAGAGCTCTAACTTTGAACCACACCATGATGCATAGAAAACATACACATCTTTTCTTAGAGTCCAAAATAACAGGCAGCTAGAATCGGATTGTATTTGTAGGGATTCTTTAGGTTATAATGATTCTGTTTTTATAACCAGGAACTTAGAACATGAGGTCTGGCAAGAATATTGGAAGTTACAGCTGTATGTTGTTAACAGCTAGGAAACATAAACCACTCCTCCAGCAGGAGCTGTCAATAGGCTGTCTTTCTTCCCCAGTGGGTCTGCCAGATTGGGTCATTCTGCAGTTTTGTTAAGGGACTGTGTTAAGTCCAAGTCAAATGCATGTCTCAAGAGTGGCCACTGCTGCAGCTAATTTAGGTAAAAGGAGGCAAGGAATTTAGTAGTGACTACTTTGGTAATTCAGGCAATCTCAGGGTGGTCAAATGACCTTGTGCAATTTAATGTGAGAAGCGGCGAGAAGAGGAATTTGCTTAGTTTGAATTGGGCTGTTGCGATGGATTTAATTTCTCCCTTCAGTTGTACAGCCCATGGATTTGTGCGGCTACCTCTCAGTCATAATCTGTTGGTGATTATTCATATAAATGAGTTTATAGATCCGACCGGGACAAGCTTTATATTTGTTTTCTATGAGCAAATATTATCAAAATTACTGGCACATAAAAGAATCTGTACCCGTGGTTAAACTGTTGAGATGTAAAATTCTCTTTCCGTTTTGTAAAATACAAATGACAGATTATTAGGTCACTTAAATAAAGTGAATGTTCTGATGTGTCAACACATGTCACCAGTCAGAATATTTAACAATAATTACAGGATGTTCCGAATTTTAAATGACTAGGAAAGAGAAAGAATTCTTTTACTAATGAAAAGTGGTTTTTGTTTTTGTTTTTTTAATATTCAGGTTGTTTGAATCTATTTTCTGAAGTAGTAGTAGGTTTCATCTGAATATTTCATTTTTGTGTTTCTATATTTCTGCAAATTTTTACCAGACTAGCTGTCTTATTGGCCTTGCAAGTGAGCATTACCTGTCTTAAATAAATCAACTGCTGCTGGTGTTCTGTTCAGAATTGATAGTTGCCCGTAGGAGAAGTAGCTTAGATAGAAGACAAACATCTGCAGTTGAAAACATCTGTCCTCAAAACTTTAGTTTTGAGGCTTGTATTGGGAGCCACTTCCTTCTTTTTCTTGCATTTTAATACATACTGTAGCTCTTCTGATTGTGTCCCAGCTTCACATTTTCTGAAGGGTGCTGGCCTATCTTTTTGAGGAGACTCCTCCCGCACATCTCAAAGAAAGAATTTCGAGAATGCTTTGTAGCCTGTATTTTCTCCCATAGCCTCCAAACCTGTGCAAATATGTTTGGGCATTTTCTGCCTAATATGAAAATAGCCCAACAGAAATTTTAGCTTTTTCTAAAACTCAGTAAGTATGAAGAAAACAGTGAGCAAAGAATTCTGAAAGAAGTAGACAGATTTTCTTATGGGAGATACATCATGACATGCAAGCGTCGATGTCATTTACTTATTATGAATATGTAAGCAAAGAATAGAGATGTCATATTTACCATTCTTTTTTTTTTTAACAACTTTTTATTTTTTTTTAGATTTTATTTATTTATTTGACAGAGATTACAAGTAGACAGAGAGGCAGACAGAGAGAGAGGAAGGGAAGCAGGCTCCCTGTTGAGCAGAGAGCTGGACGTGGGGCTCAATCACAGGACCCTGGGATCATGACCTGAGCCAAAGGCAGAGTCTTTAACCCACTGAGCTACCCAGGCGCCCCGCATATTTACCATTCTTAAAAGTTTTATGACTTTACTCAGAATTTACTATATATCTAAACCTTATATTATTGCACATATACATTTGAAGCTCTGCAAATTACAGGTTAATAAACTTCTTTATTACAAAAAAACCACACCATTTTTAGAACTCTGGTAGTAAATCCATAAATTCTCAACATTTCTAGGTGGCCCAGCTAAAGTTCAGAGCATGAAGACAACCTACGTGCCATTATACGAGGAGTATTTTGAAGAACAGAGGTTCATCATGATGATTCTGTAGGGGTGAGGGGTAAGTGCCCGGCTTCAGGAATGGTCTTTCCTAAAGGAATCATCAGGTTGTGTTTTGGTAGGATGGTTGGTGTTATAAGTAAACAGTTTATAGATTACCTTAAATTATTCCAAAGAAAGATCCAAGAGTCAAACTGTAGGAATCAAACACTATGTAACAATCTCCACTTATTTGGGAACTAACTTTGTTGGCATTTTTTCTAACATCTCTCCTTTGTAAAATAAAGCAAAAACTCAGAAGACAAAATGTTAAAAAGACGTTTTCTCCAATACTGAGTATAAACTTTGTCCAGGACCCATAGTAGCTGCGGCTCCAGCTGACTGACCCCAGTAGCCTGTGTAGCCAAAACAAAGGCTGGAAATGATTTTCTGATCATCATTAGGAGTTTCGTTATCAAACACAGTGTGTCCTAACACTGTGCAGTGATTCAACCATTGTACAGTGGTAAAAAGTCCCTCATACAATGATGTTAAGAATAACTCCCTCACATTCCCTGAGATGTATACTTTCTTCAACACACTTCAAACAAACATTTGTTACCATGTGTTGGATTGCGAAAGGAACGGAAGGACAGCAGGATATGACCACAGGAATTCAGGAGACGCCATTCCCAAATATGCCACTTTGGCATCCTGGTGATTTTGAGCTGTAGGCACTCAAAAAACAGTAAGTGCAGGGACATGCTTTCTCTGAACTCTCCTTATCTACCTAAAGACACATCCTCCAAAAAGAACTCAACTGTCTCCTCCCCAGGAGTTTCATCAAACAGGGAAGATTGACTCTTGTCAAGGCAACTGTGGGGGGGGGGGGTCATGGAATAGAAGCCACACCACATCCAGACACATTGTTACCAACTCTCACAACTCCCATCCATTCTTTGAAAGGCCCATCCATTTTTCCTAAAACTCGCATACCCTGAAGAGACCTCCATTTCCCTATTAAGGCCTCTTTCCCTTTTCCTGGTATTGTATTTAAGCCTGAATTTTAAAGTCACCTCATTAGGTTACTCATTTTTCCCTGAGTATCTCTCATATGTCTGTGAGGTACACATGTTTACTTCTAATTTTCTTTTGTTAATCTGGGTTTTATTACAAAGGTCTTAGCCAAGAACTGAGAAGAGTAGAGGGAAAATTATTTTTCCTCCTCTATGCAACAGAGATCAAAGACATGGGAAAACATGCAATTATTACACAATATGGTGTAGCTAGAGTTACAATAGAAGGAAACTTATCAGAGGCATCCGGTCCCAACAGTCTTTGTTAGGAAAGGATTGGACTAGGGAAGTCTCAAGAAAGGTGCTTTTGAGGGGTGTCTTGGTGGCTCAGTCAGTTAAGGATCCAACTCTTGATTTCAGCTCAGGTCATGATCTCAGGATCATGCTTAAGACTCTCTCTCTCCTTTTCCCTCTGCCTTTACCCCACTCTCTCCCTCTTAAAAAAGAAAAATAAAAAAAAAAAAAGAAAAATAAAAAAAAAAGGAAAAAGAAAAAAAAGGTGCTTCTGAAAGTATTTTGAGAGGATGGGATTCATTTGCCAGATGATTCAAATAAGAGGAGATTAATGTCCTGGGTGTGTATTAGGGAAACTAAAAATCATTTTGATGTGATTTATTGTGAATGGGAAAATGTAATCAAAATTTAAAAGAAATAATCCCCAAAGAGGACAAATTTGATTACAAGAAACATGAATAATTTGAAGACAAATGTAATGAAAATTTTTTGTTGCTATGCAATAGTGTAGGAAAATGAAACTCATTGGGATCTTTATATTATTAAAGTGGAAATTGAAATGACTTATTACCAGAGCAAGTGTGGTTCATCTTCTGAAAGCAAGGAGCAGATGAAGCGGTAATTTGAAAGAAGCATCCATCCTAAAGTAGAAGGTGACAAAGCAGGGGCAAAAGATCATCTGTCTCTAATTGGGGAGTGGTTTGTCTTGTCTCAGTGTCCAAAATGAGAAGAAATATGTACCCTATGTTAAATGGAAGTTAACCTGAGACATCCACAGAAATTGACCTGCTTTTTTAATTTTCATGGATAAGCGGTCTTTGTTTCTTACTAACTAACTGGTATTGGTAACACCAGAGCTTATTACTACTTCTCAGGTTATTTTTTAGAAATACTGAATTTTTTTTTAAATTTGCATTTTAACCATATTTAAAAGGCATCAGATCTGTAATTGTTTCTTGCTGCAATGAAAAGAACTGGCAGCTGGCTCCTTCGAGCCAAGATTCAGCTGCCTTTTCTTCTCAGTAAGTGTAGAACCAAAGATAGGGATTACTTTTATAAATATGTAATTATAAATTTTTTCAGATTCTGATTAATAATTCATCTGCCATTCCTATAACATTATGTTATGAATGTTAAACAACTGGATGAGTCAAAATTTGATATTTAAGGAGATTAAGGGGAATATCATGCTTGTATTTTAGGTCCAATAGCTGCCTTGTAGAATATTAGTAGAGTATAATTTAAAATAAATTTGTTTCTCTTACTGAAGCCACATATCTGTATGTTTTACTCAAGAAAGGTCATTATTATCAGTGGCTTTTAATACTCATGTGGATTACCTTATATGGTTCTGATCCAAAACAGTGATGCTGCTTTCTACCAGAAAGCAGAACTAAGTTAGAAGGTGTTCTTTCTTCCCCCTGCCCAACTTTTTTTTAACACAGAATTTGAAGTCTACTAAAAAAAAGTCTATAGTGTAACATAGCAGTTAAAAGTTAGAATCTTTTAATTCAAGTCCTAGTTTAATCGCATAAAAGTTGGACCAATTTGGGTAAAAAATGACTTAATATCTCCATATCTTACCTGTAAATAAGAATAATAAAAGTCTTTCCTGGGGCGCCTGGGTGGCTCAGTGGGTTAAGCCGCTGCCTTCGGCTCAGGTCATGATCTCAGGGTCTTGGGATCGAGTCCCGCATCGGGCTCTCTGCTCGTCGGGGAGCCTGCTTCCCTCTCTCTCTCTCTCTCTCTGCCTGCCTCTCCATCTACTTGTGATTTCTCTCTGTCAAATAAATAAATAAAATCTTAAAAAAAAAAAACCTATTTAAAAAAAAAAAAAAGTCTTTCCTTACAGGGTTGTTAAAAAATGAAAAGACAATGTCTATGAAGTTCTAAGTACAGTATCTAGCACATGATAGGACTAAACCTATGGCACATTTGCTATTTTTGTTCTTATTGAGGCAGGGGTGCAATGGAGGATAAGTGTGTATGTGCACGCATGTGCAAACGCGCACGGTGACTAAGTGGGAGCAGAATTGGCTACCTAATTAGTGGGGCCCAGGCCAAAGAAAAATATGGATTTTTCTCATTTAAATATTACTAAGAACTCGAAAATAGCAATGAAAGAGCCTTATACCAAGCAGGGGACCCTCTCCAGCCTGTGGCCTGGGTGACTGCACAGGTGGCCTTTGTGACTGCACATCCATGAAGCTGGCCCAAGGAGGAACAACAGCAAGCATGAGGACCTATTTTTTTTTTTTTTTAAGGATTTTATTTATTTATTTGGCACACAGAGAGAGAGAGAGAGAAAGAACACTAGTAGGGGGAGCAGAGGGAGAGAGATTAGCAGACTCCTCAAGCAGGGAGCCCGATATGGGGCTCCATCCCAGGACCCTGGGATCATGACCTGAGCCGAAAGTAGATGGTTAACCCACTGAGCCACCTAGGTGCCCCATGAAGACCTATTCTGAATAAAAAGCCAGAATGATACAATTACTTGAGTGCTGTTATAAAAATTAAGAATACCTGAAAGTTGACTTGTTGTGCTTCTGAATCAATTATTACCTTAAGTGATTATTGGGAGAAGGCTAAAATAAACATGGAGGACCCCAGTACGTAGAAATCATAGAGTGAACACGGTGATCATTTCATGTAAATACAGAATTTTAGAATGCAGTTGTCTATATATTAAGGCCCCAATTTTTAGCCAGAACCTCCTTTTTTTTTTTTTTTTTTTTTTTAAACCTTCCTATGACTTTCCCCTGTTGCATGAAAGAATAGAATCAAGACTTTTTACCAGGGCTTACAAGGGTATAGGAGTTAGGATAGAGCCAGCTGCTGTAGTAAAACAAAACCTCGCACAGCTAACACAGTTAAAGTTTTCAGGTCATCATCAACGACTATTTATTTATTTATTTATTTAAATTTTTTCGGTTTATTTATTTTCAGAAAAACAGCATTCATTATTTTTTCACCACACCCAGTGCTCCATGCAATCCGTGCCCTCTGTAATACCCACCACCTGGTACCCCAACCTCCCATCCCCTATTTATTTATTTTTAAGAGAGAGATAACTAGAAAGCATGAGCAGGGGTAAGGGTAGGGTAGACAGAGAGAGAGAGCGCAAGAGCGAGAGAGACTCTACACACAGTGCAGAGCCCGACATTGGGCTCCATCTCATAACCCTGAGATCATGACCTGAGCTGAAATCAAAGGCCAGATGCTTAACCATCTGAAACATGTAGGCGCCCTAATCATAAGCTTTTTAAAGAGAGTGCCACTAAAAAATTGTCATCTATCTGTTTCTTACTAAATTTACCAATCCACAGTTAGAGAAACAAAGGGACCTCTTCTGAAAGTATAATTGGTATGTCTCAGCCAGTCAAAGGTTTGGTTATTTGTTTATTTTAGTAATTTTGGCCTCTGGTTTGCCCAGACCATTTCTTAGCTTTGTGTATCAGTAGAGTAGAGAATGAGACTTATTTGCTTATCTAATTTCAAATATGATTTGATCTAGAAGTGTATGGTATTATAGCAGGACAGGTCATAGCAGTCCTGAATGGTAAAACTTTATACCACATTGTCCAGAAAAAGAGTAAGAACTTCTTCAGTGGTTTTCTAGGAGGATCAGGAAAGTTGCTTTCTCCACAACATCTCCTTATATTT
Source organism: Mustela nivalis (assembly GCF_964662115.1). NCBI lineage: Eukaryota > Metazoa > Chordata > Mammalia > Carnivora > Mustelidae > Mustela > Mustela nivalis. The sequence goes on along the minus strand of NC_139030.1, from coordinate 93,119,026 downwards.
ATTGAGCCATATAGATCATGTCTCTATTTTGAATTAGTCACTGTGGCCAACGATGTGTGGTGAGGCTCAGGGAACCAGGATTTTCCGGTCTCCACCCCAGGAAGCACCCCATGAAAAATTTGGGCTACTTGGAGGTGACTTAATACCCAACAAGCTGACAGGCCAGTGGGAGTAAAAAAGTCAACATACTTCTGGTATTTGCAGGAGCAACTGGCAGATGTGGAACAGGTTAGTGATGTGGAAATCAAGGAATGAGTCAAGGAATTTAAAGGCAAGCACACTGGAAGATTTCTTATGGAACAAAGTGGAAAAGGAGATACCAGTTATGACCCAAGTGCATTTGCGAGAATGACAGTGAACCAGCGTCTGAAGTTTCATGAAATAAAAGGGAGTGATGCTCGACCCCTACTTATCTGAGTCTGTGGGTTCCTGTGAGAAGGAAGTATATGTGGGTGGTGTGTTGGATGGAAAGGGTGTTTTTTTTTTTTTTTTTTTTTACTTATTTATTTGACACACAGAGATCACAAGCAGGCAGAGAAGCAGGCAGAGGGAGAGAAGGGGGAGGAAGCAGCCTCCCTGCCGAGCAGAGAGCCCGATGCGGGGCTCGATCCCAGGACCTTGAGATCATGACCTGAGCTGAAGGCAGAGGCTTAACCCACTGAGCCACCCAGGCACCCCTGGAAAGGGTTTTTAAGGAGACTAAAGAACAAGGACATCTACCCCACCTCCAAAGACAATCATGTGGAGAATGTGGAAGGGAACACCACCACCACTTAGACGCAGTGTCCTTAAGGTAGAGCCAAGTTTCTGTTCAACAAGTAAGGAGACATCAAGAGAAACAGAGAAAGATAGGGATTTGCAGAGTTTCAGAGGCCTCCGTAGTTGCCTATCCTGTCTTTACTCACGGTCTGCTCTAGTCTATTAATTCTCTCACTACTTATGAGCTCAATGCATACTTGTCCCCCAGCACACAGACACACACACACACACTACACACACACACCCTTCATGCTTCTGTGCATGTTTGTCTGAAACGTGCATGGCTCAGGCACCTGCTCAGCCACGCTACATGATGGAGCGTCACACCACGTTGGATCCAGTACTGCGCCCAAACCAAGGCTTTCTGAAGGTGTAGTTTCCCTTGGTTTGTGCGTAGAGCAGTGGAGTCTCAGCCTCTGGGTTTGGATTCTCCCAACCCCACGTGTGCTGTATCTATCCCTTAGCATCTTGTCCTCTACCACCTGCCCCCCTATACTCTGAGCTGAAGGAAGTGAAAGTGAAAACAGTTCTCACCCCGTCATCGGGCCATTCTTTTCCTCCCCAGGTTCTACCTCCCTTTCCTTCAAAACCTAGACAGCCGCTCTCTCCAAAGTAGTTTTTCTCCCGCTGAGGTGGATGACCATATGACAGCTTTCTTCTTTCCTCTTTTAGGTGCTAATCTCTTGGCTTACCCATGATACAGGGCTTAAGTAGAAGGAAAATCTGTATTAAAAAGAGACAAGATGTACCTAGCGTCACTGCCACATACGTTTCTAGAAGGCACATCTGCGTATGATGCTTGTTTTCATTGAACTTGATCTGGAAGTAGGTGTGTCAGATAATATAATTAGCTGTATTTCTATACCTAACATATATTAAAATGGTTTTCACCCAAGTGGGTCAGTTCTCCTTGCCCTTCTTCCTTGTATTTTGCATTAGTCAGGTTTTATAGCACCTATTTATTACTTCCCTTTCTCTCTTTAATTGCCCTATTATTATGTAGAAATAGGTATTTTACTGAGATCCTGGTTCTCTGACTTTTTATCTGCATAAATAAGCCAAATTACTTATGTCTAAGAATATCAGAAGAGGGGCGCCTGGGTGGCTCAGTGGGTTGAGCCGCTGCCTTCGGCTCAGGTCATGATCTCGGGGTCCTGGGATGGAGTCCCGTATCGGGCTCCCTGCTCGGCAGGGAGCCTGCTTCCTCCTCTCTCTCTGCCTGCCTCTCTGCCTACTTGTGATTTCTCTCTGTCAAATAAATAAATAAAATCTTAAAAAAAAAAAAAAAAGAATATCAGAAGAAACCAAACAGGCTTGGGAATCCAGCGACATTCTAATTCTTTGATACCAACTTTCTGGTTAATTTTGCGCCAATCCAGCCGTGCTTACTCTGTGTCCCCTGCCGTGTGCCAGCTCTCTCAGGAGCTCCCTCCTGGAGCTCGTGTTTCCCTTACTGGTAAATGGAAAAGGTTAATCAAGATAATCTCGAGGGTCCATTTCAGCTCTTTAGCCTAGGAGCTGGATAATGTTTACCTTACTTATTTTTTTCTCTAAATGTTTATAAGCCGTGAGTTCATAAAATTAATTTATTGCTGATATAAAGGCCATAGACTTCATTACATATAAATATGTAAACGAGCCTGGTTTTTTTTTTCTTTTTTTTTTTTTTCCTTTTCCCTCCTTAATTTTGTTCCCCTTCTTCTGTGGGAAACTTAGACGCATCAAGCATTCAATGAATATTTGTTCATTACAGTCCATTGATCTGCTTCTCTGTGCTTCTCCGAGATGAGGAAAAAAGGTGAAACTAAGTTTTTCCTGTTGGTTGCCTGCTGAAAGGTGCTGAGGGAAGCCAGGGGCAGCTGCCCTTTCTGAGCAAGGCTGGAAGCCTTCAAATGCTGCTCTCTGTGAGCTGCACACTGGGGACCGTCTACCTCCACTTCTTAGAAGATTCATTTACTTGCAAGACTGGAAAATGCCAATATTCTAAAGGTTAATAGGCTGACGTGACTTATGAAAACTGTCCTCGGACCTTACAAAGTCGGTGGTAAAGAAGGAACACTGAACAGAATGTACTGTACGGTGGGGGTCCCTAAACGGGCTCTCAGACCAGGCAGTACCCAGAGAAAAGAAAGACTGACAAGGCTGGCTGGGATTTGCCACAAGACATTCATGACTCACTCCTGGTGATATGATAGCATCTAGTGGTTTGCCGTGGGGTTTTCTTTAATGATATGTAAATGACAGCAACACTCGGATTCCCTCCAGGGTCCTGGGAGTCCTCCACATTAAGGACTCCCATTCTGGTGGAGGGTAAAGCGGTAGAGAAATGACAAGGCAGGTGGCTCCCTTCCCCTAAGGGATGTCCCAGAAGACGTTCTTCCAGGAACGAGACTCATCATTAGGGAAAACCCCCAGAGTCAGGATTCTCTGCGAGTGGGTGGGATTCCTGAGAGTGCTAGAGCAGCTTTCTGGGCTCCAGGCTGAATTCCGCGGGCTGCTCTTGACAGAAGCTGAGCCACCTTGATGGTGATTATCTGATGACAGTTTCACAGGCTGTCAGTGTCCGTTGTGCCTGAGTGGCCCTGCTGAAGGGTAATGGGGTTTAATTGCTCTTTAGGGGGAGGAGGTGGGGATGCTTGGGGGTGAAGTGTGGGAGAGTGTTTTATGAAGAGGTGTTAGATAGACACGGAGGGATCAGAATCTATATTCATCGGCACAGTGGGATGGTGCTGCTTAAAATAACAGCCTGAAGTTCGAAAAGCGTTTTAAAGCTAAATCTGAAAGAAATGCAATGGGTTCTTTCTCTTTCCTTCCTTCCATTTCTCCCCTTCTCTTCCATTCTTCCCTTCCCTTCCTTTCCCTTCTTCTCTTCTCTTCACATCTGGTGGTGTTTGTTGAGCATTTCTCCCTAGTAAGAGCTGGGAAGGATGCCTGCCTTGGCCCTGCCCCATGATTCAGCCAAGAAAGGGAGGCTGAGTGATCCTGCAACTACTTCTTTGTGCCCCCGGACCTCACCACCTTTGGCATTCCGATCTGTTTTTGCATACAAATGGAATGAGTGTGACAGTCTCCTGGGTGTCCCTAGTGAATTCCTGTCTCTATCAGGAGAAAAAAAAATCATGCCCGCCAAAGCACAAAATGAATTTAGCCTGTGACATTGTCAGCAGTGTCTATGCAGTCTTGCCTTGGAGGAAGCCAGAAGGAGCTGAGGGGTGCTTTGCGGCAGTCCTCTTCTGTCAGATCGCTTTCACTAGTGTATGTCTCTCCTCACTACCAGAACTACGACATCAGTCTTCACGGTGGGTAAACAGAGGCAAAGGAATTTTTCCTAAACCGTGTGCATTGCTCTGGAATGGGACAAGGCCACATTCGTTTTTTTCTCTTTGTTCTCCTTCTCTGCTTCTCTGACTGGTGATGCAGGCTCTGGCAGGTCCAATCTGTTTATTCATTTTTCTTTCTTAACTGTGTATTTGAAACCTTAACTAGTGTTATGGGAAATGAGCCACACTTTCTGAGCACCAGTCCCTTTAGGACAAAGCTCTAGTCTCAGCTACTGAGGGATGTGACGTCTAGATGGAAATCTGGCTGCTCCTTTCCAATGTCTAAGGTGGTTCCTATGCATGTAACATTGGAAATTGCCTAAATGGCAAACCCAAATCACTACTTGGTTAAAAAATTCAGAATTAGCTATTTAACAAAGATGAGAAATGCAGCTACCGCTTGTTTTGTGTCTGTGAACAATTGCACATGTTCCTTTCTAAGGAAAGCTAAACCCACAAAATATATATTGAGCTACAAATGAAGTTTGTTGTTTATCTCATTGTCTATTTTACACATATTCTCAGAATCTCCATTTAAACTTCAACGAATATCAGCAAGTCTTTTGCCCTAGTGTTAATATAATAATTTTGTCATTTGTCAGAAGCCTTCATAATTTAAACTTAAAAAAAGTCTGTCTGGGAAGCAATGATAATGATATGAATAATTAAGCTGCTGCTTTAAGACATAAAATGCTACACGATGCAACTGCGAGGCATTCCCCCGTCACTTCACGCCTGTACACCTGCCAGATGACGTGGAGATGAAGTTAGGATGTGCCGTTCTGGGATAGACTGAGCATATTGTCTAGAGGTTGCATTCTGAATACTCTAAACATTTCTTTAAAATTTAGAGTTCAGTTTTATGAGGAAAGAGAAATCATACCTGAGGTATAATTTTAGACTTACCCGACTACGCGGCTCACGCTCTGCCTCATGAGGTTGCAATTGTGTTCGTCATCGTCATCCTTTTCACTTCGGGGGCAAGAGGATTGGGAATCAATGCATTTGGAGTTGGAGTGAACTTCCTCCCATAAATCCATTTTCAAAGGAGTTGCTGAAGGAGATTAAAGCCGTGTATGCTGCATCTTTTGTTGCAAGTCCATTTTAAAACTTCTTGGTTGGCGAAGATTCAGATTTTTTTAAAGCCGGATACCAAGAGCCTTTGACTGATTGGATTCTAGCTGCTCGTTAAGATCATGGGGTTCCTATAAGAAACACGTATGTGTGTATGTGCGTGTGTGTGTGTATGTCTGTATATACATATACAACCTTACAATTGTAATAAATACCATCTATCCTATAATTCTAGTTTGTATATAAAGCTTCTTTTTATTTTATAACTTTGATATCTTGAAATTGGATATATGCTACATGTATGTCACTTATGAAGCACAATAAAACAAATGTCTATGATCTCCTTCTAGGAACTATAATTTCTCGCTATCATGTATAATCCAACCCGTTCTTCAGTTTCCAGGTCAAACGTCACTTCCCCAGCAAGCCATTTCCTTACATCCCAATGTAAACTAGTTCCTCGGCTATTTTTGATAACGGCACCTCCCTGCCCCCCATACCACTTGCTGCATTTTGTAATGATGGATGTTTAGTATTTGTCCCCTCTTCTCTACTGTAAGCTCCCTGGTATTATAATCCGTGTCTGTTTCATACATTACTCTTTTGTTCACCTATTATGGTGGCTGGCATATAGATTTTCTGTGGAAATTTATTGATAATCATTTAATCGAGAATACATAAACAAAGCTCTGAAACTTAATAACTGTACAAGTCAGTTATTAGCAAAAGGTTGGACACAGTGATTAAATTACGGATGCCTAAAATCACTCCACTTTTTGATGGGGAATCCCTGGTTTAATAGTAACTTTTAATCACAAAATATGAGTATGAGTGAGGAGCAGTCTGAAGATGTATTAAATGCAAGAAAAACGTATTGAACTTCCTCTATGTGTGCAGTGAGGATATATGTATGTGTGTGTTTATGGGTGTGTATGAACATATATGTATGCATGTATATGTACGTATGTGCGACGTGTGTGGGGGGAGAGAAAAAAATAAAGAGAGAAACAATACATTCCATGTGAAAGGTTTATGAAGAGAAAAAAAGGAATTATTAAAATCTAATAAAAGAACAGGAAAGAAGGAACCATTAGAGAAGTGGGAGGAAAAACAGAAATATGTACCAGAAGCCATGGGTGGAGAGTGTTTCATAGGTGAAATGAGATTGGCATTTTCTTCTAAATCTAGGTATTGAAATAATTAACAAATAAAACAAAGAACAAAGAAAGAAAATAACAGTGGCATGACCGCTGAACCAAATGGGGTCCAAATGGACTTCCTACCAGGGTTCTAAAAGTTAGCTAATTTATTGATCTGATCACAGTCAATTCTATATCTGGATAGGCTGATGTGAGTATCTGAATGTCTAAGTCTTAGCTAAGGAGAAGCAGAGAACACAAGTTCTCAGCAGGCAGATTCAGCTCCGGAAAGAAGCAGCTGGAGATGAGCTCAACAGGCCTAGTTTTCCCTCCCAGATTTCTAAGTCTGGTAAATCACATCACCTCAGCAGTATCACACTGCAGCCCAGAGTCATGTTAACTGAGCCCTTTTCATAGGAAGGAGATGTCAGGAGTTGAAAAGAGAAGCGATCACTTTTCTAAGGACAACAACCAGGTTATCAGATTTGGAGCGTATAACCAGTAAATACCGAGAATGTTTAAGCGTAATGGCAATGGCTGGGACAAAGGTCAGATTAAACACGTTAAGAAACCACTAGTTCCCATCCAAGAAAAGGACAAAATATAGTCTTTTATTTTATTTTATTTATTTATTTTTAAAGATTTTAAATGTCTTTTATGGTAGAAAAATATATTGGTAGCCAAGGATTTTTTTCCCAGAGACAAGGAGAAGCTTTTCATCTCTGAACGTAGAGCGGGAACTTATTTTGGGGAATGAAAGATGGAAAATGCTAGAGCTGAAAAAGAAAGGGCTCAAAGAGACAGGGAGGTGGTAAGGTCATGGGCACTTCCTCATCAATTATTCATTCTGTCTAAAGCAAATTCGGGATTTCACAAAAGCAGAACTTTTCACTGGCCCATTGGCTTCTGGCAAATTCCACCTGTTCTCTCCTATATGGTCTGAATATCCTGCCAGGGAGAGAGCTTTTAAAAAATAGCAACACGTTGAGCTCTAATTAGTTCACATTGTTTTTTTTTCCCCATGGATATATCTTCCTTAAGAAAATTGCTAATTTTTACAAAGGAACTTATGTAAAATAAACCATATGTGTATTTTTACATTAATTAAGACATTTCTTTATTCTAAAATACAACTAGGGTGAATGATCTACATTTTCCTTTGTCGATGCAGTATCAATCTGTAAACAGGGCAAATGTTACACATTGATCCTTTAATGATGGAATTGTATGAACTGTCTGTGCTTTCACTTTTAATTCTAGTCTAATGCCTTTCGTCTGATACAGCGTTGCCAGAACCTAATAAATCTAGTTGGCACATGGAGGAAGTCATTTAACATTGTTGGCCTCAGTCACAGTCGTTTAAGTTCTTTGAATCAAAGTTTCAACTAGATAAGTTGCTGTAGTTGGTTCTTATTAAAAAAAAAAAAAATTGTTTCTTTCATCCCTCATTGGTTAGGCCTGAGCTGTATCCTCCGAAATCTACATTTCCTACATCAAGATTGACTATTCAGAGTCTCACTTTAAGCACACAAAGGAACTGAAAAGAAATGCTATGAATGGACATGGATTTGTAGGCAGAACCAAGTACAGTCTTTTCCAAACAGACCAAGAGCCCTTTAAGTAAATAGGCCCCTGGGTCTCCTCTGATTGCTATGGGAAACACACACAGGTAGGGCTGTCTCTATTGTTGTTAAATTCTATTCTTGCTAACAAAAGCCATGTCTATTAGTTTCTTGAATAAGCTCTGGTATTTCACAAAGAAATGCATCCTTTGTCTTGGGTCATAAAAGATTTTTTGGGTGTATAATGAAAGATACATTTACCAAGGTGTTTTATTACTCCATGGTTGGAATTAATCTCTCCCTGGTTTATGCTTCTTTGGCATGTTGTAAATGCTTCTATTATAGCACTTATCACCATCTGCCTCCATTCAGAGTTGTTAATGTATATTTTTAGATTATGAGCTGCTGAAGGGCAAGGACCATGCCTTCCTCATTTTGTATCTCCATTAAGGCCATATGCAGTGACTTGCATTTAGTTGGTGCTAAGTAAATGTTTATTAAATTGACTGAGTAGGTGGCATATACCTAGAAATAGACTGCTGTTCGTTGAAAGGACTGTTTTATTTTAAAATCTTGGTTGCCAGAAAAATATGGAAAAATAAACAGGTTTGAATGTTATGGGGGACTTTGGTAGAGCAGACACACTCTCTTGGTCAGTTTTCTTTGGTATCACATTTTAATATGCATTAACATATGTTATTTATGTTTTATTAATCAGGATTTTCCAGAGAAACAGAACCAATAGGATATACACATAGATAGACAGAAATGTGTTGGGAGGGAATGGGCTCATGTGATCTGGCACCTGAGAAGTCCTATAATCTGCCATCGGTAAGCTGAAGGCTCAGAAAAACGGGTGGTGTAGTTCTAGTCCAAATCTGAAGGTCTGAGAGCCAGGAAAATCGATGGTAGAAGTCCCAGCCTGAGTCCAAAGGCCTGAGAACCAAGTGTTAATATCCAAAGGCAGGAGAAAATTAAAATCCACCTCAAGTAAGACAGCAAACCTGTTCTTCTTCCACATTTTTGTTCCATTTAGGCTCTCAAGGTATTGGATGATAACCACCCACATTGACAAGGTCAGTCTTTTGCACTCAACTCTACTGCTTCGAATCTTAATCTCTTCTGGAGGCATCCTCACTGGCACACAGAGAAATAGTGTTTTACCAGCTATCAGGGCATCTCTTAGCTGTTCGGGCTGACACATAAAATTAACCATCAGACATGTAGTAAACGAAAGACGTCAGCTTTGGAGTCAGGCAACTCCGCTATCAAATCCTTTTTATTCCCGTAGATAGCCAATCCCATATGATTTACCAAACTTCTTTGAGCCACGATTTCCTAACTGTAAAATGGAAACAATAGCATCACTGTCATAGAGCTCTTGTGAGGCTCACATAGGCTATGTAAGGAAATCAGGTAGCACATCTAAATAAACAGAATTACCTTCCATTTCCTTTGATCCTTCTCATCTTTAATCTAAAATATTTTGATGAATTATGATCATTATATGTGGGAGGGCTTTTTTGAACAGTGATTTATTGAACACTGACTGCGTCTGTGGCTGAACTAAAGCACTGTAAACACATCTCACAACACTCACCGTCCTACAAGTCAGTTTGGAAGATAATGTCAGTGGACTGCTATCTTACAAGAGAGTTGTATTTTGGGCACTTTAAGAGTGGAGAGGATGATAGCCCATCCTATCCTGTGGTCTCAGTAAAGCGTTCCTGGAGATGATGATGTCTGAGCCTACTTTAGACACAAGAGTGAAGTGAGTTAGGTGAAGAGAAATGGGAGGAACATGCAAGGCAAAGGCAGAAGCATGAACCGAAGCAGAATCAGCGTAAACCGTGGTCTGTGTTGTGAATTACTAGAATGTAAAGGTATAGAGGAGATGGCAAGAGAAGAATCTACAGAATTAGGTAAGGGATAGTTCATGGAGATCTTGATTAGATTTGCTAAGGCGCTTTGACACTTTCCTGTAAGCCAGGGATTATTTTTAACTTATTTTAAACAAAGAACATCTCTCTCTCTCTCTTTTTTTTTCCTTCTGTTTGTTTGTTTGTTTGTTTTTTTTCAACAGAAGCCTACAGAGGAATATCATCTAATAAGAATAGAGAGCAAGATAACTCAAAATTTTCTTATGTAGGGTTTACTAATTCCTCCTTCCCCACAGGGACCATTGAAACAATTCCAAGGAAACCTCAGAATTTCAGGAATCTAGTTTGAAAACTATTGCTGCAGAGGGTGAAGTATGGCTGGAGAGTTTTAAGGAGGTTCTAAAATGAAATGGAAATAGGAATGCCAGTGTTTTGGGCAATAAACTTGAGTTTTGAACTCGGCCAAATATCTTTACTTGATAGCAAAGGTCTCATTTCAGTCGTTATGGGTTCTTTTGAGATTGGACCTTTTGAGGTCTTTGTAAATGAAGAGTTTTATTCCATATGCTTTGGTTGGCTGGGGTGTTTTCCTATCTGGCTACCATTTTAGATCTCATTGATAAGTTCTGTGTCAGGTTTTGAAGGTACTGCATAAAGATTGTCCCTACCTTCAGCAATCTCACAATCTAGGAAGGTAACAGGAGATAAATGAGATAATTTAGTAATAAAAAACACTAGGTCAATTAATTATAGATCATAGTCATTAATATAATGTCAGTTATTATGCACATAGTGGGGAAATCCTACTGATAAGAGGCGATAATGGATTAGAACCTGAGACTGAGAGAAAATAGTCAGGGAGATATGGGAAGAAGACTGAGACGGGGACATACATGGCAGACAGGGGAAGAGCATGGGCACAAGTACTGCTGAGAAGGGCGTGTTTGGAGGACCTCAGCTATAGCAGTACTGTACCTGGGGATCGTGCATCAGATGTGTCAATCAAGACTCAGGCAGGGAGAATTATGAAATAAAGATCTTATCATAAGAATTAGACCTTACACAAGATTAAAACTGCATAGAAGTCTATGGACATTTGTTAATCTTGGTGACTTCCACCTCTGTGAGTTTGTAGAATAGAGGCTGCTCATTGGCTTGAGGCCTCTGTCACTTAGCATGGTTGGCAATCAGGAAGAGAAACTGGAAGTGGAATGGAAAAGAGACAAAAGTGGAACTTTCTGGCACATATGTATTGTGTCATTATCTCTGAACAATGACCTTCACAAGGTAATGGCAGTTGTTTCACTTTTGCCTCCTAAATCTCTTGTAATCTCACTTTTGGTCAGTTATAACTTGAAACTCTATAGGAACAGTTCCTAGTGTAACCAAGTTGACTAAAAAAAAAAAAATCTAGCCCACAAAAATTCATGGTATACAACTCTTGAAAAATTGACATTTTATTGCCATGTATATGCTTTAATCAAAGCAGGGATATTAGACTTGCATTGAGACTATGTAAAATGGATAGTCAGGGCCTAGAGTTCAAAGTGGGGTAGTCGTGTCTCAAGGCAATGAGGCTATTATGAAGCTGTTGTATTTATCCAAATGAGAGAAGATGAGGACCCACACTGAAGCACTAGTAATAATCAGAAAGACAGAGGAAAATGGGATGACACTCATGTTTCTGGTTTGGAAAATTATGTAGATGTTGATAGGACAGAGTACATTGAGAATTAAATAAGAGGATCTAGTTCATAAAGAAGAGAGTTAAATAGGTTCATTTTGGATAGGTGAGTTTAATATATCTAGACAACACCTATCAGTAAGTAGTAGATGGTTAGAAATACAGTTATGCGTCTTAGAAAGGCAATATGGGCAAAAGGTATAGATTTACTAGCTGTCAGCATACACATGGTGGTTGAAGTTAATAAATGGATTAGCCATGGAGACTACGTACCATGAGAACACCCAAGGCCACACCAACATTTAAGGACAACACCGAGGAAGGAGGGCCAACAGACAGGAAAGGAATAGGTGCGGACCTGGGAATAGAAGCAAGAGTCGAGTAGGTTGAAAGCCGCGGTGGCAGAATAGTTCCATATGGAGGGAAAATTCATTGTGTTCAACTTGTCACAGAGATCATGTTAAGAAAAGCATTGAGAAATACTTGTTTTTCAGTGAAGTCATGAAAATAGAGCATGATTGGAGAATGAGGGAGTGATGAGAAAATGGAGAAAGTCTATGTAAATCGAATTTTGGCTATGAATTAGAGAGAGGTAAATAATGCTAAGGAAATGTATGGTAAGTAAGTTTGAAGTTGTTTTTTAGTAACTTAAAATCATATCTTGTCACTATCGCTTGTGTTGTTTATTCTATGTAAACTATCTGTGTTAATTGAACCAGGCTACAAGGTATCGGGGAATGTGCTAATTGATTGGCTGGATTGAAATATGGATTGACTGAAGTTTGTTACTGATGACAATTTTCTTCTATACATGGAATAGTTCAAGTGAAAAAGCTACTTTCAGGAAGTAAAATGTGATACTGCAGTTAGTCTACCTCTTTCTGGTACAAAAGGGTAGAATGCCAAAGTGCTTTAAAAACATTTATTTAGTAGAGAGCCTGAGGCTACATTATCATCAAATTTTCAACCTCCTATGGTTGGACATGTTTTTTGATTTGATTCTTTATTACAGGTGATGATTAAAGGGAATTTTATCTGAATATTACAAACGTGGAAATGAACAAGAAACCAAATGTTTTCTCACTTAGGTCTTCCAGGACGTGAGTTATTTACCATTTTATAGCTATAGATTGAAGTCTTCTGTCTATGTTGACAATATTCAAGCCATTGGCAAGTCTATATTTTCTAAAGTCTCAAATTTGAATAGAAGTGTGCAGTGCTTATGGCCTCATAAGCACATGTGCAGAAAAATTTCTCTAATGAAACATGACTTTTATTCCCACTAAGCTTGGCAGTGTTTCGTTGGATCTCTACATGCTGCACATCAAATTAGAGATTTATCATCAATATCGTTATGTACAGCTCCCATGTAAAGGATTATTTATAGCTACAATGAAGCCAAATTCTTCCCTCACAACATTTCATGGAAGTGCAACTCAAATCCTATTACAGCCAATTCCAAGGAGATGGTTCTTTTGTCATGTTGAAAATAGATTCAAATTTTTCCTTGAAACAGATGAACTCTTGGCAGAGGTTGATGCAGAGATTTCAGATGGGTTAGAATTTGACCTGGTATGCCACAAACCGATTTTGGCTCTTGTAATGATATTGGAGGTTAATCCAGAAACCTCAAGATGGAGAATATCACACGTTTTAAAAGCCACTTGTAATGAAATAGTTCTTTCTTGATGAACCTAAACAGCATTTCTTCACCTTCTTTTCAGATTGTTTAGTAAACGAGCTTGCTCTGTAGGAATGTGCTTTTCTTTACCTGAATCCCAAATATGTTTATATTTGGCCAGATGTTAGTTAATTGAAACTAATTACATTTCCAGAGTAATCCTGGCATCTGGAGTCAGTCAGGCTGTAAAGTAAAGCTGAACTGAAGCATGGTGTTGTCCCTGCCTTTCTCCAGCTGCTGCCGGAAAGGCAAGATTGGTGGTATAAGTACTCTGAAGTCAAATAATCCGATTCAGTGCATTTATTTTATTTTAATTCTGTTGTAAGTAGTAAGTAACATCCTGCGTGGTTATCGTTAAGCAGGGTTACCATGTTTAGGCTAAAGAAAAAGTCCTGCAAACATATGAATGAAAAGCAGCAGAGAAATTACATACTGCTTTTTATGATGCTGAGTATTTCATCGACACTCTGCTCGCATACACATTTGTGCCTAACAAATTTTCTCGTGTGGTTGTAGTTCTAAGTCCTTAGCAATGCAGTCTGTATTCTGGAAAGGAGGCTTAGGATTTTCAGTGATAAATTTTGTTTAACAAAGTCTTAGTGATGAGACAGAAAGATTTTTAAACATTCCTCAGTTGTTTTTATTTTTATTTTTAAAGATTTTATTTATTTATTTGACAGAGAGAGATCACAGTAGACAGAGGCAGGCAGAGACAGAGAGGGAAGCAGGCTCCCCGCCGAGCAGAAAGCCCAATGCGGGACTCGATCCCAGGACCCTGAGATCATGACCTGAGCCGAAGGCCGCAACTTAACCCACTTAGCCACCCAGGCGCCCCCATTCCTCAGTTTTTAAATTGCCCCTGTTTTCCATAGCTTTCAAAAGGCTGAGGAGAGTTTTTAAGTAGCTCTTAATTATTGATGATTTTCATGGGAGTTCATTATTCTGTGGGGTTTGCCACCTTGGCAGCAGGCTAAGTGACAGAAAATAGCTGTCCCCACGATGGGACTGAGTTCATTCTGAAACCCTGTGATAGGGTACTGGACTTTAAACCATCTTCAACACCTAAAGCACAGGGCAAACACTCAGCCAAGTGAATGAATGAATGAAGTCATTAATACATCATCCTATGATATCTCTGAATATGATAATGCTGGGAAACTTGTGAGACCTCTAGAGATAGAATGGCTTTTGCCAAGTCTTTTCCATCCACCTGTACCTACCATCAGAACTGCGAGTGAACTGTAGAAGGAAGCTGAGCACCAGTAGGAAGGAAGCCAAGAGCTGGCAAGAGTGGCTAAGTCTGGGAGAGAAATTGGTGTTGAGGCTTAATTCAACAGGGGCACAACTTAGGTATAGGAGAAAACTAAGATGAGATATTATCTGGGATATAGGTTTATTTATAGTACTGGTAGAAAGTTTAAGATGATCATACTATTAAGAGAAGGTATGGATAGGTGTTGGTATGGACAAGTGATTTGGGAAATAAGAACTCCTTTAGGAATTGCCACTCAAATTGATGACCGCAGAGAGAGAGAGAGCATGGCAGTCATCATCATTTTGAGAAAAATAGCTACTATTGGTAATAAGCTGAATTGCGGGTATGTCTTCTCTCCAATATGTGAAATACCTTCTCTGAAATAATATAATACCTATGTTGATTTGGCCATTTATTTTATAAAGCCAAAATTTTTTTTGGCAGCGAGCATATCCAACATGACCTGTTTTTGGTTATTAGAAGCTGGAGGGAATTCATGGCTTATGAATCTACTTCTGTTTTTATTCCATATAAATTTTAAAATTATTGATTTCCTCAGGCCAAATCTACAGGGTTTCTGAAGGGAATCCTGAGTTCCTTTCACTTGCTTCTTTACTTATAATTTCTCTGAGACAGCAAACTTCCCAAATCACCTTTCTATTCAGTGGATCATTTACTTAAAGAAACAAGCAAAATGAAAGACTCTACCTTCCTTCCAGAGGCATGTGAAGGTTATAAAACCTAATTTTTTTTAAGTTCATCCATCCATATGTTAAACATGAGTTGACTGTCTATTACATGGGAGACTCTCTGATAGAGACACCTTTCCACCTGTGGGAGACCTATGGACAAGGAGAGAGTCCAAGCCAAAGGCTTCTAAACATGAGCTTGTCCTGCTGTTGTTATGTTCCAATAATGGGTCCGTGATTAAAGGAGCGAGACTGATACAAAGCAAAGGTCAAGCAAAGATTTATTTCACACCAAGCATCAAGAATCTAACCAAACGTTCGGGGCCACACCTCCTACAAGAGAGGGTGAACCTTCTCTGTTTCACAGTCTAGCTTTTAAGGGAAAAGGCCATGCGGTCGGGCCTGGCCACGCACAGGTGGCCAATGAGATTGTAACACACACAGGAAACATCACAGTGATGCTAAGTGACCAGTCGAGTTACAATTTACCCTAGTAGACATTTGATTTAGCCTATCACACCTTGGTTAGGATTGGCGACAAACGGCTCCCAAAGGGCAGGGTCCATACTCCTTGGTAACCAGGGAGACAGTGTGCATCCCCCCACTGAATTCTCCACCTGGACTCACCCACCCTTGTATCTGGGCTTTGTTACCTGAAGCTGGTTTCCTGGACCTGTCTCCAAGTCAATCCCCTGGGGGAAGGGGAGCAGGGACAGTTTCTAAATAGGTTTTTACACTGTTTTGCTACATGTTTTTTCATAGTGAATGTTTTGTAACAACTCTGTCTTTTCCTGATATAAAAGTCATAGCTAATGTAACCCATCTATTTACCTAACTCTTAAGAACTTAATAATAGCCATAAAACAATATAAAAGTAATTTAAAATAAAATATTGTATATGTCAATATTTAAAAACTGTAGTGAAGGGTATGGGGCAGACTTAAGCCAGGAGACTTAACACAGACAACCTGACATGAATGCTTACATCTAAAACTCTCAAGGCTTTCTAGGGAATCCATAATCACTAAAATTGTCTTCTTTCATAACCTCATTGTCCTCTTCAAAGTCCAGATGCTTCCACATTAGTTTCCAACCAACAGGCTTAACCAACAATTTGTACTCACAAGATTCACTGTTGCTGGGCTAGAGCTTCCCTCTTCTTATATATCCTTTTTTTTTTTTTTTTGCCTTTATTATTTTATTCAACCTACAAGCTTACTCTCAGATTTGAGAAACTAATTTTTAACAAGCAAAATAACTATGTAACCAACTCTGAATTATTCTTTGACATTATGAACATGTTCCGGAACTACCACAATAGAATAAAGGATGAAATAAGAATGTAGACATATTTATAGTGAATAGGTTTCAAAACTTATAAGAAACTTTGTTTTACATTTGACAATTTGAAATCAGTGAAATATATTTCTGTATATGGGTATAATTCCGTAAATACAACAACTGCAAATACAAAATGACTTAGGCATGATATATTGGTAATGGAAGTGACACATGCTTCTTTCCCAAGATGGCCATATTTGAAAGAGATGAACAAACTGTGAGGAAGTTATAAACAAGTTCCCATTCTTCACATGGTATAAAATCCAGTTTAGATTAGAACCATACAAAAGTATAATGCATTTGTATAAAAAGACTCAAATACTTACAAATAGGATTATCACCTATTTGGCATCAATATCCAGAAGCACATTTGAAACTAGTGGAAAGCATAAAATACAGAAGTCTTTTTAGGCTTGACCATGATGCACATTGAAGACTGTCTAGGATCCCTGACTGGTAAACCATCAGTGCTCTGCCATCACTGCAACCAAAAACATCTCTACACATCTCCAAAACACCCGCTATGTGTGGCATGGTTCCCACCGAGAATTACTGCTCTGTGCATTAGGTCTCAATCCTGTGTGTAGCATCCTATGGATCAATAGCTTTTTCAGTAGAGTATTTCTGGACTCCTTTGTCACTACTGACCTGCCAGTGTGGGCTTCAGGCAATCCTGTTTTCAGCAGGCCTTCTTGGTAACTCCCTGAAGCCATCCTCTGGACTGTTCCCCCAGTTTTTCTAGAGAAGGAATAGAACCATCTCACCAGTGAGTTATCTGGCAATAGCACCACTGAAATGCACATCTGTTGAGAAAAACTTTGCTAAGAATTCTCTCTGTATTGTTTGTGATTGCCTAAGGAAACAAATTCATACATGAGAGTGTCACATTCCTGACTCCCCAGGGCTTCCTTTATGTACCTTTAGTTCCAAGTGAGTTTCTACTCTCTAGGCTGCCAGGGAGACCTCTTGTGTTGTCCCGAGGGCATCTAAATTCAGACCTTTAGACACATCGTTAATCTGTGATTTCTTTTATAGTCCTCCTCCAACAAAACCAAACTCAGGTTTTGTGGAGCCTGAAGCTTATACAATTTGGAGTTCTTCTTTAAGAAAAAAGAATAGAAAATTACTTAAAATAAATATTTTATGTAGAATGAAAAAAAAGAAATCACAACAAAGTATAAATTCTGAAAAAGGAACAAATGTTACAAGAAGCACCAAATCCAGAAAAACAGCTTTATTTTTTGTTAATTAAATGCTCGACACACCTCTGTAATAAATTTTGTCCTGCATTTTGGCTGTGTAATCTTTGACAACAATTTTGCAGTGCCAGTTTCTACAGAGAAAAGAGAGAGACGATGGAGTATTTTCTTGACCATCATTCATAAAAAGACTATATTTAATTTTGAAAACAAGGCAAAGTCCTTTTTATCTTTTTAACTCTGGTTTTGTCATGGAAATTTTTAGAATTATTAGATTTAGGAAAATTTTCTACTTGAGTTGTAAGATATCAGAGCATTACATGTTTCTATGTGCCAGGAGTATTCTTCAGTATTGTTTAATTTGAGAATTCTCATGAAGCAATTGCCATCGGTGTCCTCATAATAATGGCATATGATGATTTTTATATTTGCCAACATCAGCACTTTGGGTTAACTCAACCAGAATTTAATAAGAATCCATAGAAATATTATTGGGTCCGACTATTTCAGGCCAAGGGAAGAACGTGTGTGAGAAGACTTGCATGAAAAGAATATAGGGAATTGTGGTATACTTATAGTGTATACAGCAAGGAAACAACCGGGGGGGATAAGGCTGGACAAGTGTGTCAGGGTCAGGTAAAGACCTGATGTCAGATATTGGCAAGTAGCTGAAAGCTCTCTACTCCTGCCTTTAGGGTAAGGAACCAAATGCTTATGATGGATCATTATGCATATGAAGAGTCTTTTCGTGTAGTGTTAAGTTCATTACAATTGGAGTCAGACAAAGGTCAGTTTAAGTTCCATCTCTTACCCTCACGAGTTGAACAACCCTGTTACTAGTAACTTAACTGTACAGGAATGAGACTGTAAACTACACAAATATATTTTATATATTTAATTTAATGTATCTCCAATTTAATCCACCTTTAGCCAGTTCCAAAATGTACCAGCAGGTACTCTAATGCCACCGGACATAAGGGGGAAATACAGTAGAGGAAGAGATAGAATAGAAAAATTTAGCAACTTTTATAAAATTTACAAAATATTTGAGTATGTACAGATATTACTAGGAACTCTCTCCTTTATCCAGGGTTTTGGAAGGGTCCCATGCAAGTGGGGGTCCTATAGCATAGGAATCTTTAAGTCTGGATTGAATCTGCCTCCCTCAAAGGACACAGCAACACATCTGCAAATGGAATCCCAGGGAAGGCACAGGCATCCCAGAGCTCCCCAAATAATGCAAAGTAACTCTAATTACAACCTTAGGCTACCTATAAATACTGACACTCTCCTCGCACAGTGCCATGCTGACCTAGAAAGCCACAAATAGACTGTTTCTGATGGGTGTGCCAACTGGATGTCAAGGATGATTAGTGAGAAGGGAAAGAAGCCCTCCTTCCCCCACTGACTTCAGGGGCATGCAGAGCAGAGTGTGACAGAGGTCTGGAAAGCAGCTGCCACATGGTCTGGAGGGTGTGTGTCCCCGCAGAATTACAATTATCTCTTTCACTTTGAAAGGTTGTCCACCTGTGCCTTTACAGACTTCTCTGTCTTCTGCACAGTTTTCCAACTTTTACTGCACACAGACTTTTTCCCCTGGAGGGCTTGTTTCTATGAGATTAAGGCTTGTTCTTTAGTCTTTTATTTTACTCATCAATTTCATTATTACAGCTCTTACATGGCAATCCAGAGTGGCAAAAGTGAGACATATACTTGCCTCTATTTAGTATTTGTTGGTTTGTTCTCCATTTCCTAAGTATATAATAACTCTGGAATGCACGTGGACCTAAAGTTCTGGATAGAAAGCAAATTCCAAGGGAATGAGTAAGGACTTAGTCAAATTTTTATTAGCTATATGTACCCAGGCAAGTCAGCCTCTCTGAGCCTCAGTTTCTTTTCCTCCATGTTGAGGACTCTTTCTGACTCTACAAAAAAGATTATGAAGATTATCAAATAAGGTGGTAGATGGGAGAAGTGATTTCTAAAGTGTAACTGCTGATGTGGGTAGGGATGACCATTTCACCTTCTTGCTTTGGCACCTTCCTGTTCTGCCACTTAATGGTAATCTTACAGTGTTTCACTCTTGGGCGTCCAAGGAAACAATGTCTAAGTAGAAGTCTAATTAATAACTAAATGTTTCCACTATATTGATTATAGCAGGGTCTTTTGTTATTGCTGTCTTTTTTTTTTTTTTTTAAATGGGTTTTGAGTGAGGAGAATATAGTTTTGGCAATAAGGTGTCAAGTCCAATAATGGAATAAATGTAGGCATAGAATCACTCAGTGACATGAAGTATCAGTGGTTTGGTATGTTTAACTGAGTTAGATGAAACATTAAAAAATTCAACAAATGTATACTTGGTGTCAAGTATATACCCAACATTGTTTGGGTGCTTGGAAGGCACTATTAAACAAACTGAGCTAAGAGTCTATCCTTGTGTAGTTTATATTCTAGTGATTCAGAGTAGTGGAGAAAGGCAATGCTATGGCAGACTTATACAGAATTTTGGAAATTTTAACAAAATATTTGGGGGGAAAATAAAGAACAATTTATGGATTCTGCTGATTGTTGATTCAATCCAATTCTAGAATTTCATTGTAAAACAAACTTGGATTGGGGTGGTCTTCTTGGAAGAATGTGGCAGTTGACAAATCTTGAACTGAACTATATATAGAAAGATAGCAAATTGTTTCAATATAGATTTCATATTTGTTTGAAATGACTTTGGGGAAGAGGTGATGGAGGTATGAATTCTAAAACCCCCTCTCCCTTATCCCAAGCTTTCCCTTATTTCTATCACTGATGAATTATTTTTAGGCCAAAGTGAGTTTGTTAAGTTATTAAATTGCTAATAAAATTCACTGTTTTACTCATTCATTTATTTATTCATTCAAAAACCAACATATATCTAATGATATAACAGTTATTGTATTGGATGGTAATGAAACAACATAATATGAAAAAAAAAAGGCTGACATTTTGGTTCTTAGAGGATTTATAGTTCATAATTACACTTTTAAATTCCATATGATCCATGTCATAATGTGAAGGTCATTTGTAGAGAAAGATTTCTATCTCACGTCTCAATGAGTAAAATCTAAATCATTTTAGATGCTGTTCGCAAGAACTGTTTCTCTATGTAAATTACTCACTCCTACCTGAAATGTTTAGATTGCACCTTCTATACTGCTTGGGGAATTGAATTAGACATGGAGGATATATTCAGATATTAAAGTGTGTAGACCATTTCACCTATCACAAGATAAATGTTAAAAAAAAATCTCAGCATGTCAGTGTAAGCCACCCATCTATGACTAAGAACTCTACAGATAGAAGGTGAGAGAGGAAAAGAATGAATAAGCAAGAGTAATAGCATTCTGAAAGTCCCATAAAACTTATGCTGTCATAGAAGATCAGCAAATTTAGTGTTTAGATCTCGCTGTCACATAAAGGAAGAATAAGGTGAAAATTATCAAAGTGCTAATCAGAAAGTCACATTAATATGTGTCTTCCAGCAGATGCTGGTACTGTATGGAGGTAGATAGGTTTTAGTGTACTTGGAGTAGGTTTCAGTAATTCTAAATCTCTTCTTTGGATTGAAAACTTGGTAGCTGAAACACTTTAACCTTTTTTCTTATTTTCATGCATATCAAGTTTATTGTTTTCTCTTTGGAAGTGCTTCTAAACTCTTTGGAATGAAAGGAAGTCACGGATTATCAGCATTTTTTTTTTTTTTTTTTTTACAGTTCTTCACAACCTTACTGTCAGTTTGACCTTTATAATCAGTTAATAATAAAAAAATGTAACAATCAGTAGATACTATGCTTTCTGGAAATATTTCAAATACATTTGTGTATTAGAGTCAGTATACATTTTGAAAGTACATTTAGGTACAAAAGATGTTTTATTCATTCTACTAACAATGTTGCCTTTGCTTTTGGATTTGAAGACCCTTAATTATGCCACAGATTCCCCCAGGGATTTATGACTCCTAGAGTAGGAAATAGTTCTATGATTCCCACTGGAAGATTCTAGAATAGCAGGCATATATATTCTACAAATAACTGTAGGAATATAACCATTGATATTTTGTCTTCTGATTTGTACATCTATGTTCTCTTCCTTTGTTCAGTGGTCCATGGAGACGACTTGGCCATGTATTGCCATTCATTTCCTGCTCTGGCCCCTGGAGCTTTCTAGATCTCAGAGTTCCAAAACTTTATGTGATTTGAGACCTAGGACTTTAAAGAATAGCTATAGATGGGCTCTACTACAATCACACAGACCTGCCATTGCCATGACTTAAAGAAGATTTTGGGATTTTCCTAAATATACTCTATAAACCACTTTCTGACCTCCTGAAACTTGTAGGCTAAATATATAAACTTGAGAATATCAAATGATGCCAGGGATGTAGGTTAATAAAGTATTTAGTCAGGAGACCAGGCAGAAAAAGAGATAAGGGAACTATAATAGTACACCACTTGTAAAAGACGATGGTTGTATCAAAAGCTTCTATTTATTTCATGACATATTGTAAGGATTAATAAACCAGTGAGCATCGAGAAAACTCATGCCTAGCTAAGGCCTAAAAGTAGTTCAGAATGAGGCAGTGGAATCGCCTGCAAATGTAAAAGTCTTTCCTAACCCCCAAATGCTAAGCTACTGACTCCATGTAGAGGCAACGTGCTCTAAACTAAACTCTGGGTGTCCTCTGCCCTTGCCAAGTGTCATTTAATTAGAGAGATTTTGTTTAGTTACTCTACTGTTGAGAATCCTGTCTGTCTTCCTGGTCATGAAATTGCTCAGTTGAGCTAAAAGGCAAAGTGACAATAATTGGAAACAAAATGTCTTTGTTCCCTTTCCCTCTGAGCAACAGACTGCACCTTACAAGCACCATATTGGTGGAGGCAGCCTCTTTATTAAGCCCGCTGACAGAGGCATTCTGGCATATTTATAACAGCTGAGGATAGCATGCCCTGAAGAGTGAACTTAATTCTTAGACTGCCAGGTAGTCTTCTGTGAATGACAGTGATTTGTCCCCTGTGATTTCTCTTTCTTCCTTACTGACTATTCATAAAGCAGCATTTGACAGCCTAATTTTATATAGCTAATAACACTAAGGAGCAAAGTGATTTCAGAATGTCCATTAGACTTATTCATGTTAAACTATTTTTAATAAACAGTTCTTTTCGATCCCCATCTTTGAGGACTCACCAAAATTTGATTACAGTGTTTATTATACCTTTTATTAAATAATCTTTCCGAAATGCAAGCTTAGGAACATGTAAACTACCCTTGATTCCATTTGGCATTAAGTAAAACATGAATTTGGGTGTATCATAAAAACATGCTTAGGTAATTCAGTGGTTGCATGAAGGGAATAATTTATCCCATATTTTATCCAACAAACACTTTATTTTCTACTATGAAAAGTAGAAGACACCATATTAAGAATTGGATATAGAAGCTGATTTCATGAAGCATATTCTGAGCTTTTGAAGAACTTACAGTTAAGGAAGAAGAAAAGCCCTTTTCATCATATATGATATAGGTACCAATGTAATCCTCATTTTACAGATTAAAAAACTGAGGCTGAGAAAAATTAAATGCCCTGCCAAGACCACACTGCTAATACGTGTTAGCATTCAGTCCCAGACGGTTCGATGATAGTGTCCGAGCTCTTACACACAATAATATATTTCCTCTCATAGTTGTGTCTAGGGATAAACCACATTTATATCTGGTTTTTATTCTGGTTTTTCCACTAAATTCCTTCATACTCTTCTAATCAGTTATGCTTCTCTGTAGTATTTGTGTTCATTGTCCATAAGTGATATTTACACTCAGAGGTAGTGAGAACAGAAGTGAGGAAGAGAAAATCGTTTGCTGTTCTTTTTATCCCAATCTAATAAAATGTTTCCTTAGACTGAAGCTATGCTCAGGGACCACAGGTCATCTTTTCATCATTTCTAGCCCTCAGCTATATTTTACTTTTATGTGCTATTGGTCTCCCACAGGCACCCTTTAAGGAATTTTTTTCCATTACAGGACATGGTCTCTACAGACTTTGCCACTCAAAGGTCAAGCTTCAAGCTCGAGAAATAACTTTACTTTGTCAACCTGATTTTCTCCAGAAGCTCCGTTTTGTTTTCATGTGGATTTGATTTTAGTATAGATAGCTCCTCCCTTCAATTTACTTAGCCAGCACCATTAATGTTAAGAGGAGGAAGTATCGTGGTCATGGTTGAAACCCCCCTCCTGGGACTGGATTCCTCCAAAGACGGGTGGGTAGTACTGCCTCAAGGCTGCTGCACATCATGGTCCGAATAGATGATTCGATGGTTAACTTTAGAGTGGTGGTGGGTTAATGTCACTTTTTCAAGGGTAGTTGTCCTCTAGAACATCCAGAGAAATAGAATTTCCTTCTCTTTCTTCGAGTTTTCAGGTCAGGCAGAAGGGGAGAGTTTTCTAAGATGAGAGGGCTGATTCCTTCCTTAGCAGAAGAACCCATCAGAAGCAGCATTGTCCTGTGGGCATGGCCGCATGTCATGTATTATGAGAATCCACGATTCCAAACCAAGTAACCTTATCACTCAGCTACAGAGCTCATGTTTTTTTCCGCAATCTCTTTAATGTAAATAGGGAAATTATTTTTTGCTTTTTAATGAATTTCAGGCATAGATCTTAGAAAAATCTGGTCTGACATAGTCTTTGGCAGCACTCATGTATCTTTCACCCATGCGACTGCTGGAGTTGTTCCAAATGGAACGTACTCTAACACAAAGTTTCCTAGCATTAGCTTTTGTGCTTTTTAAACAGACTATCTCTGAACGCTTTTAAAAGGGAATGTCACGTTACGATTTTCCTCTTTTAGGTCACTCAAATAAAAGGCAATGATATCAAGGATGAAAAATAACTTTCACGAATTAAGTGTTTACCATGTGGCAAGCAAGCACTGTGCCAAGTGTTTTGCATAAATTATGTCATGCATTAGGGAGGAAAGATTTTAATTCCATTCATCAGATGAGGACATCAGAGCATGAAAAGGATAAATAACTTGCCCAACATCATAGACCATAGACAATCTGATTCCAAAACCTACATTCTCATCCTCGACATTCAGCGAAGTATTTCCTGCTTCCCATGCTGTTTTTCTAAACACATTCTATTGCCACTCAATTTCTCCAGTCAGAATGGTTTTTAAATTGCACTCACAGACCTATTTTCTTCTTTTATACAGTATTTATAGTAGCCGATTTTGATAGCTGAGTATAGTACCATATAAATAGTGATGTAAGACCTCAGGCAAACCACTTAACCCTCTGAACTTCAGTTTCCTCGTTTGTAAGATGATGAAATAATAATACTTGCCTCATAGGATTGTTCAAAGATCAAATGCAATAATGTAAGTGAAGTGCTCTCCATGAATAAATGTTAGCTCAATTCCCTTCCTATCTCTGCCCTTTCCTTATATGTTCAAGGATAAGGAAACATGGCATGACTCATGGCACATTTGAATACTATCAGGATCCCTGATTGATTAAATCATTAATTTCTCATTCAATTACCCAAAGGGTTTGAAGCAGCTCGAGGAATGTAAAAGAAATAAAATCATTATACACACGTTATGTTTCCTTCATTTTATCCTGTTAACTATTCTCCCCATTTATTTCATCCCTTTGTTCTGGTGCTCATTCACTCATTTATTGCTTCCGTATTGGTTGCATGCTCCACTACTCATAAATCCTCTTCTATTGTCCAATTTTTTTTGTTTTTTTCCTTTCTCCCTGTCTGTACTAGTCCCTGGTTCCTTTTAACCTTCCATTCACTTTTCAACTACTGCAACCCAATTTCTTTTTCTTTTTCTTTTTAAAATTCTTTTCAGTGTTCCAGAATTCATTGTTTATGCACACACCCAGTGCTCCATGCAGTACGTGCCCTCCATCATAACCACCACCAGGCTCACCCAACACTCTACTCACCTCCCCTCTGTAACCCAATTTCTGACGTTTTGTTATGGTCCCAAGCAACTTCTCCTTTTTTTTTCTTTTTTTAATCCCAAACAACTTCCTTTTTATTTTTTAAATCTTTATTTGTTTGTTTTTGAGAGAGCGTGTGCAGGGCAGGGGCAGAGGGAGATTGAGAGAGAGAAGCTCAAGCCGACTCCGCACTGAGTGTGGAGCTTGAGGGGGTGGGGCTTGATTTCACAACCCTGTGATCCTAACCCCAGCTACTATCAAGAGTCAGAGGCTTAACTGACTGAGGCTTAATCAACTTCTTAAATGCTAAACCCAAAAGAAGTATTTTCTTTTTTTTGTCTTTGTGGACCTCTTTGTTACATTTAACAGTGCTAATCTCTTTCTTCTTAAAACCTTGTGGTGATTTTCTTGATATTTTCCTTGTTCCTCATACTGTATCTTTTCTGACTCTATTATATGCCTTTTTTTTGCATTATCCATCCCTTAAATGTTGGCCCATGGAGTTTAAATAGATTCTTCTGGTGCAGGGGTGGTTAGGTGGCTGTCTGTTAAGCGTCTGCCTTTGGCTCTGGTCATGATCCCAGGGTCCTGGGATGGAGCACCACATTGGGTGCCCTGCTCCATGGGGAGTCTGCCTCTCCCTTCCCTTGCTGCTTGTGCTCTCTCTATCTCTGTCTCTCTCAAATAATTAAAATATTAAGAAAAAATAGATTCTTCTTTCTTGTCTACTGCTTTGCTATAATTTTAATTCTATTTATATGCAATGGCACTAAATATAAATATCCAAACCAGGATTGTCTTTTAAGACTCAGATTCATATATTATTATATAATTATATAATTATATTATATAATATAATTATATATATAAATAATAATATAGTATATAATGTATTATTATATATTTTATATAAAATATATAAAATAATATAAATATATAAAAATAATTATATAATATATGAATCTGAGTCTGAATATATATTGTATATAATATATATATTATTTCTGACTTAACTTGTCAAATACACCAACCTGAAACTAAAACTGAATTTCTCTCTACCCTCCAAATAAATATTTGTTCCTCCAGCATTCTCCATACCTCTAGCCAGTTACAGTGCTTGGAACCAATCTAACATATATTCTCGAATCCTCCTTAACCCTGAATTTCCCACATCCAACTAATCACCAAATCTTCTCATGTCACCCCCACATATTATTCTCAAAACCTTTGTCCTGGTTTGGGCCGTTTGCCTTCTTTATCTAGACAACCGTGATAGTCTCCCAACTCTTGCTCTGCCTCCCAGCTCACAGGCTCAAATCTGTCTTCTTTACCCATCTCAGAATGATATTCAGCATCTAAGTTGTGATTGGGACATGTTCATCTTTTGCTTAAAACTATCGAGTACCCTAAATAGTTGACATGAGCAGTTTTCAAAATGGTTCTCTGAAAGCCTTAAGATTCATTAGAAATGTCTGTGGGTCCATGTAGTGATGGCAGAGGTTGGTTGGGGGAGTTTATGGAGACAGAGACAGTCTAACTCCTGGCTTCTCACCACATCTATGTTCTATGTTCTAATTCTTCCAGTCTTAACCAGAGTAGGTCCATTTTTATATTTTTTTATATATTATAGTGCCATATGACACTTGGGGGAGGTAAACAGATGGAGGATGTGGAAGAAAGGAAAGAAATTGACTGTTTTTACAAAGTCTGAAAGCCATCAGCCTACATAGTATCCAAGATTTGCAACCCTCTGCATGACCTAGCTCCTGACCAGCGGGGCCAGCCTCATCCCTTAAATTCTCCTGCTTTTTAATTTATGCTCCATCACATTCATCGAGCCACTTACTTAATAAAGGAAAGATGAGGTTTCATGGTGCTACTGCCCTCGGAAGAATATTCAATTTGAATTAGACCGGTTCTAATTTTGTTTCTTCTTGGACTCATGAATATGCTTTACATTGCACAGTTGTTTCATAGAATCGAGACACTGAATCCTAATCTTTTCAGTTTTTCATGCTCATTTCCAGGAGGTTGGCTTTTTTCCCTTGCTATTCAAAGCGATCCCATCCCTTTCATCAGTATGGCAGGTGGCCCTATAAAACTGAACAGCTGTGAGTCTTTCTAAGAGACCCTTTGGGGATGAGTTGAGAGCAACATTTGACCTGTTTATGTTTGGGAAGGTTTTTTTCCCCCCCGCAAATCCTCTTTGCAGACTACTTTTAAAATGAACCATACCACTCTACCCACTAACTAGGCAAATGTTTCTTAGTTTCCTAACTCAGCTGGGTGGGAGGCTGAATCTAAAATTAAAGTAGCTGCCATTCGCCTAAGTGACATTCTCAATGTGATATACTTTTCCAGAAAGCATTCATTAATATGCATTTTAAGACTTAATTTAGAAACAGAGTCCGTCATTGATCACCTCTCTGTTTACATTTTAGCAGTCTGCTGAGAGTGCACTTAGACTCCCTCACAAGCTGCTTTTTCTTCTCCCTTCTCTCTTTATTACCCTCAACACCTTCCTCTAGGATCTTTATTAAAAAGATCAAGAAGAGAGGTTTTAGATTTCATAAATATTGCAGCAGCTCCTTGCTCTTTGGAGAGTGGGTTCTTTAGATCGAAATGGCTTCCTATGGGGCCAGACTGTGTTTTGAAGCCAACAAGCCAGAAAGAATAAAACAAAAAGCTCTCCTCAATAAACACACCAACACATTAGGGCGTAGGCCAAATAAATAAGTGTGATCGTGTAAAAGACGCTCAGTTCTTTTTAAAAACTAGGGGTTTTCTACAAAATCTTGAAGCTGAATACACTGGAGTCTCTGTCTTGCACAACTTTGATGACTGGGATAATTTTGTTAAAAAGCTAAAGGGAGTTTTGTTAACCTTTTAAAAAATTGATCACTACCATCATGAAAGTCTCTGGTGAGGAAATCTTTCATTGCACTGAAGTCTGTATGTTTTGGAAAAGCTGACTTTTTTTTTTTTTTTTTAAACTCACTCAACCTCAAATATTGTGTGCATATTCTGGGATATTCTATGTATTTGGATGTCTGCTGGGAGTCTGAGAAAGGGAGTCGGAAATAAGAAGGTATGCAATAAATGGTTAAGAACACTACTATATGGGTACATTATAATTTGTATATATGATTTTTGATTGGACCCATTTGGCTAATTTTAAGATGTTACAGAGTTGGAAAATGAATTAAAGTGTAGGAGGCAAGAAGCCTGGTCAAAGCACTGGGACGTTTGGATAACTCTTTTACAAGTAAGTGAAACAAATTACTTAACCTTTCACTCTTTAATATGAAGATTAAATCCAGGTCTTAAAGTGTGGGCTTGGTAAATGAGATGGAATACAGAGAGAAATTTGTATGGTCCTACTTCACACCTTATGCTGGAGACCATATATTTGCAGAGTGTGGTGTTTTGAAAGCAAAAATGGAGAAAAGAAGAGAAAGTGCACCGACGTAGTTTGTTCTTGCTCTAATTAAAAATAGCAGAGCAAGATCCAGAGTACCACTTCCCCTTTATAAATTCCACCTCAATTCCTGGGTAGAATAAGCAGATTTTTTGTGTGTCTGTGTGTCATCACACCTGAAAGGGTGTCTTGTATTATCTCCCTAACTGGCCTTGTAGAGGATAAGACCCCTTGATTTCCAGTTACCATAATACTTGTTGCAATTTAGAATAATTAGAATCACCTGCTTAGCTTTGAAAGCCCACTGATGCCCAGATTCATCAATTAAATCGGGAATTAGGGGGAGACCTAAGCTACATTTCAAGCTTTCCCATGGGATTCAAATGTGCAGCCTCAGTTGAGAACCACCGTCTTGAGTAATATTTTACAAATGCTAAAGCCAGGCATTTTCCTTAATCATTACTTTTATCACTGACCCAATCTTTTTTGGTATTTCCATTGACGTTTGAATGAAATCTAAACTCTGCCCAGTCCTTAAGCATGTTTACTATCTCATGATTTGGTAACATTCTGCAACTCACATTGTCTGTTTCAAACGTACAGGTCTCACAACCAACTTACTGTGCACATCCCAGTCTATCCTGCTCTTACTCATGCCATTTTCCTTGTGTGCATAAATAGCTCTCTCCTGTCTATTTTACTTCATGAAATCCCATCCAACATCAATCACACCTCTGATCCTTCTCTGCTAAATTTCCAATTGTGGATTTTCCTGTACAGTCTAGCATCCAATCTCAAACTGCCTATTAGAATGAAGTATTCATGGAATTTTTTTAAGGCAAAGATTTATCAAGTGTCCACAATATTTCTCTGTATCAGACCACTTCTGTTCTTTAAGAAAGGTTATACTTGTCTTAATGAGAAACAAACTAAAATTCTTAGTACTTGAACAAATGAGAGTTTGTTTCTCACACATGAAAACTTTGTTATAGGTCTTCTGTGCAGTGACTCAGTGATTTAGGTGCTCTTGGCTCATCCCTCTGTCATCAAACTTCAAATGATTTGGTCTGAACATGACTCATGGCACTTTTGATAAATCTTTGGCAAGAAATAGTCTCATGGCCCTGTCCAACCACAAGAGAGCAGGGAAATATAGGGAGATTGTGATGTTTAGAGTGAACATAATGTCTCTGTTGTACTTTCCAGGTCTGCAAGCTCATCTATCCTTTGTTGGAACTCTCCAACATTGAGAGGTATATTTTAATTTTCATTATTTTATAATTACTACTATTCTTAGTATATTTATAGATGAAGGTAGGTGAAGAACTTCTCCACTATCACCCAACTGAATGTAGGACCCACAATCCATAGAGTATAAACTCCTTAAAGGTAGATACCACATACTCTATTCATAAGTAGGTGTGATGGTTGTTTTTTAATAAATTCTATTTGATTACTTGGATGGATTTTACTTAAAGATCAGGTGTTTATTGGCTTTTATTCTTTATTGTGCCTCAGACATTCCAATGAGGGAAATTAAATATGCTTAGAAGGCCTTCACTCTCTGGGACTTGAGTTCCAACAATGAGGCTCAGGATACAGGAAAGGAAAGAGTGGTGTGTGAGGGAAAAAGGATGGGAGAGTTAAAGAAAAAGCACAAGAAGCTCACATTAATACTTGTGTGTAGAGATTGCATGTAATATTTTGACCATTTTCATATGGTCTTGAGCTGTCCATATGTACTCAATAAGAATTTATTGTTAATTTGCAAGAAAATAAAGCAATGAAAAACTAAAATGCTTTCCAGGTAGAGCTGAAAACCAGGAGCTGTGCTGTCGCCCAGAGCCTTGATGCACCAAATTTCCTTAGAACACGCCTCCAGGTTGGTGATGGACTGTTATGCTTGCAGCACTCACAGATCTGCCTGAAGGGTTCCTACGCGGAGAAGACAGAGTCAAGGAGGCACTGATTTGATGATCTGGATTCTCGTCAAAACTCATGATGTGATGGGGGCAAAGGGGACTGAGGATTTTCAGATTTTTTTCCCCATGTCCCTGAGTTCACTCTCATGGTGGCTGCCAGGAAGCCAAATTACTATTGAATTGATGATCTGTAGCAATGTCCCTGCTCTCAGACAGTGGTGAAAACAATCAGAAAACAGGGAGGCAGCCTGCTGTAGTAGAAGGAACATGGGTCTTAAACAACCCACATGCCTTGGCTTGAATCCAGGCTTTACTTATCTATCTATTTATTTATTTATTTTAGTTGTGTGAGTTTGGAGAATTTATCTAACCTCTTTGAATCTTTTTTTTTTTTTTAAACAATATGTATTTTATAATAGTTACTAGAGGACCAGAGATAACGACTGTAAAGCATTCAGTTTAGTTCTTGGTTTATAGAAAATTTCAGTAAATAGTGCAGCTTAAAGAATAGCAAGGTTTAACAGTGGATGCAAGGGCAAGCTGTGGTTAACTAGGTTAACCCAATTTAGCATGGTTTCTATGTGACACCCTTACAATTTTTTTTTCCCTTTGAATAAATAGTTCTAAGTTTAAAACGATATCCCTCCTTGACTTGCCAATTAGCACTCAATGTCTGAGTTGAGATTAATAGCATCAGGAACTAATAAATGTAACATGAGATACAAAGACTAACATAATATTCTAGATAATTGAGGTTGAAAGTCTCTATAAAACTTCTATCAACACAGCCTGTCATTATCTTTTGATCCTAAGGCATTAATTGTTTGTGTTTTAGTATGTGTGTATGTCCATCTACTTCTTATGCTTGCAATTTATTGTACTCAAACCACAAAATCCCTATGGCTTAGCAACAGGTAAGACATTTTACATTTAATCAGGAATTATATATAATCAGGTATTCTGTGACTTGATTTGGGCAAATACTCAATTGGATCTATCTTTTTATATTCATTTATTTATTCATTCATTCAGTGAATGTATAAAGAATGCCAAGCATCATTTAAGGCACTTGGTATACCTATGTTTCAACAACAACAAAAAAAGATAAAATTTCCTAAATGTGTGGAGATTACATGGCATTCTAGTGGGGGAAAAATCAGACCATAGATAGTAAATGTTATAAATATAACCATTATATGTTAGAAGGTGATGAATGTTACATTATAAACAAACAAACAAACAAAAAAAACAAGAAATTAAAGAGAACAGAGAATAGAGAGTGCCCATGGGATTGTGATGGAGAAGGTTGACTTCAGCATAAAATAGGGTTGTCAGGAAACACCTCATGAAAAAGTAACACTTAGCAATCTCCTGAAAGAAAGAGGGCTGAGCCAAGGAGAGTTCTAGGCAGAAGCAGCAGCCAGTGCTGCCAGATTCTCAGCATAGCAAAGGCCAGTATGACTGGACTGGATGGAAAATGGGGCAACTAAGAACGTACAAAGGTATATCAGGCAAGGTGGCAAGTAATATAGGGCTCGGTGTGACTTTGTAAATTATTCCACTCCACCACCAATTTATAAAAAAGGCAGGTCAATCACAAGTAAATGAAATGTGACAATGTGATAATAACAATGGAACATTCAAGGAGAATAGCACATCTCAAAAAGTTGAACATTAAAGTAAATCACATTGTTTTTCATTGCAAACTACTGTTTAGTCTTCCAGAAAAAAACAAAACAAAACAAAACAAAAATTTAATATGAGATAATACTCCTTGTTAAGGACTCTACTAGCCATGATGTGTTAGGATGTTAGACTTAGTCTCTGTTTGAATTTATAACACGTCTTTTGAGAAGGGAAGCTTTATAGTCCTTATAATTACATTTTTAAATGTTAATAATCATTCTACATTTTATTTTATTATTTTTTAAATTAATAACCACTCTACATTTTAAAAAGGGATTTCTACAACAGTTCTGATGCTATTGTTTTTAAAATTTTGCTCTGTTTTACAATGCATTTCCTCATAGTCAGTACTCAGTGGAAATAAGGAACAGCTGGTCAACATCTTGCATATCATAATCTATCATGTGTGTAATAATTATTATTAATTTACCTGGAAGATGGTCTCTTTTCCCAAATAAAATATACTTTTCCTTTAATCTACTCTCATAAATTTTCTTTCATATCATTTTAATTCTTTGGCATTACAGTTGCTATCTAAATTCAATACTTTCTATCTGATTTGTACTTAAGTTTTTTCTAATTTACATCAAATAAGATTAAAAATTATTCTCATTAAGAATTATCTGATAAATTATCTGAATAATTTATGCCAAAATTCCTGGTTATTGGGAAAAGAAAATTTTGAGCACATTTTCAGTATTGCCAAAGTGTTACAGGAGATAGATTAATTCTTACACCTTTTCTCATTTTATTAAGATAGTCAAAGACACATGAAATGTGTTGGTTATTTTTGCTGTGCTATTAACTAACAAACAGAAACGTAACAAAATAAAAGAGCCTTATTATTCCCAAGGTTAGCTATAAATTCATTAGTCTTTCATCTAATCTTTGGGGGAAAGAAGATATTATAAATTCATGGAGAAATAATTTTAATGCCTTAGGGTACTCGTCAGGTTACAAGTACTTGAGGGAAAAGAAATCTCAGAAGATATAAATGAAACCTCAGAAGATATAAGTATATCATGTCACCTATCATTCTTGAACAGAGCACCATGCCCTGTTTACCAATCCCAGGGAAGGATTGGTATTTTAAAAAAGTCATATTTTTCGCTTTTGTTTCCTTTGCCTTTGGAGACATATCTTGAAAGAAGTTGCTGTGGCTGATATTGAAGAGATTACTGCTTATGTTCTCTTCTAGGATTCTGATGGATTCCTGTCTCACATTGAGGTCTTTTATCCATTTCGAGTTTATCTTTGTGTATGGTGTAAGAGAATGGTCGAGTTTCATTCTTCTACGTATAGCTGTCCAATTTTTCCAGAACCATTTATTGAAGAGACTGTCTTTTTTCCACTGTATATTTTTTCCTGCTTTGGCGAAGATTATTTGACCATAGAGATGAGGGTCCATATCTGG
Organism: Mustela nivalis; assembly: GCF_964662115.1. NCBI lineage: Eukaryota > Metazoa > Chordata > Mammalia > Carnivora > Mustelidae > Mustela > Mustela nivalis. The sequence goes on along the minus strand of NC_139030.1, from coordinate 93,085,021 downwards.
GCTCTCTATTCTGTTTTATTGGTCGATGTGTCTGTTTTTATGCCAGTACCATGCTGTCTTGGTGATCGCAGCTTTGTAGTAAAGCTTGAAATCAGGTAACGTGATGCCCCCAGTTTTGTTTTTCTTTTTCAACATTTTCTTAGCAATTTGGGGCCTCTTCTGATTCCATACAAATTCTAGGATTATTTGCTCCAGCTTTTTGAAAAATACCAGTGGAATTTTGATCGGAATGGCATTAAAAGTATAGATTGCTCTAGGCAGTATAGACATTTTAACAATGTTTATTCTTCTAATCCAAGAGCATGGAATGGTCTTCCATCTTTTTGTGTCTTCTTCAATTTCTTTCACGAGTGTTCTGGAGTTCCTTGAGTACAGATCCTTTACCTCTTTGGTTAGGTTTATTCCCAGGTATCTTTTGGTTCTTGGTGCTATAGTAAATGGAATCAATTCTCTAATTTCCTTTTCTGTATTTTCATTGTTAGCATATAAGAAAGCAACTGATTTCTGTACATTGACTTTGTATCCTGCCGCATTACTGAATTGCTGTATGAGTTCTAGTAGTTTGGGGGTGGAGTCTTTTGGGTTTTCAATATAAAGTATCATGTCATCTGCGAAGAGAGAGAGTTTGACTTTTTCATTGCCAATTTGGATACCTTTTATTTCTCTTTGTTGTCTGATTGCTGTTGCTAGAACTTCTAATAGTATGTTGAACAAGAGTGGTGAATGAACTTTTGGGACTTCATCAAGATCAAAGCCTTCTGCACAGCAAAGGAAACAGTCAACAAAACAAAGAGGCAACCCACGCATTGGGAGAAGATATTTGCAAAAGACAGTACAGACAAAAGGTTGATATCTAGGATCTATAAAGAACTTCTCAAAAACAACACATGCAAAACAGATAATCACGTCAAAAAAAAGGGCAGAAGACATGAACAGACACTTCTCCAATGAAGACATACAAATGGCTATCAGACACATGAAAAAATGTTAATCATCACTAGCCCTCAGGGAGATTCAATTAAAACCACATTGAGATACCACCTTACACCTGTTAGAATGGCCAAAATTAGCAAGACAGGAAACAACGTGTGTTGGAGAGGATGTGGAGAAAGGGGAACCCTCTTACACTGTTGGTGGGATTGAAAGTTGGTGCAGCCACTTCGGAGAACAGTGTGGAGATTCCTTAAGAAATTAAAAATAGAGCCTCCCTATGACCCTGCAATTGCACTACTGGAAGGTTGGGGGAGATGAACCATGAATGACTATGGACTCTGAAAAACAATCTGAGGGTTTTGAAGGGGTGGGGAGTGGAAGGTTGGGGGAGCCAGGTGGTGGGTATTATGGAAGGTACGTATTTCATGGAGCACAGGGTGTGGTGCATAACAATGAATTCTGTTATGCTGAAAAGAAAAAAGTCATATCGGATAGCAAAGATCATCTCTCTGCCAACCACTAAGAACAGATGTTCAAATACTTCTTACCATTGCATCTTGGTGTCTGAATCATTGAAGAAAACACAACACAGTCAGGGGCTGGATGAGTAAGAAGAGATAGAGCAAAATCAGCATTGAGAGGCAGACATCAATGCCCCATTGTCAGTGTGTTCTCACAAGCATTCTCATGCCAGAGTAAAAGGAACGCTGTCCTCACCCCACAGAGCACAGATAGAGCAGGGAAGTTAGCCAGGTGTTACATGATGCGCATACTGTAAACAGAACCAAAGAGCACGTGCTGAGTATGAAACAGAAAAAGATATTCCCATACAACATGACAAGCCTAGCACAGCTGTGAGGACTCTATATCTGGAAGGAAGTGTTTCTATATAAGTAAGTGTTTCAGACTTAAGGCTAGTTCTTTCCCAAAAATCATCATGGAAGAGAATTGGTTAATGTTAATGCAGTTTAGGTTTTGATGTTTTAGTTAGTTATTGGTTTGTGACAAGCCACCCCAAATTTGGGGGGCCTTAAACAACTATTTTGTATTTGCTTACAAATTTTCAATTTGGTCAGGGCTCAGTGGGATACCCAGCAGAGTCAAATTCCCATCTTGATACAGTAACTCAATTTGTGAGGTTTCTAAGGAGAAGAGAATCAATGATAGGGAAGTTGATCATAACATTTTTTTCAGCCAAAGTGGAATATGTGTGTGTGAGAAGAATACTGTTAATGATTGAGCTGGGAAAACTAGGACCACTTTTTGAAAACTGGGACCGATATTCACCCTATCTATAAGGGACCATGGAAAATGAGGAAAAAAGTACCATTTTATTATTAGTCAGGTGTCTGTGTCTCAATACAGAGTTTTCTGGTAAACTGAACTGACTAGAGTACAAATATGCTTTGCTCTCCAAATCACCAGTGACTTCCAAATCCCGAACATTCAGAGAACATAATTTGATGGGGGTGGGGTTGGAGGAGCAGTTAAATCAGTTTTCATGCTGTCCCTGGGTCATTATTGATAGGAGATAGGAGACAGAAGAACAGAGAATGAAATATTTGTGCTTATCTGAGGGAAAATTTCTGGCTTAGTTTTTCCCTTGCCGCACTACCGTATGGGGAGAAAGAGAAAGAGAGGAGGAGAAAGAAAGAGAGAGGGACAGGGAGAGAGAGGCTCTCTTATGAGAGTAACTAAACTGGAATTCTGCAAATCCAGATAGGTCTGATTTTCTCTCTGTACCATATGTAGGGATAAGTTGTTGGGTTTTTCTGTTGGTTTGTTCATCAATCCTTGTATTTCCTAGTTATATAAGCTGTATGGACACACAAACACACATAGACACAAACACAGATTATATAGTATACACACATTATATAGTGTATCTATATCTTTCTTTCTTTCTCATGCACATGCATAACTTCCTTCTATTTTCTTAATTGGTTATGGTCTAAAATTCTATGAATTATAACCAAGAACAAAGTCAGTAAACCAGCCTGATGTCGTCTTCTCATACGGAGGGTGATGGGAGAGATTTTTGTTCCGCCCTCTATCGCCTTACTTTTCAGTGCTCCCTGTTGGCTTCCTGGACCAAATTGCTGAGATTCTGAGGATCCAAAGATGAGCTGCCTTTGCTGGCAGATGATATTAACAAGGTTCCAGGTAAGTCTTATTCCAGCATTTGTGAAACTTGGTATATTTACAGATTTTCTTGTACATCTATGAACTAGACTCACCCAAAGGATGGACCAGATTTGAAAATTGGTAAGGATATGATACTAGAAATTTGGCTGAAATTGATTTTACTTTATCATCACCTCCAAAATGATCTAGTGAGTTATGCCAAACATAAAATCCAGGAATACATGTTCAGGTAATAAGATGTACCTCTCAGCTCATTTCTTGATTCTCATAGAAGTTGTTAATGAAGTGAGGAAACTGCCAGATCAGAAAACTGCAACCACGTAGATTTATTGCCTTTATACTATTCTAGGTTGTGGTGAGGATATGTCAATCCTTAAGGTTCTACCTCATCACCATGGAAAGAATGTATCATTGTGCCAGTTATATTTATTTATATTCCTTTCTTTCTTTCTCTATATTTATTTCATTATCCATATTTACTTCTTAATATCCATTAAATATATTTGAAATTTCAGTGAAGTTAGCTGGTCATAGCCACAGTCCACTAAGCGACTCTAGAGAAATGAACAGTTCAGATGTTATAGCCTAAAAGCTCGAGTTAGCAGCTTATAATAATATTAATGAAAAGTATATCATATATTATGTTGAAGATTCACTCACTATTTTATTTCTCATCTCAAACTATGGCCTGTTATGTTGTCTGAGATAATCAGAGAGGGTTTTATAAAGAGCATTACAGACATATTATGCTAAAAAGTATAGCTACAAAGTAAGGATCTCAAATCATCTTTTCATTTTGAATTTCTAAAAGGAAAATTAAGATCCAAACCATAAAATTTCCCTTCTCTTACTGTCAAAGCCATGTTAACTTCCAAAATACAATCCCTTCTCCTTGGAAGGAATGAGTTCATATATCATTTCTTCCTTGTTTTCTTGTGCTTACTCTTAGCCAGAGAAATTCTGTACAGGTGCCAACAAATCTAGCCTGAATCAGTTCCCTTGGAAAGGTAGGGATACATAAGAACCCCCAGAGTTACATTAATCTAGTCTCAAGTACCTCACATCTTCAGTTTTCTGGTTAAATGTGCTAATAGGGAAATATCAGAGCACACACTATAACACAACTCAACCATAACAGAAAATTCATTTAGTTTCTTGGTAATTATAACATTATTATCTAAGCACTATCCCCTAGCCAATGTGATATATCTATATCTATATATATATATATATATCACACATATATCTCACACACACACACAAACACATATATATATATATATATATATATATATATATATATATGTATATATGTATATCCTTGAAGAACCCATCTTGTATAATTGAAGTCTGCAATCTTGTTTTCTGCTGTAAGCCAAAGTAGAAAGTTCAGTGTTAAAGGAGCTATGCATGGATGTTTTGAGGAATGGGGATGGAATGAAGAAAATAATCATAGAAAGAAACTCTTCACTTCAGCTTCAGCAGATGTGTTAATTCATCACTTGATGTGTAATACAGGTCTCTTATCATAGTGTATTTCCCTACCATTCTATATGACATTACTGTTAGTCATTTTACTTATTCGTATGTTATAATTACTATTTTTAAACAAAGTCTTCTTTCAGATCAAGTAAGAATAAGAAAATTAAATATTTTATTTTATTTATTCCTTTTCTGAAACTCCTTTCTTTCTGTAGTTCTGAGTTTCTTACCTATATTATTTTCCTTCTCCTCAAAGAAACCCATTTAACATTTTCAATGGATATTTCTGCTCATTGTTTTCCCTCACTTGAATTCCCTCAGTTTTGTTTTTTTTTTTAAGATTTTATTCATTCATTTGACAGAAAGAGATCACAAGTAGGTAGAGAGGCAGGCAGAGAGAGAGGAGGAAGCAGGGTCCCCGCTAAGCAGAGAGCCTGATGTGGGGCTCGATCCCAGGACCCATCATGACCTGAGCTGAAGGCTGAGGTTTTGACCCACCTATTCACCCACACGCCCGTCCCTTAGTTTTTGTTTATCTGAGTTTCTATGTTTGCTTCCCTTTGAAGAATAATTATACCAGATATGGAATTTTAGGTTGGTGGTTGTTTTGTCTGTGTGTGTGTGTTTTTAAACATTTTAAATATTTCATTCTACTTTCTTCTTTCTTGCATGGTTTCCAATGAGAAATCCACTATAATTTTTATCCCTGTTCCTAAAGAGCTAAGTCATTCTTTTCCTCCTTTTGGCATCTTTCAGGATTTTCTTCGATTGGGTTTTCTGAAGTTTAAATTTAATGTGTTTAGTTATATTTTTTTGTTGTCTTTTTGGTTGTTGTTTTTTGTTTTTGTTTTTGTTTTTATCCTTCTTGTGGTGTTTCACATTTCCTGAATTTGTGGTGTGGTGTCTGTCATTACATTTAGAGAGTTTTCAGGATTATTATTTCAAAAAATTCTGTTTTGTTTCCTCTGTATTTCTGATAATCTATACTCATGTTAATATATTTTGAAAAATAGCAGTTCTTGAATTTTCTTTTGTTCTAATTTGTTTTTCTCCTTGCATTTCAGTTTTAGAGGTCTCTGGTGATATGTCTTCAAGCTCACTGATTCTTTTCTCAGCCACATACCGTATACTGATGAACCCGTCAAGGTATTCTTTACTTTTGCTACTGTATTTTTGATCTCTAGCATTTCCTTTTGATTTTTTCTTAGAATGTCCATCTTTCTACTTAGGTTTCATTTATTCTTACATGTTGTCCATTTTTTCCCTTAGAGAGCCCTTAGCCCATTAACTATAGTTACTTTAAATTTCCTGTATGATGATTTCAACATCTGTGTCATTTTCTCTTCACACTGTGTTTTTTTCCTATCTTTTTGAATATCTTGTACATTTTTTTGTGGGAAACTAGGAACACTGTATTGTGTAATAAGAATTAAGATAAATAGTGGCGCCTGGGTGGCTCAGTGGGTTAAGCCACTGCCTTCGGCTCAGGTCATGATCTTAGGGTCCTGGGATCGAGTCCCGCATCGGGCTCTCTGCTCAGCAGGGAGCCTGCTTCCTTCTCTCTCTGCCTGCCTCTCAGTGTACTTGTAATTTCTCTCTGTCAAATAAATAAATAAAATCTTAAAAAAAAAGAATTAAGATAAATAGGGCTTTAGTGTGAAGATTTATGTTCATCTGGCTAAGAGTTGGGTTTTAAAAATTTTTTTATTTTATTTTTTTAAAAGATTTTATTTATTTATTTGTCAGAGAGAGAGAGAGAGAGAGAGAGAGCAAGCGAGCGCACACAGGCAGAGTGGCAGGCAGAGGCAGAGAGAGAAGCAGGCTCCCTTGCTGAGAAAGGAGCCCGATACGGGACTTGATCCCAGGACCCTAGGATCATCACCTGAGCTGAAGGCAGCCGCCTAACTGACTGAGCCACCCAGGCATCCCAGGAGTTGGGCTTTTTAAAATGTTTCCTGTAGCAAGTAGGTGTCAGCTTCTAATGTCTTTGTATTTGCTTTCTTTTTTTGAATTTGGGTTTCTCCAAGTACTCCTCCTCAAATAGAGTCTCTGGTTTGCAGCTCTTCTAGGTATAATCTACCGTACTCAGACCCTGTGGGTGTATGGCTATGGTAAAGGATAGGGAAGGTAAATATTTCGTAATCTTACCATTTTAGTGAGTCTGTGTATCTGGGCTGTGACTTTTGTTTCTAACAGTATAGATCCCCTCTCCCTCCACTTAGATGAAACGGGAAGGCCAGTTAAGGCTGGTATGGGAAGAGAACTGTCCTTCCTATAGTTAGATTAAGGCCCTGGTGAAGTCTTTTTCTCTGGAGAACAGGTCTGTGTAATGGAGAATCCTCTGGGCTTATTTCACAATGATTACACTTTCCCTCCCCTTGCAAGAGCCATAAGGAAATATTTTAAAAATCTTTATTGTGAGACCTTTCTGAGGTCCTTGGAGAAAAAAACTAATGAAAATGTGGGATTCCTTCTAAGACTGTGGGCCCCCAGGAGTTTCTCACATTCAAGTTAATCCATGTTCAACCTTCATTAATTTGTAAAAATTACCATTTAAGTTGTCTATAGTCTAGGCTCCCCGCAGCTCCTCCTCTCCGGATTTCAGGTTTTCCCTGAAACCTCAGTACTCTGATAGGTACAAATAAAGACACTAATTATCAGTTTGTTTTTTTGTTTGTTTGGTTTTTTTGTTTTTTTTTTTTGTTTTGTTTTGTTTTTTGGTTTATTTTTGGAAGGATGAGTGATAATTTCCAAGCTCATAATATGAAGGAGATGAACTTGAAGTCTGGACTAGGATTTAAATCTTGGAAGTTTAGATTGTTTTCCCCTTATGTAATGCTTAATTATTTAAAAGAAAAAAGAATCCCCTCATTAATAAGACTTGTTTTTCCACTTACATTTCTTTCAGTGATATTTCCTCATAGTTCTAGTTTTTCTGTCTTTGCTCCATAGTTACATCATAGTTACATTCATGGTTATATCAAATAAAGTGGGGATTTAGATGGACTGGATTGGAATGGACAAGCAGTGGCTGATCTTAACATTATAGTCAAAGTTCTTTTATTTGTAAGCCCGAAACATTGTAGAATCTATTTTGCTTTGGTATAAGTTGCTCTAATAAACACCTCTGACTCAGGCAAATAGTCAAGTGCTTAAAGGAAAGGTGAATGGTATAAATAGAGAAAAAATTGAGAGCAGGTAGCACAGGGCTGACCATTTAAATGGGTCATTAAAGGAAGACACAATTTGACTGTATCTCTCCCTGGAGAGCTCCTTGGTGTGGGTTTATGAACTCTGGGAGAACAGCCAAGTTAGGTCTAATTATATTTAGTATAACGCTGCAATTTAAATGCCTAATTTTTTTCAATTCTTTTTTTTCGTCCTTTTTCTCTCTCTTTTAAATTTTGAAGAGATCTTGTTTTTATTCCTTGACCTGTCTAATATGTTTGCTAAATGGTTTAATCAGCCATCACTTCTATATCTTTCCTGAAAAAATAATTAAGAGATGAGAATCTGTTCACTCATATGCTTTGAAAGAAAATGATATTATGATAATATTTAAAAATAAAAACATGTTGAAACAAATATAAGCCCACCATTATTTTTGCTTGTTTGTTGCCTTTGCATTTTAGGTGACTGATTTCCCTTTGAATAAATTTTTTAAAAATCAGAAAAAAAATTGAGAATAATATAATTTGGGCTCTGGACATAGTTAAGGAAGATATTTTTTTCTCTTTTGTTTTGAAACTTGGAGGTTTTTTTTTTCTTTTGTTTTTTTCCCCACAATGAATACTTATTTTACCATGTTCTTTTTCCTTTAAACAAGACAGTAAATGAGAGGTTCTTTGCTTTTCAGTGTTGTCTTTTTTAAAGTGGTACATATATCCTTGGAGTATTTTTCCTCTTTCATTTTCTTCCCACAATGAATACTTATTTTACCATGTTCTTTTTTCTTTACACAAGATGGTAAATGAGAGGCTCTTTGCTTTTCAGTGTTGCCTTTTATAAAGTGGTACGTATATCCTTTCGTATGTATATAATACTGTAGTTTGGTAGTTCTTAACCTTTTTGGGGGGAGGGATCACAGCTTCATCTGAGAAAATGATAAAAGCTGGGGAATCTACAGAAAAATGGACATATACATACAAATGTTATATACAGTTGACTTCGGGAGATTTACAGATTCCTTAAAGGCAAAATAAAGGTTTCTGATCTTTAAGTAAAAAACACTTCACATATATTTATCGCTCACAGTGGCTCTTGTCATGTGACATGCAGCCAACCTGCCTTCTGGAAGCATCCTGTACCAGTGTGGTCCACTCTGTAGCACAGACATATTCTGCCTGATTTAACAGTTTGCTTAATCTTATGTGACACTGTTGTTTGCCTATGGGCTTTATAAGGAAGACAATAGGATTTGTTGAGAATGTCCACTCTGTGTGTAATAAGAACAACACTGCATTTACTGAGATAGTGACCTATATAATAAGTTATAAAGGATATCCAAATAGTCTCCTATTCCCCTGATCTAAGGAACTAATTGTAACCCTTAATCAGAGTCACTGAGGGAATGGCCTTGTTACAATTGGGATCCCATTGTTTTCCTTTATTGTGATCTTATTTCACTGGGTTTTTGCTTTATTAACTTATTATCAGATCTTAGATTTTGCTTATAAATTTGCACAAAATACAGACTCTGACAACTGAGAATTGATTTTTGCAGAAGGCTTTGCTTCCCTCTAATATGTTCTGCAATATTTTGACTATAGCAGGGTGAGGTCTTTTTAATTTGGGTTCACAGAGTTGCTGTTCGTGCTCTTTAAATAATTATTTGGGTATGGGACAAGACATTCAGACAAAGCACTGTCAGCAGTGGGGAGAAATGGGCTTCTCTCTGCCTGTGTGAAATAGTAGAAGCAGAAAGAAGCAGAAGTTCCATTACAATGGACAAACACCATCATAATGCCTAAGACTGAGCTTACTTGATTTTCATGACATGTATTCCCTAAAAATGTGTGAATGCATATATATTACTAGTAGGTGTCTAACTGCATATGTATTTGTAGTTTGTGTGTATAAGTGTAGTCAATGTTCTAGTTAGTTCTCGTTTGTGCAAATTCTGTTGTGATTTGAAAAATGATTTGGTGAAGGCATTGGCAGTTTATAAGAGGGATGATAATATGCCTGTGATTAACATGAGCTAAACTGAAGTGTCCCAGACTATTCTTTGCCAGTTATTTAATGGATAAGGGAAATGTCATCATGATGCTTTAGTGTGTGGAATAGGTTTTTATCCACAAGAAGAATATTAAAGCTCTCCTTTTTTATTTTCATGCTCATTGTATAGTTTCTCTGAACTAAAAGGTGACATAGTGATTACATAGTGCTAAGAATATAGGATTTGGAATTAAAAGACAAAAGCTGAAAAACTAGGCGTATACCCTCAGGTCTAGCACTTATTTGCTGTGAGACCTTTATTACTCTCAAGAAATGATCCTGTGAAGAAGAATGGTAACAGGACTATTGAGTTTCTGGGAACTGATAGACGAATGCATGGGAAGTGATTTGCAGAGTCTTGGTAAATAATACCAATATAAATATATAATACCAATAAACATATAATACCAATAAAAATAGGCTCTTGGGGTGCCTGGGTGGCTCAGTGGGTTGAAGCCTCTGCCTTCAGCTCAGGTCATGATCCCAGGGTCATGATTGAGCCCCGTGTCGGGCAGCCTGCTTCCTCCTCTCTCTTCACCTGCCTCTCTGTCTACTTGTGATCTCTCTCTCTGTCAAATAAGTAAATAAAATCTTTAAAAAAATAGAAATAAAAATAGGTTTTTATCATTATCATTATTATTATTGTCTCCTTAGTTGGTAGTTGTCACTGAGGACTACGAATTGCATTGGAGCTTCTGGGGTGTGAAGGACAGTTAGCCTCCATGGTATAAGCCCTTCTCTGTAAAAGGTTCAACTTAACATCTTCATTTTCTTGTCTATTTCTGTGGAAAACAGCCATTTCCATGTTTTTGTTTTTGTTTTTGTTTGGAACCTTATTTGTTAGAGCTCTCTCTCTCTCCAATGTCTAGAACAGTCTCTACTATTTTAGTAACTATTTTCTTTGCTTGAGTCATTGAGTAAAGCACTTTTCTGCTTAACAATGCATATTTTACCTTGAGCCTTAATTCTTTCTGCTATTCTCTCTGAAATGGATCTAATTCTGAGCGATCCTAGGATAGAATTGCTGATGAGCCATAAGATAACCAGATGACTCAATGATTGTGTTCTTGCTATATTTACAGGATGAGAGCTAGAATATATTTTTTTCTGCTTCTTTTTAAGTAAAGTATTATTTGTTTAATCCAGTTTGCTGATAATTTTACCAAAGCCCTCCAAAGAGCTATGCCTAGGACAGGATGATGTGATAATTTTCTTTTTGAGGTTTTTAAAAAAATTTTAAACATTTAGTTAACAGAGAGAGAGAAAGGCAGAAAGAATGAGCAGGGGGAGTGACAGGTGGAGGGTGAAGCAGGCCCCTGTCCCATGCAGGATTCAATTCTAGGACCCTGGGATCATGACCTGAGCTGAAGGCAGACCCTTAACTGACTGAGCCACCCAGGCATCCTGATGTGGTAATTTTCTTAACTATATCCCAGTTATATAGCTAAATTGTCTAAATAATTTTGATTCAAAAATGGCACCCTGGGCCTACTTTTGAAGCACAAGTATTAATATTCTCTGTGGAGTGTGTTTATACAAATTTAGTCAAGTAACTAATAAAGACCAGAATATTGCAGGTTCTTTTATTTTTAAGGTCAGAAAACTCTCCAGACTGTTCTACCAGGGGTTGAGTTTCTGTGTTTATTTTTAGGGTATCTACCTTTGCTCTGATATGTCCCCACATACCTTCTTGTAACATCACCACCATGTTTAGTATGTGTTATCAATTTCAGCTAAAATAATTTTCTTGACAATTTAAGATTTTCTAAATCCCAGTCACTAAATCTTATCTGATTCTCATTAATATCATGAAATATAAAACATTTTTCTTTATGATATGATTGGGCTATGTTTTTCTATTATAATTTCCTTTTAGTTTATCTCTAAAGAAAATTTAAATGTTTTTTTCAAGAAATATTATATTTGTTACTTCTTTATAAATGACACTCCATCCTGGGATTTTATTCAACATTCTACTCAATATCAGCATTTTTCATGGGTTCTTCTTTCTGGCACATTAACTAATTAATTCTCTTAAACTTTCATGGAAAATACTTCTCCCCTAATTTCATAGATGAAGAAACTGAGGAACAGAGACATACGGTAGTTTCTCCTGGTTGTAGACTGACCAGATATGTAGGACGGAGATTCACACTCAGGGCTCCAGTTGAAAGTCTTTGCTCTTTCTACCAGACAGAACTAAACTCATAAAAGTGACATTTATGTTAGTGGAACTAAAGTATACAAAGTCTCAAAGGCAATGATTGACTTTGAACATGCACTTACATTAAAATATGCCTCTCCTCTTTCTGTCACTGAATCCTGGGAGAATGCCTTTTTATGCCCAGGCACATAACAATATGGTTTCTAAATGATAGTAATGTTAAAAATAACATTTTCCGGCAGTGTCATTCCAGGAACTAATCTATGGTGTAACAGAAATCTCTTCAGTTTGATGTTTTCTCTGCTGTGAAGAGAAAGTGCAGCTTTAATATATCATGATGTCTCTTTTATTCATTTCTTTCAACTTTTGGTTTAGTGCTTATAAATTACATATAACAGATTTGCGAGTGATGCCTTACTTGGACATCAAATTGGGTAACATGATCTAGGAGGCTGCTGAAATATTTTATGCAAGTTTTACATGCTGAGGAGTTCTGACTGTTGATGTCTTTATGTATATATAAACCTTATAACCTGGCATCCTTACAGCACTGAGATTTCAGACATAGGATAATTCATATTTTGTGGGCTGTATTACCAAGATGCTATTTTATATAGCTACTAATATTGGCTGGCATATTTTTTAGTTAGTAGGACTTTTGAATATATAAGATAACAAATTCACAATAACTGGTGTATTAGATAATCTTCAGAGAAACAGAACGAATTATATACGTGGGGGGGGTGTGAGCAAGAGAGACAAAGGGAGCTTGATTAATTTTAAGGAGTTTGTTAATGTGATTGTGGTGGTTGGCAAGCATGTAGGCCAAGCATGTAGCCTAGAGACCCAGGGAGAGTCTTAAGGCAGTATGGAGTAGAAACTTTCTTATTCCCATGAACCTCAGTCTTCTTTTAATGCATCCAACTAATTGGATGAGACCCATTATAGAGGATAGTCTGCTTTATACCAAACTCACTGACTTAAATATTAGTCACATTTTAAAATTTTCTTCATAACAACATCTGGACATGTTTGTCCGAACATTTGGGCACCCTAACCTAACAAGCTGACACATAAAATTAACCATCACAACTGGGTTCTAACTTCTTACATTGATTTTTTTCTGAAAAATTATTGTCATTTAATTCCAAAGATATTGGCCTTTGAAAATTTCAAAGGCTATGTTATGCATAGACAAGTTAATATGATTTAATATAATATTCATCTTTTTGATTTTGAAGTTAAATCTCTTTTTACAGTAATGAAATCTATACTTACCTTCTTTGGGACTAGTGATCACTATAACATAATTAAGATTTTTGAATTTTTGTTAGTACTATTATTAATTATATCAAGGTTCAAAACTTGATTGGCATCTTTCTATAGTTATAAGAAAGGCCAGTGGTCTTTGTTTAGGATTACTTAATATTTCATCACATTTCTGTGAACTTTAACCTGAATTTTCATTTAAAATGTTCTCATTTACAGATTATTTTAATGAGATCACCATCATTTTCTGTGTGTGTTTGGAACAGTATTAATTATGTTCTTGAATCTTTAATTTATATCTTACTGTCTTCTGGTTATAGGCATTCAATAAATATTAGTACCCTAGTGGGGCACCTGGGTGGCTCAGTGGGTTAAAGCCTCTGCCTTCGGCTTGGGTCATGATCCCAGGGTCCTGGGATCGAGCCCTGCATCGGGCTCTCTGCTCAGCGGGGAGCCTGCTCCCTCCTCTCTCTCTCTGCCTGCTTCTCTGCCTACTTGTCTGTCAAATAAATAAATAAAAATCTTAAAAAAAATTAGTCCCCTACTTTCCTTAAGAGTATGAATTGAAATGATAGTAACAGTATATCTTAGCATGCACAAGAATATTCTACTAAATCTCTTTAAATGGTTTTATTGGTCCTATGTTTCAATTCTTCTAATTTTTAACACATTTTAATGAAATCACTACAGCAGATCCTGGGACAAGGACGCCTGTGTCACCACTCTGTGACCATTGCTTGTATTATGTCGAAATGAGTCAAGACAGGCCAAGTATTGCTACATATAAAACAACTATAAAACCTCAGTGGCTTAATAAACCAAGAGTTTGTTTCTTGCATATCTACATTTCCCACATGGGTCAATATGGGGGAGCACTGCTCATCATAGTTATTCAATAACCCAGGTGAATTGAGACTCAATTTACATGCAGGCACATAATCACTGTGCCAGGAGAAAAAAACACACTTGAAGTAAGTTGTATTTACTGCTTCTTCTTCTTCTTCTTCTTGTAAGGTATGTATCTATCTATTTATTTATTTATTTAAGAGAGTGCGATCAAGGGGAGGAGCAGAGGGAGAGGGACAAGCAGACTCTGCACTGAATGCAGAGCCCATAATAATAGAGTACAATCTCAGGATCCTGAGATCACAGCAGAAGCTGAAATCAAGAGTCAGATGCTTAACTGACTGAACCACCCAGGTGCCCCATGTATATGATGCTTCTTAAAGGTTCCACTGGAGATGCACCGCATGGCTTTTGCTCACATTTTGGAAACCAGTGCAAGTTTCATCACCATATGTCTAACAGCAAAATAGGTGATATTGGAAGGAGGAGAACAGGAATATCCCAGTTTTGTGACCATAGTCACTGTTTCAGATGTGATTTTGTTTTTTAATATTTTATTTATTTATTGGAGAGAGAGAAAGAGAGAGAGAGAGGTGGAGGGATGGAGCATGAGCAGAGGGGAGCCCAACATGGGACTTGATCCCAGAACCCAGAGATCATGACCTGAGTCCAAGATAGTCCCATAACTGACTAAGCCACTCAGGTACACTCAGGTGTGATTTTGTATCAGGAATGATTTTCGCTTTCTATGGTTGGGAATGGCTCATAAAGACATGTTGTTACTTTGCGTAAGAAGAGAGTGTAGAAAGGAAGTCTGAGTTGATGTGGGAGCTCAAGGATGTTATAAAGGATCAGGCCCTTTTCATATTTCTGTCCTGTTAACCCAAGAGTTGTGGATTTTGGTCCTTAGCCTCGCTACCTTGTGGTTTTGGGAAAGCTTCTGCAACTATAAAAAGCATATCCTCACTTATCTGGCCCCAAATCACAAAGGAGGGAACATAGTAGCTTCCTTGATTGCTCTCTCTTTTTAATCACAAGGAAAATCATCCCTGGAAGAAACAAGTCTGCTTTCCTAGAAGATTTTCCCTATTTTTCTTTAATCAGAGCTATGTCACCTGGAGATTCTAAACTGCAAGGAAACCTGGGAGGGTGAGAAGCTGAAAAAAAGCAAAGAGTAATTATAATTGGTTTAGAAGATTATTATATGATTATTATATATAATCACATAATTTATATGATTATAATATATACTCATATAGTTTATATGATTATATAATTTATATGATTATAAATTATAATCATATAAATTATGTGATTATATAATCATATCTTATAATAATGGTAATAGTTATAATTATATTATATTATAATATAATTATATTATTATAATAATATAATAATGATAATCTTATAATAATAATAATCTTATAATCTTATCATAATCAGATTATTATGATAAGATTATCATGGCTTTGCCAGCTTTTTTTCTGGAGTAGGCATTTTGCCCCTTGATCAAAATTGTAGCTCTGATATTAAAAAAGAAGAGGAAATGTCTGTGGAGAGAACACAGGATTACCTTCCACAGAAAAGAAATGGAAAAAAAAAATCTTTCATGGGGTTCCTGGGTGGCTCAATCAGTTAAGCATCTGACTCTTGGTTTTGGCTCAGGTCATGATCTCAGGGTTGTGAGATAGAGTCCCACCTTGGGCTCCACACTCAGTGGGAATTTGCTTGATCCTCTCTCTCTTCCTCTCCACCTGCTCATGCTTTCCCTTTCTCAAATAAATAGATAAAATATAGATAAAATCTTTAAAAAATCCTTCATAACTTAATAGGGAGATGATCATTTGAAATACATTGAAACCAAGACAAATAGTCATGTAGTCTAAAATAGCTAAAAGCAGCTTTTGAGAGGGTGTGGTAGGGTGCCAGGTCAGCCGGTGAGGTAGTAACATATGAGCAGATCCTTGAGAAACTGGTAGTATTTCCATGCCAGAAGAGGCATTGCAGGTGGAAAGCCCTCAAGGCAAAGAGCCAGAAAAATAACAATGCTGTGGAGTGAGATTGGGATTAAATACATATTGTAGAGACATGAATGTCAGACAAGAGTTTGGACTCTGTGGGGGGCCTTACAACTTTGGAGCCTCGTGATGTGGTGGTTAAGAACAGCTACTCTACTCTGATAGGAGAAATTTTGAGAGGCAGTGCAGGGGATCGTGGGGGAAGGGAGGGATAAAATGAAACAAGATGGGATCAGGAGGGAGACAAACCATAAGAGACTCTTGATCTCATGAAACAAACTGAGGGTTGCTGAGGAGTTGGGGGTGGGGTGGGCTAGAGTGCCTGGGTTATGGACATTGGGGAGGGTATGTGTTATGGTGAGTGCTGTGACATGTGTGAACCTGATGATTCACAGACCTGTACTCTTGGGGCAAATAATATACTGCATGTTAATTTAAAAAATGGGAAAAGAAAAGAAAAGAAAAAAAAAAAAAGAACAGTTGCTCTGGACTTAGTCAACCTCAATTCAATTTGAGTTGTACCACCAACTCATTGTGAAATGGTGAGCAAATTCCCTTACTTCTTTCAGACTCCATTTCCTCATCTGTAATAAAAGGGTACCTATCTGTATTATTTAGGGTATGCTAAATAGCTGAAATAAATAAATGCAAAAATGTGATGGCTGAAATACATAAAAGTTTATTTTTCACTCATTTAACCAGGTAGTGAGCAGGCTCTGCTTTATGAAATCATTCAGCAGCCCAGGTGAAATCAACTTCTCCATCTTGGACATATGTTTTCCATAATGTCTCTGTGATAGTTCTCCAGAAAACCTCAGTGGGTTCTAGAAAGCACTGCTTAGTATAATACATATGCATTCTTAGCATAATGCCTAATACAGAGTAAGCAATTGATGAATACTAATGATTAATGTTAGCTATAATTTTGGCTTAGAAACCAAGGGACTTAGAGGTGAATTGAAATAAATGTGAGTCTTCTTAAACCATAAGAGAAAGTTTTATGTATTAATTTATTTTGAGCAAAAAAATGAGACCATTAAAATTGAGATAAGAATTATTCTAGCAAACGCATGTAGGGTGGTTCTGTGGGAGTGGTGGTTGTAGGCTAACCATGAACTAGAAGACAGCTATAATGATGTATACAGAAAGTAATGATAATAGAAGGAAGATGGGGAGGAAGAAGAGGCAGAGCTAATAGATTCTACTCTCTGAAGGCTTTTTTTTTAATATTTCTAGATAAGCCACATTCAAATATGTCTGGTGTTTACATTTGTTGCTGGCAAAATCAAAGTATTTCTCTTATAATCTCAAAATCATTTTTTAAAAAGATTTTACTTGTTTATTTGAGAGACAGAGAGGCAGAGAGAGCATGAGCTGGGCTAGGGACAGAGAAAGAGGGAGAAGTAGACTCCCTGCTGAGCAGAGAGCAGGATGAGCGGCTCAATCCCAGGACCGTGGGATCAAGACCTGAGCCAAAGGCAGACACCTAACCAACTGAGCCAACCAGTCACCTTCTCAAAATAATTTTTTATAATATTTGGATTTGATACCAAAATATAGAATGAGAAGGTATTATAGGAGATCCCTTCAACATTAGATATGTCACTATAGAAATTGAGCTAAAATGATTTTGTATTAATTTCCTCTTGATATTAAAGAATAATCTATTTCTTAGTTTCTCCCTGTATGCATCTAGATGATCAATATATGTAGTTACTTCTCTGATTTGATTTTTGTTTTGTTTTGTTTTCCTCTTCTTGTTTTTTACAGTTTTCTTCTCCCTTTAGGGTAATTAATACCAATTTTCTATGATTCTAATGTAAAAAAAAGTCAAAAGCTGTATATTAAACTGTAATATTCCAGAATCAATGTCAGTTGATTTGTTTAGCCTTTGCCAAAATTAGAATTGCAAAAATTTTCATCAGAATTTCTCACTAATAGCATTACTTATGGATATGCGTTTTTCTTTTCTAAAAGTGCTAGAGAGTTTGAAAACAAGGGTGGGAAGTAAAGGGTAGAATTCATAAAAATGAAGGCCCTCAGTATGTCACAGAAAGAGTGGTCATGCCAGCAGTGATTAAAGATTCATTGTACTATTCACCTAATTTGATCTTTAGCTGTAACTCCCTGTGGAAGCATTAATTTGGGGGATGTAACACTACCATTATGTTATTAATACAAACCCAATATATGCCCTGTCTTTTGCCATCGGTAGTCTGAGTCCTTGAATCCTGTGCTAGCTTTTAGCCACTGAGGTTGGGTGCTGGTGAATCTTCAGTCTCACGATGCGGCTTTACCCCAGTGAACTGGACCTTGTCTTGATCTTGAGCTATTTCTGTGGAAGACTTAAAATGCACCTACAAGGGACTGAATTGAACCTCTCAAATTGAGTTGAAATCTGGAATAGTGGGGCACCATAGTGGCTAAATAGTACATTCCTTTAAGAAGGGCAAGCTCATATCATTGTTTAGACCAAGGCTTCTCAAATTTAATGGGTGTGTGTGTATGCGGGGGTGCGGAGGGAGGGCAAAGAAGCTGTAAAGCTGATATTCTGCATGGTGATATAACTGATCTGTGGTCCACAGTGTTATTAGAATGTAGTTCTACTATCTTGGCTTCCAGGCTACAAAACGGACTTACAGTCTATTGGTGAAAACTGTGTTCGGAACTTTGAAACTCAGTGTGTCTTAATAAGAAGGATTCTGATACATTTTTTAATGGACAATTATTTATTTTTATTTTTTGAGAGAGAGAGAGAGAGAGAAAGAGAGGGTTTGTGTGAGAGGGGTGGGGTGGAGCTAGTGAGGGAAACGCGGAGGGAGAGGGAAAGAGAGAATCTTAAGCGGACTCTACACCCATCATGGAGCCCATGGTGGGGGGGCTAGATTTCACAACCCTGATATTGTGACCTAATCTGAAATCAAGAGTTGGGCTCTAAACCAACTGAGCTACCCAGGCACCCCTAGAATGTTATTTTAGATGGTGTTTCTCAAAATGAAATAACCAGAAACTTATTTCACCCAAGATTATTATGAACCTAGGATTTACCTATATAATGAACCATAAGACATATACAGATGAGAGCCAAAGGTTAATTGAAAGAATAAAAGCCTGGTGGTGGGTATTAAGAAGGGCACGTATTGCATGGAACACTGGGTTTGGTGCATAAACAATGAATTTTGGAACACTGAAAAAAAATAGAATTAAGAAAAAGAAAGAATGAAATGTTTATTGGAACACAGTTCTATTTTCCCATATAATGAAAGAAATCATGTATTTTTAAGACACATGACCAAGGCTGAGATTCACCTGGAATACCATCTTAGCTGTATGGGTTCTTTCAGCTGATACCCTTGCATGTGTATTGGTCAGGGTCATTGCCTGATATGGAGATGCCTTTGCCATACATGATACTGAATAGTTTGAAGACCATCCCCAAAATGTTTCCAGAGTGTAGTGCAACAGTACAATTTCCTTTCCTTTCTCCTGTGACTGAGTGGGCCCTTCATTTTTCACAGTTGTTGCTACCGAAGCAATATTACCAATATACAAACACTGAGATATTTAGCTATATTGACGTTTATAGTCCATAGGTCCCCTTGAAGTCACATAGCTCTTCTGTTTCAATGTACCAAGGTTCAGGAATCCAACATCTGGAGGGTACCATGAAGCCACTTCACCCCAGCCACCTGCCCAGGACACCAAGAAGGAGTAGTGAAAAAAATCTATAGATATTTCCTCCTTTCTGGGCTGTAAAAACTCTTCTATCCCACTGTCTCCCTTCCTCTCTCTTCTGAACACCAAACACAATCTCCTCAATGGCTTTGGCTTTCCCCAGCATAGGAAGATAAGTTATTTCAGAGACGTCTGCTTTTGCCTTACAATATGGACTTCCACTGAAAATGAAAACACAGATGGGGCTGCCAGCTGGGGAATTCAGGGGAAGAAAACCGTGTTCAATATTACAGGACATCTCTTTGCTATTGCCTCTCTTTTATACACATACTCCTATCAAGTGTTGTTCTCCTATCAAGAAGAACAACTGTTACTTCTGGTTGGTACAATTCTCTTTAAATTTCCCTCATTTCCCATTGCTCAGATGCTGAGAGTCATTGTTTAAAAATAAATTTCGAGGTGGGCCCTCCAAATCTGCTGATTTCAGGTAATGTTTATTTGATTCATGCTGGTTTCCTGACCAAATCCCAGGCTCTGCCCCAAGACATGAATCTCATTTTAGAACCAGAATTTTTTCATACCTTCTTCTCTGGGGGTATATGAATTTGCCTCTCTGACACTTTATGCTCCAAAACACTGCGTTTAAAAGACATAATAAGTCCTGACTTAAGGTTGATACATCCTGGGTCATCTACCCATACATCACCTTTGATGGAGCCCTGCCTGAAGGCCTTATTTCTGAACTTCATATAAATGGAATCTAAAAATGTGTACCTTTCTGTGCCTCATTTCTATTGCTCAATGTAATGTCAATGGGGCTTATCCATGTTTTTGCCTGTATTTTGTTCATTTTCATTGTGTACTGTATTGCATCGTGTGAAAGTTATACAATTTACTTCTTTATTTTACTGTTGATGAACATCTGGATTGTTTCCAGTTTGGGGCTGTTAATAATATTGTTATGAGCATTCTTGGGCTTGTAGTTTGGTGAACATATGTGTGTATGTCTGTTGAATTTTGAATTGCTGCATGGTAGGATTTATTTAGCATTTAGTATTAGTAGATACTGATATACCCCAAACTTACTGTATCATTTTATACTTCATAGGCAGTGTTTGAAAATTCCAGTTCCCTTACAGTTTTACAAACACTTGATGTAGTCAGTCCTTCTAGTTAGTAGGTAGTGGTATTTCTTGTAATTTCACTTCACATTTTCCTGATTATTACTGTGGTTGCAAACACAGGTATTCAGATGTTTACCAGTTATTTTGCAAAGTGCTTGTTTAAGCTTCTTGTCCATTTTTATTATTATTATTTTTTTTGAATCAGGTTGTTTTTTTCCGAAATACTCTTGATATGAGCCCTTTGCCTTTTTTATGTATTCAAATATTTCTCCCACTCAGGGGCTTATTTTCATATCCTCTACTGGTATTTCATGATTTACATAAATTCCTAATTTTAATGCAAATTCCAACTTATCAATTTTCTTTTATGTTTAGTGCTTTTGTGTATATGTGTGTGCATGTGTCCTGTTTAAGATAACTTTGATATCCCAAGGTCATGAAGATATTCTTTTGTGTTATTTTTCAAGAAACTTTATAGTATTCTTCTTGTATTTTGATCAAAAATCCATTGGGAATTAATTTGCATGTGATATGAGGCATAAATAATGATCATATTTTTCCCATATATATATCCAACTGACCCGGCACCATTTGTTGAAAAGAACATCCTATCACACTATACTGTAAGGCCACTCTTGTTATATATCAAGTGTCTAAATAGACGTGAGTTTTCTTCCGAATTCTCTCTTCCATTCCATTGGCTTATTTATCTATAATTACCACTTGGAATTTGTCTATAATTACTACTTGGAATAACCACAGTTATGTGGTAAGTTTTGAGAGTAAATTTTGTTGTATAAATCATCTAATTTTTATTTTTAAAATTATATCATTATATCAGCTCATTCTATTTCCATGTAAATGTTAACTTCACATGTCAATTTTTGCCAAAATCACTTGTTATATTTGCATGAATAGTTGATCTGTGTATGAAAATTCTACAAATCCTGATTGTTACTGTGTTCCTTGCAGGATCGAAACTTAAAGTCTAGAATTTCAGGGACACTTTTCAGGGATGCTCTTTCTTTGTGGGATCTAGACTTCGTTTTTGTGACCCATGCTCGGTGAGACTGTGGAAAGCTATTCCTACCTTCCCTGATTCTTAGACATCAGTGCTCAGTTCTTAGCTTCTTGTTCTGTGCTCTTTATAAATTGTCAAATGCCTCAAGGGGAAAATAGCTGCAGAATGTTGTACTTACTTATTGCACTTCCATCTGCCCAGTGTCTTGGCCTCAAATCTGGCTTGTTTTGAAAGCTCCAAACTTCAGTGTTTGTTTCTGTATCCATCCAGAACTGATGGAAACTTGCCTCAGGTTCCCAGGCTCTCTGCTTCTAATCTCTGCTCCACTTTTTAGCTTCTTGGATTCATGCTCCTTATCAATCAACAGGTAAAGCACACCCAAATATTGAACTCCTCCCAATGGCCTTTCTTTTTCTCGGGGAGTGTGGACCCACAAGTCCTGGCTGCTTTAGTAGCTTTTTGATGACTTTGAATGTTTCTTTTTTTTTTTTTTAATGGAATTTTACACATCTTCTCAACTTGTTTTTACAGGAATATTACCAGAAAGAGAAGATACTTAAAAATTTTAAATTTCTTTCACTTATTTCCTTTTTTTTTTTGGAAAATAAGATAATACCTACTCACTTGACCTCAAATAATATGATATATTTTGCATATAATTTCATGAAATATGAAAATTTAAAGTCATTATCTCCTTGAATTAATATTTTTTTATTTTAAAACATTTTTTCTCATGTTCAACCTCTTATTAGGATTCATTTTTCTGAATTTATTGTAGGATTTTAAAATAGCATGTCTTACATTTGTTTCTGACATGAACATATTATGATTTTTATTCTGAAAAGAAAGGTATGGGGGATTTCTAGTATTATTCATGTTTGCATTATATTTTAGCGACTAAATATAAGTAAGTCTGGGGAAATGAGGATTTATTTTCTTTCTTATTTTTTTTTTTTTAATATGGAATGCTTTTACTCCCCTGTCTCCTGCTTTCTGTGTAGTGTAATGGATTTTTCCAATGAAGCCCACTGCATTCACACCATTTTCTAAGACCTGAGAATATGCTCTCTGCACCCTAAAAATAACAATTTCCTCACTATTTTCCAGACCTGGCATGTTTTAATGAAATTGCTTGCACAGAAGCTAGCACGTTACTTTGCTTTATGCCTTTCATGACATTGATGCTTTTCTGCTCTATTTCCTAGGTCATCCCATGTGATTAACAGATTTCTTTTGGTTTCTTATTTGTGTGCTACTTTTTTTTTCTGCAAGCCACTGTGAAAATTCATTTACTTATTTTTTGATAAGCAATGATCTACAATTATAAACATTTGCAACATAAATAATCTATTAGTGACATCATTACCTGCGGTAGCTAGCAATGAGTCCCTCTGTGTGACACATTGTGTGTTAGTTACTACAGGAAATCCCAACCCCCATCCAGATTTGGGTCATAGCACTTGGATTTTGTGATTTGAACTTTTTAAAGAATGAGACTCTGTGATTCAATGGGTAATCCAGGTCTAGCATTTGAGAACTGTGTCTGCCTAATTGTGTTCATGTTTATTGTGCTGTGCTTTCTTTCCGTGCAATGACCCCTTCTCCATGCCTTTTCCTGGTTGATTCTATTATTCTTATCTATATCTCTACTATGTTATCAATATTTAGATGGTAGTAAATTGCTATAAGGTCCAATTGATTGTAGGTGGCCTCAAAAACCTACAGTGTCTTGCTTATCTTTGTTTATCCTATATATACTTAACATACATTTGCTAAATTACATAAATTGATTAGAATAAGGAACTAAATAGGACATTTACTAACCTAATCATAGGGTGGTTTGATAAAATACATTGAAAAATAGTCATAATACTTCAAGGGATTATTTGTCCCTTTCCTCATTATTCATTTACAAGACCCCCCTCAGATAGATGTGTCAGGAATTTAACAGATTCCTTAAATTCTGAGTATTTATTAAGACTGTACTCAATGTGACAGGATATTGAGTATCTACATTTTGATCTAATATTAGTGGGGTCATTTTATATATATGTGTGTGTATATATATATATATATATATATATATATATATATATATTTTCTGTATAAATACTCACAAGTGAAATGAAAGATAACATGTAAACCCGATGTACACACCTTGCATGTTGCATGGTCCCAGACAGTTTTACTCCCAATTACTTTTTTTCATGAATCTTGTGGTCATTTACAACGTTCTTTTGTTCTTGATCTAGATTTTATTTTATTTTATTTTTTTTAAATTTTATTTATTTATTTGAAAGACGGAGATCACAAGTAGGCAGAGAGGCAGGCAGAGAGAGAGAGAGAGGGAAGCAGGCTTCCTGCGGAGCAGGGAGCCCAATGCGGGGCTCGATCCCAGGACCCTGAGATCATGACCCGAGCCAAAGGCAGCAGCCCAAACCACTGAGCCACCCAGGCTCCCCCTTGATCTAGATTTTAGTGAGGAAAGATATTTGGCCTTTTTTCTCTTTTAAGTGTTTAGGTTTTTCATTTAAAAACAGGATTTTTTCAGCTGTGTGATATCAATGGTATTTCTGACTCAGTAGAACCTTTCTGTCCTTAATGTGACCAGGAACCAGTCTACTCCTGGGGGATGTTTGATCACTTCTCCAGAGACACTGATCAGTACTAATGGGCCATGGTCATCCCACTGTTTTTCATTTTTTGTGTATGTTTGTTTGTTTATTTAGTTTGTTTGGAAAGCAGAGGAACCTCCTCTTAGGGGATGTCTTAGAAGGTTATCAATTTTCTGGGCTTGAGCCTATGTTATAATACTTACTGCTATCCTCCTTTTATTTAATCTCTGACTCATGATGAAATTTATAAATGAAATATAGATAATATTGTTGTAGTAAGCAGTAAAATTTGTGGGTAATTTATAAAGTAAGAGATTTTTGAAAAATTAAATATGTATTAAAAAATCCATGGTGCCCATAAATGGGATTTGATGAATAGAAAGATCTCAGGGCCCCTGGGTGGCTCTAATGATTGGGATCTGCCTTCGGCTCAGGTTATTACCTCCAGGTACTGGGATTGAGCCCCACGCTGGAATCCCAGCTCAGCAGGAAGTCTGCTTCTCCCTCTCTCTGCCTCTCCCCCTGCTTGTGCTCTCTCTCTTTCAAATGAATAAATAAAATCTAAAAAAAAGATGAATAGAAAGATCTCAAAGCATATAACTGGGGAGTATATACTTTTCTGTTTATGTATTATATTTGCTTATTTTTCATATCAGTGGAGATAATGAGATTATTATTATTATTATTTTAAGATTTTATTTATTTGATAGACAGAGATCACAAGTAGGCAGAGAGCGAGGCAGAGAGAGAGATGGGGGAAGCAGGCTTCCTGCTGAGCAGAGAGCCTGATGTGGGGCTTGATCCCAGGACCCTGGGATCATGACCCGAGCCAAAGGCAGAGGCTTTAGCCCACTGAGCCACCCAGGCGCCCTGAGATTATTGATATTAAGAGACAATGAGTTACAAATGGAAAGCGCACATATGAATTAAAAAAAATATATTGCTTTAAGCTTTAGCATTGACACTTACCAAATATATGGCCTTGGGAAAATCACTTGTTTGAACTTCTCAATCCTAAACTATTCAACACAGTTAAAGATAATATTCAAAAATTTGTTCTGTTATTTGTTAAACTAAAATTAAGAATCAATATTCACATCATCATAAATAATGAAGTACCTCTCATATAGTCTCACTTTTCTTTATTTTTCACCTTCTCCCTTACTTGTTTTAGTATGCAAATGTATTCCCATTAAAATGAGTCAGTTAAGATGGGAATACTGACAATGGTAGCTCCTTTAATGGAGTGTTATGTATAATGCAACAGAATATATCTTTAGCTCTCATAAGAGCTCTTCAAAGTATAGTTGGATTTTCTCTGAAAAATGATAATTAATTACATGCTACTTCCTATCTACGCACTAAACCAATTGAGAAGTCAATAGAGTGTCTCAGAGGGATTAAAATATCAACTTTTCAGTTGGAATGCAAAAGTGGATGATGCAACTGCAAATGGGCCTGTTGGTACAGTACTTTACTTGCTGAATGTGGACCACATTCCCCACCTGGAGGTAGACGAAATACTCAGACACCTTGCCAGATGCATAGCAGAAACTGTCTCTCCTACACTCTGAGCTCGTAGAATCTCCAGATTCTAAATTTTGACTGAGTTGGGCCTCTAACTCGGATTCTAGAAGAGAACCTTCAAACCAGAGCAGGAGCATTAATGCATAGATACAAGAAGAGAATGCTTTAGTTTTGCACATAAGATAATTTAATAACTTAAAGTTGGAAGTCTCTTTAATTACTTAACCCTTCCCAGTAGAAGGATGTGACCAATGGTGTCAGAATCTTCCTATCTGCCCAATCAGATAAATCAAGTTCTACCTCCTGCATGGAGATGTGTATAATACAAGGGGTATAGAGACAGGTAATTCCAAGATGTTGCTTCAAAACTGTTGCTTCCTATGGAGTAGAGTGGATATTAGCTGGTGGAAACCTAGGGAAAGAGGAATGTGTTTCTCTTTAATAGAAGTTATTATTTCTTCCAATTTATAGATAAGATCACCTGGCTTCAGAGTAGTTAAGGTGCTTGCACAAGGTTTCACAGGAGTGAATGATAGAGCAAAGATTCCAATCTAAGTTTTCAGATTCCTATAATCTACATTCTTCAAAGGTAGCTAAAGCAACAGATACAACAAACTGATGTGAAAAACAATGTTTTGGGGCATTGCAGCTGCATATGACCAATAACCAAGTGCAGTTATTTATCTAATTTTGAGGATCATTATGCAAATCAAATGAGCTAATGCATATTAAATTGATTTATAAACTTAAAGTTATGAACATATTACTGATTATTATCACAGTTAATGTCTCTCTACATCAACTCCTTTGCTATAGTGTAAAGTTAATGATTCTTGCCTTGGCTGTGTCTTGTACTGCTGTGAGGATTAAACATAATAATGTACCTGCAGGTTCTGTGAAAGCTGTAAAGTACTATACAAATGAAGGTTAGCATTATTGATTTGTACATTAATTGTTGGTCCTCAAACATGAGTTAGTTAATGCTTTAATGATGGGAACTTAAACTACAAAATCTGTTAGAAAATGCTGTTATAAAGTAAATAGAGGTTCAGACCATAATTTCCAATGAACAAATGTGGCCAGGAGACTGGTTAGACTAATTGAACATTTCATCTTATTGGTTTTGTGGTTTCCTTCTACTTTCTAGCTGAGAATGCAGAGAAGCTAAAAGGTGTGGACATTGGAAAATATCCAGGTAAGTCTAATTCATCAACCTGATGGCTCTCTTACTACTCAAAATGTGATCTCTAGACCAGCAGGCTAGGGAATTTAGATCACAACCTAGCTTGTTTAAATTACAAAATTTC
Organism: Mustela nivalis; assembly: GCF_964662115.1. Classification (NCBI taxonomy): domain Eukaryota; kingdom Metazoa; phylum Chordata; class Mammalia; order Carnivora; family Mustelidae; genus Mustela; species Mustela nivalis. Next base: position 93,057,675 of record NC_139030.1, on the reverse strand, counting down.
AGATCCACTTCTGACCTACTGAATCACAATTTTTAAAACCCTACTCTATTGGAAGTAAAACAAACAACAAACAAAAAAAACCCAATAACTCATTTTGCTACTAAAAATACAAATATTATTGAATTTCTGTAGCACAATCAGGGAACTTTTCCTTTTGTAGTATTTATGACATACTTAATATCCTTAATACTGTAATTGTCATGTACCATAAAAAGAATTATTTAGGAGAACACGAATGCTAGACATCTGGGCAGATTTTTTTCTTTCATTTTATGTTGGCACTTTCTTTTTCTTAAATAATAATACACTTAGTTTCCAGTTACTCTGCAAGTCTCCCTGAATTCACATATTTATTCCTTTATTCAATAATCATTTTGAACAGTGATACCAAATATTCTGCTACATTCTGTGTATACAATGGAAATTGAGATAGTATGGTCTCTTAGTCATATGGTCCCTATAGTTCAAAGGTAGAAGAAGGGAACAAATAAAGAAGCACAAAAGTATAATGAGAAAAGAGCTGTGAAGGCAACAGACAGGATGGAGGGGCAGGTGCTACTTAGATGCAGTTATCTGGGCAGGCCATCTAAGGCAGTGGCATTATGTCAGCTTTGAAAGATAAGAAGGAGGCAGCCAATCAATAACAGAACAGTGGCAAGACTTCTAAAGCTTTAAGGATGAAAAGCACTTGATATGTTCTAGAAACAAGGGAGGCTAGCGTCTTTGGAATGGATTGCGTGAGATGGATCGTTGTCAGGGATGAGTTTGGAAAGATAGGCAGAGCCTAGATTAGACAGTCTTACAGACTATGGTTAAGTCTTTGGAATTTAGGAATGGGAAATCATTGATGTGCTTTAAATAGGTGGGGAAGTTGTGAAGGTGGACAATTACAATGGAAACAGGTCCAATTTGTATTTGAAAAATAGATTCTTTTGGTTACTGTGTGGATCATAAAGTGGACAGGGACATGTTGGGAGCCTGCAAGAGTAATAGTCAGCTTGGATGAAGGTTACAGGTAGATTTTAGGAATATTCGTATCAGTGGTGTGCCCTCTAATCCTTTGCTCATTATTCCCCCTTTCTGTTATGCATTTCAGGTGGTTTCCTGCTGTATGTGGCTTCCACTGACATAGGTACTCACTGGAGACTGGAAGGAAACAAAACATTTCCACAGGTGTAGCATCTTGCCCATAGCTCCAACTTAAGAGCCTCTTTGTTTACAGCTTCTACCAGATGTTCCCAGCCTGTAGTCCCCAATGTCACCACTTCCCTCCTTGGCTCTGCTGCTGATCTTTGGATTGCATCACCAATTTCTGGTTAGCTTTTCAGCTCTTCTATGACCTGTGTAAGCAATTCCTTGCATTGGATTTCCTTTGTTTTAAACACATACGTGATTTCTCCCTTAGGGTTTAACCCTATAGGATGTAGAGAAACAGAAGAGAAAGAATCAAGGATGTCACCCAAATTTTGATTTTGATTGACTGGGTGCACAGATATTGGCATGGATTCAAAAAGGAGAGGTCAGTGATTTACTTTTGGCATGCTGGACTTGAGACATTCAAATGCAAACATCTAAGAGGTCTCAAATTCATGCCAGATTGCAAGTTATGAATTTCTAAGTCATCAGATAGTGATGTTGCTTGTAGTCAGGATAATGGATGTTCCTAGCCTGTAGTCCCCAGTGATGCCACTACCCTCCTTGGCTCTGCTGCTGATCTTTGGATTGCATCACCCAAAGGGGGTGATTATCTAAGTGGGGGAAACCACAAAGATAAGACAAAAGGGATATGGATTGAATCCTAAAGAATCTGAGGTTGGCTAGTGGAGAGAAAATATGTAAAAGGTATTAAGGGTTGAGGATTCTTGGATTCAGGTTAGTAAAACTTCTAGAATATATAGAATATCTCCAAATATATCTTTTACATTATATACATTTTGCTGTCATATGAAATCCCAACACATGATTGGCAACAGAAAACCAACAAAACTAGCTACAGTCCCTGAAAAATAAAAGACAGACAACAACCTTTACAAGTGATTAATTCCATATTGCATGTAAAATAACTTGGCACTCTTGCTGCTGATGTACATTTTGATTTTGATTTATGTGCCCTTGAATAATGGAAGGACTGAAGCCTCCAGTTCAGCAGCTTCTTTCGAAAGGCCCAATTCAGCCCAGAGGGTCCATACAACTGAAATACAGTCTAGTCTTTTCCAGCCAAACTGTACACCTGGTTCAGATCTATCTCTATTGGGAGTAAGGAGCCTTTCTGTAAACTTCTATCCAGATGGGAGAAGGTTTTTCTAACACACACACAGATATCTGTGCATTAGCAGTGGCAGGGCAAGGTGTGTACCAAACTCAATAGCAGGCTTAACCAACAATGATGCCAAATCATAGCAAAAGTCTAGGCCACACTGCTGAGGAGAAGAGATTTTGAGTTTTTCCTCAAGGTATGGTCTTAAGCCTATCTGCACCAGAATCACCCAAGAAGGCAAATTGCAGGACCCACATTAAAACTCAAAGAATTGAACTGTGCAGGAATATGACCCAGGACTTCAATTTTTTACAGGACTATCAGGACTTTCTTATACATGTTACAAATAGAAAACAAACTGCTCTGGGGATACCAGGATGTCCCAGTGATGCAGAACCAGTTCACGGAAGATCTGCTTGCCTCTGGTTTTGAAGACATGATCATATCCTTTTTGAAGACTGAAGGAAGATGCATATCACATTGGTTCTGCACCTTTTTTGAGAGTGGAGGTTGGTACAAACTTGCAATCTGTCTTAAATTACTCCTTCAGGGTCCTGTTATCCTGTAAATTCTTTCCTAAAAGTTCTCACAGAGAGTTGTTAAGAAGGTGCACCGACTGAATCCATGCCTACTTATAAGTGAATTTAATGTATGATATTTAAGCATATTTTATTTATTATTAATAATTTTAAAAGTTTTATTTAAAGTCCAGTTATTTAATATCCAGTGTAATATTAGTTTGAGGTTTACAATGTAGTGATTCAACACTGCCATACAATACCTGGTGCTCATCAGGACAAGTGCACTCCTTAATTCCCATCATCTTTTCAACCCATCCCTCCGACCACCTCCCCTCTGGTAATCAGCAGTTTGTTTTCTATAGTTAAGAGTCTGTTTCTTGGTTTGCCTCTCTCTTTTTTTCCCCTTTGCTTGTTTGTTTTGGTTCTTAAATTCACATATGGGGGAAATCATATGGTATTTGTCTTTCTTTAACTGACATATTTCACTTAACATAACACTCTTTAGTTTCATCCATGTTGTTGCAAATGACAAGATTTCATTCTTTTTTATAACTAAATAATATTCCATTGCATATATATATACCACCTCTTCTTTGTCCATTCATTGGTCAATGGACACTTCGACTGTTTCCATATTTTTGGCTGTTGTAGACATAAACTTCTGTGACAAATATTGGGGTGCGTGTGTCCTTTGAATTTGTATTTTTGTATTCTTTAGGTAAATACCTAGTAGTGCAACTGCTCGATCATAGGGTAATTCTATTTTTAAGTTTTTAAGGAAATTCCATACTGTTTTCCAGAGTGCCTATATCAGTTTACATTCCTACCAACAGTGTAAGAGGGTTCCATTTTCTCCACATCCTTGCCAGTACCTATTATTCCTTGTGTTGTTGATTTTAGTCATTCTGAAGAGTGTGAGGTGATATCTTATTGTATTTCTCTGATGATCAGTGATGTTGAGCATCTTTTCATGTATCTGTTGGTCGTCTGTATGTCTTTTTTGGAAAAATGTCTATTCATGTCTTCTGTCCGTTTTTAATTGGATTGTTTTGGGGGTGTTGAGTTTTATAATTTCTTTATATATTCCTGGGTTGCAAGGGTTGTCCAATATACCCAATCAATGTGATATACATATTAATAAAAGAAAGGATAAGAACCATATGATCATTTTGATAGATGAAGTAAAAGCATTTGACAAAATACAACTTCCATTCACAATAAAACCTCCCAATAAAGTAGGTGTAGATGGAATACACCTCAACATAATAAACAAAACGCCAGATAATTTCATCCTCAGTAGGGGAGAACTGAGCATCTTTCCTTGATAGTCAGGAAGACAGGGATGTTCACTCTCACCACTATTATTTAACATAGTACTGGAAGTCCTAGCTACAGCAATCAGACAACAAAAAGAAATAAAATCTATCCAAATCAGCAAAGAAGAAGTAAAACTTTCACTTCTTGCAGATGACATGATACTCTATGTAAAATCTGAAAGACTTCACACACACAAAAATGCTAGAACTGTTAAATGAATTCAGTAAAGTCTCAGGATAGAGAATCAACACACAGAATATTGCATTTCTATATACTAATCACGAAGGAGCAGAAAGAGAAACTAAGGAATCAGTCCCGTGTACAATTGTATCAAAAACAATAAGATACCTAGGAATAAACCTAACCAATGAGGTAAAAGACTTGTACACTGGAAACTATAAAACACTGATGAAAGAAACTGAAGATGACTCAAAGGAATGGAAAGACATTCCACACTCATGGATTAGAAGAACAGATATTGTTAAAATGTCTCTACTGCCTAAAGCAATCTATACATTTAACGTAATCCCTATCAAAATATCACCAGCATTTTTCACAGAGCTAGAACAAACAATCCTAAAATTTATATGGAACCTGAAAAGACCTCAGGAAGCCAAAGTACCTTAAAACAGAAGAGCAAAGTTGGAGACATCATGGTGCTGGACTTCGAATTATATTACGGAGCTATAGTAATCAGAACAGGAGGGTACTAGCACAAAAATAGACACATAGATCAATGAAACAGACTAGAAAACCAAGAATGAACGCATGACCATGTGGTCTATTAATCATCAACAAAGCAGGAAAGACTGCCCAATGGGAATAAAACAGTCTCTTCAATAAACGGCGCTGGGAAAACAGGACAGCAACATGTAAAAGAATGAAACTGGACCATTTTTTTTACAACACAAACAAACATAAATTCAACATGGATTAAAGGCCTAAATGTGAGACCTGAAACCATAAAAATCCTAAAGAACACAGGTAGTAACCTCTTTGGTTTCAGCTGCAGCAACTTCTTTCTAGTTAGGTCTCCTGAGGAAGGGAAACAAAAGTAGAAATGAGCCATTGGTGCTTCATCAAAATAAAAAACTACTGTACAGTGGAGAAAACAACCAACAAAACTAAAAGGCAACCTATGGAATGGGAGAAGATATTTGCAAATGACATATTTGATAAAGAGTTAGTATCCAAAATATATAAAGCACATTTTAAAGTAGAATTTTAAAAGAATGCTTTGTTCACCCCAAAATGATCCACTGCTAGTGGTTTCCCGCTGATCTCTTCCACAACCCACCACCATCCTGCCTTTGAATAAGGGCTACCCCTCAGAGCTGCCTGGAATGATCAACAATATCCCTGCTGCTCTTCTCCTTCCCTGCCATAACATCTTGTTTGTGTCCTCCAGGACCCCAACTCCAGTCTGTATTTATCTTTGTCAACTGTTTGTTTGCTTTTGTTCTCTACTTATCCCATTATAATGTATTTAACATGAGACTATAAATCTTATCTCCCTTGTCAGCCACTGAAAATCCAATGCCTGGCAGGAAGTAGGCAGTCAGGGTATACTTTTTGTACGAATACACACAGAAAAATAGTCTTCTACTGGAAGATTTTAGAGTTGGGAGATTTACTTGTCCTTTTTCAATTTTGCTCCTGAAACAATGATTCTTAATAAGAGAGATGTAAGTTAAGCTTGATTCAGTATTAGTAGAAAGTCTTAGGTAACTTTTGGAGGTCGTTCTTACCACAGTAGCTCTGGGAATCTCTGGAAAGTTCTTCCAGTTAAAGATTTCAGAATGTAGGGGCTATAAAAATCATGGTGATGAGTACCTTCTCTGATACTTCAAATGCTAATTTGTAATGAAGACCCATGAAACAACCCTGATGTTTGTCCAGTTTCTCTGCACTCCTCAGAGAGCATATGCCTGCCTTCCTAAAACAGATGCATGTCTGGAGGGAGGTGAAACAGCCATTAAACCTAGAAGATATTTGTCCTCCTTTCTTTTGACATTTTATTGCCCTTTAACTCATTTGTGAAAGATATCAAAGTGGAATCGGACTAGTGAATGAAAGCCCTCTTCATTAAAATGGCCAGTCTGCATAGAACACTTTGCTCTTCCCTGCAGAAGGTCTTTTTTGATCAGTACATGAAAGATAATTTATGAACAAAAACGTTTGGAAAATTCTATGTCTGCAGATAAAGTATCAGAAAGAAAATACACAGATTCCATTTAGGAAGATGAAATTATTTTCAAACCAAAATTAGAAAATTATCCCTGGCTGAATGTGTTAGTAAAGCAAAAAATGGATATGCCCATTAGTGGTGTGGTTGGTTATTTTAGAATGTAGGAAAAACAAAGGCATAGTTGTCAATACCCATCTAATTGCTGTTGGGGAAGGGATGGTGTGGTAGGCTGAGGGGAAATGAATAGTTTATACAGGCTTAAACCTCAGCTAGCATACTTTGGCCATTATTTTTTTCAGCTTCCACTCTGCAGGGTAAGATTAAGTAGTAGATGCTCTTTTCCCCTTTCAGTTTTTAAATCTCTGCTTTTACATACTCCTTTCTGATATGGAAGTTGGTAGTCATACATGTAATAGACCTATGTCTATGGAACATGAAATGGGGTTTGGGATTCCAGGAGGTTTAAACATAACACATTTATAATTGTAATTATATGTATTAAGTGTTCTTGTTTAATTCATATTGTTAGGATATATTTCTATGGGTTTTGAGTTGTATTTCTTTTAGTAACATTCTTTGATTAATTCTAATTAGGTAGTAAATTTACAAATAAAAAAAATTCAAAAAAGGAAAGAAAAAGGGGAAAAAAAATCATGATCTATACTAACTTGAACCAGAGATAAACACTGTGATATTTTAGCAAGTTTCCTTATAGTATCTCTGCAGAGATACATGTGGTTCATATGTATATATGCATGCAAATATCTATATAATTCACTTACATATTAAGCCCAAATGTCTAAGTACATCTTATAGCACATAACTATAAAATGAGTTCACTTTCATATATTCAATAAATAAAATCAATGTCTAGTATGTACAATGCATTTTCTTAGTCGCTAGGGGCCTCATGGTGAACAGAATCCCCAAATCTCTGCCCTCAGGGAGTTGATCTGGGAAGAAAGTCATTGACTTTCAATACCAGGAATGACAGTGGTCCAGGCCTTAATTTCAGCCCTTCTTCATGACTTTTTCTGCAAGTCTGTCCTGTGCTCAGGGGGACAATCATTAAACTTCCACAGCTCCAGCAGTTCTGGGGTTAGACACTCTATGAAGTCCAGTGATTTGGTTCCTGGTGAACATTTCTAAATTGCTCAGCATGGCTCGGGGAGGCGATTGTACGTATTATTACAAGAGATGCAGTTCTGGCCCCGGAAGAGCGTGGGGGCCTGTCACACTGGAAATCTGAACAGCTGCTTAAAATCCCTTCCTTTCCTCAGGCTCGCCTGCTACCATCCCTGCCTTGAAAGAGGCTGTTCTTGCCTTTCCAGCCCAAGAACAGGACAGACTCTTTTTTTAATTCCCCGTGGCTCCATAGGGCTTTCCCACACTACAAAACTCTACTTAGGCTCAGGAATACATTCCAGGAAGTAACATATAGAGAATAACTTGTAAAGTTTTATTAGATAAGGCTACTCTTGGGGTCTGTAGACTAAGAACGAGGAAACCCTGGTCAGATAGCTCTCTGCTCCTGTTTGCCACACTGCAGTCCTTCTTGTAAAGCGTTGTCCCCTTGCAGACCTGTCCACAGCCCAGAACTTCTCTCAAAAAACAAAAGAAATTCCTTTCTCACTGCCCAAATTACAACTCTAATTTCTTATGCTAGGATTTGCCACATCCCAAGATACGTGTATCTTAAATCTATCTATAATGTAAATAAAAAACCCTCTTTCAGAGGTCCTCCTTTTGTATCCTAGTTGGGCCCCAATTCTTCGACCAGACAGAACAATAAAAATACCCCATGTAACACCAGTAGATACTGAGATACCTAGTCTTAGAGAAAACTGGATATTTATAGAGCCCAGCACGCCACTGTGATTCCTTTGGTTAGTCTTCTATCCTACGTGAGGTGGTCATTACTGTATTTCTCTATATTCTTTCTCTGGTTTTCAAAACCTCAATTCCAGATTTTCTGGGAGTAACCGTTGAAACAAAAATATGTGCCCATACGCACATGGGTGCCTACTGTGTGTGCGCGTGTGTGCGTTCACGTTTGCGTACACACACACACATTTCTGTCCAGGAGAATAAACAGAACATGCAGGTAATGAATATTCTAAACCTTTAAACAGATATGACACTTTTACCCAAAAAACCAAAAAAGGATTTAGAGACAAAACCGCTTAAAAAATATACATAATTTACATTTCATTTACAGTCAGCTAAGTACTGTCTTCACACATTTCTCCAAGGTAATGACTGCGGCTTTTTTTTTTTTTTTTTTAGATTTTATTTATTCTTTTTGACAGAGAGAGACACAGCAAGAGAGGGAACACAATCAGGGGAAGTAGGAGAAGGAGAAGCAGGCTTCCTGCAGAGCAGGGAGCCCAAATTGGGGCTGGATCCTAGGACCCTGGGATCATGACCTGAGCTGAAAGGCAGATATTAAGTGACTGAGACATCCAGGTGCCCCGACTGGGACATATTTTATATTCATGAAACTAAAGTAGACTGCTAGGAAAGAAGACTATTACATTTTCAAAAAAATTTAGAGTTTTTATTGCATGCGCATTACATTTTACTACATATACATATATTTTTAACAAACTTGTTATATCCTATTGACTTTGTATAATAAACTTTTCATTAAACCTTATATGTGAGTATTTTCCCATGCCATTAACAATTTTAAAAAGCTTCATTTTAGTGGCTACATCCATAATGTGTATGTACAACTTATTTTATCACATTTCTTTTGTTTAGAGGAACTATTTCATTTCCATTTTTTTCCCACTATTAACAACATTGGAATGTTTATCTGTACACATTTGCTAGCTTCATTGATTATTTCTTTAAGATATATTCTTATGGGTGACATTGTTGTGTCACAGGATCTTAAGGCTGAACCTCAAGGAAGATGGGTCCTTATTTCCTTGGCCCTACTACATAGTAATTTATCTTTTTCTGTGGAACCGATGAGAATAATAACTTATGGTCAGTTACTAAACAATGTTTGTCAAGGATACTATGCCTTTTCCATCGTTGCACAAAGGGCAACTCAGTTAAGATCTTAAATACTTGTGCTTACAGTATCCCTTTAGGAAAGCATTATTTGCTTTAAACAACTGGTATATACTAGTAACTAATTTAATAATTCATATATGTTTATTTAATGTAATCACAACAAAAATTCTCATTTTCAGGTATAATGCAAAGTGAAGCTAAATATCAAATTCTTAAAAGGGTAACATATCGTGGTCTAGGACTCTGTACAGGTCTCAGAAAGTGTAAGCTGATAGCAGATTCTGTCTGGGGTTGTGCCTAGGAGCTCTGGATCATTATTGAAAAGACTCAGTTTCCACAAATGGTCTTCTTTGGACTCTAAAAGGGTATTAGCATCCGATGAAGTGAAGTTGTGAGAACAGAGTCCAGCACTGCTGTGCAGCAGTTCTAACACATTCTTATGCAATGTAATTCCATGCTGATTACTGTGTGTTGATTACTCACATCTGGGACTCATATTTGATTAGGCTCGCTGAGTTCTGCTCTTCTTCCCATTTCTTTCTTTCTTTTTTAAAGATTTTATTTATTTATTTATTTGACAGAGATCACAAGTAGGCAGAGAGGCAGGCAGAGAGAGAGAGGGGTAAGCAGACTCCCTACTGAGCAGAGAGCCCGATGTGGGTCTCAAACCCAGGACTCTGAGATCATGACCTGAGCCAAAAGCAGAGGCTTTAACCCCCTGAGCCACCCAAGCGCCCCTCTTCTTCCCATTTTGAATCACCTCTTTCCTCAATCTTCTCTTGTCTTTGTTGTCATTGAATTTCATTTTAGTCTGTAGTCAAATTGAGGGCTTCTCTAAAATTAATTTTTGATTTCTTTGAGTTCTTTTTCCAAGGTTCTGCTATGTTGGCCCTTTCTGAATTGTTTGGACCTTTGATTGAGTAAGTAAACATTCGGAGATGCATACAATTCTGTAGTCACTCTCTGTCACCAGTGAACTGTTTGTAAGTGAACAGGTATGATTTTTATTTCATATCTGAATACTTAGTCCATCAGATTAGCTAAAATGATCAAAAGAAAGCTGGTTTGACCTTTAGAAAATACAGGTAGGTGGGTGTCTTTGTCTCTGCATCTCTGTCTCTGTTTCAGTCTCTCTCAATAGATAATGAATAGCTACATAGATGATTTATAAGTAGATAGGTAATCATAGGTATAGAGTATCATATACCTAGTAAGCAGTAACTATTCATGAGTTCCTTTTGTATGCCAAAATTTTTACATTTTAATTTACTAATGTAAATTTTTTTAATATTTTAGTTTAGATATGTAAATTAAAGGCCCTAAAACTGAATTATCTCTCAAATGCTTAAGTGAGAATTTTTATGGGTTATGAAACTCCATGTTAGTCAGTACCTTCATTTTACATTTTTTTTTCATTCTACATATTTAAACACAAATAATGTAGGTCAACTTTTATTGCAAATGAACACATTTTCTGTGCTTGCCTTTGGCTAAGTGATTATACACACAATTTAAAATATTCCCTGCTTACCCAAGGAGTCCTAACTGAGCCTAACATTGAAGAATTCTTACTAATACGCTGAGGTAGGTGGTAGCCAGTCTTTTGGAATATGAGAGACACTGTTTTCCTTGTATAACAAATGACAATACATCCCCTTCTCACAGCATAAAAACAGGACAAACTTTCATGTTGTTCGTCACACATAGGCTACACCCTTACCTTAGTGTTTAAAGCTGGAGTTTTGGAGAGTTTTAAAGTTTTTTTGAGATACCACTTAAACACATTTAATAGTATACTTTGAATGATGATTGGAGACCCGAGAAGAATAATGACTTAGGACCAACTGCCAGTCAACTGTTTTTTATTCAACAACTCATCCAATAAATATCTTTTGAGCATCTACTACTTGCCAGCCGTTATTTTAGGTTTTGGGGAGGTATCGGTAAATAAAGCAAACATTCTTATGTTCATGGCACTCTAATATTCAAAGTCAATTTTACGAAATGTCATCCGGTTAAAGGAATAGTTTATCTATTACTCCCTATTTGTACATATAATGCTGGGAAGTGATTGAGTAACATGGAAAAAATATCTTGGGATAAAAATTTGCATATCACATAATCTACCATGTTAAATATACCCAGTGAAAAATAGAAATTGTAAAAATAGCAAAACTGTAATTACTGTTAGGATTTTATGCTTTATTAAGAAATTACTAATATCTTGTGAGTACAGAAGGTCATTTGACTTGCCCAAGGACATGCAACATGCCAGCTTTTTTGTCAGGAATATTACATTCCAGGTTTTTTAGAGTCAGCACAATTATTTTTGCAACAAGGGTGTTGTCAGCCAATTTTCATGATATCATATTTTTTATTCTGCTATTAAGCTGAAGATTATTACTGTTAAGGTGACAGGTGTTGGTCTGTTTTGCTTAGATTATACAATGTGATCTTCTTGGACAATGCAAATAATGCAAAATGTTCAAACATGCACACATATACATACTCAATATATGGTTAACAAAAATAAAAATAATCATGAAATTTATGAACTAGAATGTCATTTTTCTATTTTAAAAAATAACTTTTTTTTCAGTGTAGGAAAGGTGTCATGCTATGAGAACTTGTATTATTATAAAAACAACAATTGATTGAATTCAGACCTATTAGGGATATAGTGGATGGGCTAAACTAAAAAAAGAATAACATGAAAGGAAAACATTGCATTTGCTTATGAGAACTTGTGATTTAAATGAGAACTGAAGGTTTTAATTGAAACAATTGATTGGTTTAAAATGGTTTATGCAAGATTCTAATTTAGAAATTACCATTTTTCTCTGTCACAACCATTTTTTCATAAACTGACTTTAGCAGCAATGAAACATCTCATTAGATTGCAATGTTATGTTTCAAGAAATAATTACTTGGTTTATTATGATTCCTTTAGAAAAGAACACAAATCTTTTTTCCAAAAAAATTTGTGTATACAAGCCCACAAACACACTCACACCTTTTATATTTCCAAATTCTCCACAAACTCTTTACTAAAAAACAAATTAAGGGCATAATGATTTTCATTAAGAAAAAAATCTAATATTAGTCACAAACTTCAAAATATTATGGAAGTGATTTGGATTTAAAAAGTAAATAAAGGGGCACCTGGGTGGCTCAGTGGGTTAAATCTCTGTCTTCTGTTCAGGTCATGATCTCAGGGTCCTGGGATCGAGCCCCACATCAGGTTCTCTGCTCAGTAAGGAGCCTGCTTCCCTTCCTCCCTCTCTTTCTGCCTGCCTCTCTTCCTACTTGTGATCCCTCTCTCTGTCAAATAAATAAATAAAATCTTTAAAAAAAAAGTAAATTAAAAGTAAACCAAACATTTTGTTGCTTTTTCAGTTACCACAGAACTCAAAAATTAAGCAGATATTTCAATAGATCAACTTTTGCATAAAGTCCTTAATTTAAAGAGCTAAATAAGTTTGACTATGTCAACCTTTTGATCCATAGTGCCTAGTATTGCATTTCACATCACATAATTTTCCTCTGCAGTAAGATCTTTCCTCTTGGTTTTAAAATTCTTCTTAAACGTATTTGCTTTCCCATCTTTAAACCTTTTCTCATATGTGGATTGCTTTTATTATTCTTGTTCACGTAGTACCTCCCAGTCTCTTCAAAGAGTCTTTTAGATTTCAGTTCCATATTTATCTGAAACATCCTGTCATCATTTTCCTTCCTACCTAGTCCAAATCCAAAGATCATTACTATTTCAACTTTTTCAGGCCAGTAGTCTCTACTCCCTTGTCTGTTTTTCCCCACCTTTGATGAATCTTACCACTTCTAACATGGCCATTAGTAGGCTTTGGAAGATCTTTCAAACTTACTCACCTGGGCCCCTCTACAGGGCTATCTCATCACACGGCACTTGGGTCTCCCCAAAGTGAGCATTCTAAAAAAAGAATGAGAGCGCACTTCTAAGACAGAAGCCACAATCTTTTTAGGTAAGCTATTCTTTTTTTTTTTTTTTTTTTAATTTATTTATTAGACAGAGAGAGAGAGAGAGATCACAAGTAGGCAGAGAGGCAGGCAGAGAGAGGAGGAAGCAGGCTCCCTGCTGAGCAGAGAGCTCAATGCAGGGCTCAATCCCAGGACCCTGAGATCATGACCTGAGCCGAAGGCAGAGGCTGAACCCACTGAGCCACCCAGGTGCCCCTAGGTTAGCTATTCTTGAGAGTGATATCCATTACTTCTGTTGTGTTATACTCATTAGAGAGGAATCAGGGGGAAGTGATGACATAAATTAGACATGAATATAGGAGTTAGGATCACTGAGGGTCATTGTAAAGTCCACCTACCATAGAAAGATAACTAATACTACTGAATTTTGAACCATTTGTGCAGATGGCACACTCTGGCCACCTGTTGGACTCATACCACACCATGGCTCAACATTGTGGTCAACCTCCAAGTCCAGATCAGTGTGAAGATACAAGTCCAAGTCCTTGTCCATCTTCAGATCTCACTGGCGTTCCAGGTCCAGGTCTAGGCCCAGGACTCTCTCACCCATGGCCAAGGGGGAATCCAAGTCCAGGTCCACTTAAAGTCTTCCTAAATCTCCTGGGGAGCAAGGAGTAGTGTCCTCTTAAACAAATGCTGTGTTGACAAGCAACATAACTATCAGAAGTCTTGGGAGGAAAGACCACATACCCATCCATGAGAAGAGTGCTTGGAACAAGCTACTGGCTATTGAAAAGGCTATTTTGTGACATTTTTATCTAATGTTTTACTTGTTCTAAGCTTCGTCTCATTTTATGTGCCATTTTGTTGCTGTTATTCAGATTTCTCATAATTTAGTGAAGTGACTGACCAGCTTCACTATTAGCTTGGCTATTTAAGGTAAATTTTCCTTTTAGTTTAATCGAGTGCTGCCTTCTTTGGTTTGAAATTTAACAGATTGATAGCCTAATCTGTGGTTTCCTTGACTTTTAAAGAAACACGTACAGCCATTACACAAAGCCTAAAGGTGTCAAGAGGTTAACTCAACATTGCCTTCATTCCTTAAAATTAAAATCCTACAAAAGTTGGTGTAAATTTGTTTGTATATATTATTTACCTTCAGCTCTAAATGGTAATATGAATCCAAACTTGTATAAAGACTTTTCAGGTTAAAAGACTTGATTTTTTGAAAGGATTATTTACCAGACACAGTTCTCATCTCTTCTCTTGTGTATTTTTGTGCACTAGGTGCAATTGTGTAGCAGATGAGTAAAGCTGGTTAGCTGTTAAGATAGTGTGTTGCAGTGCAAAGAGTGCCTGCCTGTTTCCTGTTTTTTCCTTTTCTCCCCTTTGTAAAGATGCCTTGTCATGCAGAAACAAATGGCTATCCAGTTTATTAAAATGCCTGACAGCTGCACTTCCAGTCACCTGGGTCTTCATGTAATGGAACATATAGTGAGTACCTCTAGCTGATGATGAATACACCTTTTTTTCCTGCCCTCCCCTCAATGGCAAATCTGATCATCTTCATGTACAAACTTATATAGGGAAAGTGTTAAGGAAGCTAATGGCTTGTAACTTTGTAAGTACTTAGGACATTATGTATCTTTATGGTCACATAATCATTGTTTCTGTAGTTTAATTAAGAAGTTTCCTTGGTGTGAAAATTTTTTTGACCCATTTAGGAGAAGTAAAGATAGAGGAAAATAAAAAGAAAACACAAAGTAAGGTAGTAGAAATAAGCCTAATGTATTAGTAACCACAATAAAATTAGAGTGAACTAGTAATATATGAAATTATTTTCATTATATTCAAAATATAAAAACTATGTGAGGAGAAAAAGTTGGAAGAGATATAGCTATTCTTATTTGTAGGTAATATGATTATTTTCATAGAATATTCAAAATAATCTTCACACTCAGAATTTATTAGAGAGTTGATACTTTCTCATAAGATTTTAGGATTTAGGTTTCAAGATACAATTTATTAGAGAGTTGATACTTTCTAATAAGTTTTTAGGATTTAGGTTTCAAGATACAAACTCAACATACAAAAACCTTATAATACAAAGACAAAACTAATTGGAACATATAGAGACTAAAACTTCAGTTCTCAATAGTAATAAAAGTGATGTTTCCCAGGAACTAGCCTGACTAAAAACGTTCAAACCTCTGGAAACAAAATTATAAAATAATGACAAGGGCCATAAAAGACATACATAAATGGAGAAAACTCTATCTGTATTTGGATTGAAAAATATCAGTATTGTCAAAATACTAGTTCTCTTCAAATTGGCATAGCAATTTAAGTTAACTGTAATTAACAATTTTTTATAGAATTAGTAATGCCACCCCTGAAATTCATATTAAAAGAAATAGGCATAAGAAATAACAATTTTGAAGAACAAGATAGGAGAAATTGGTCTCCTAGATATCCAGATGTACCAAAGCACTATAATAATTAGAATTGTGGAATTAGGAAAATACACCAATGGCACAAAATAAAGGATCTACAAACAGAGCCACACATATAAAATGATTTAATATATAACAGTGTTAGCATTATAAAAAGAGGGGAAATCAGGGCACCTGGGTGGCTCAGTGGGTTAAGCCTCTGCCTTCAGCTCAGGTCATGATCTCAGGGTCCTGGGATCGAGCCCCACATTGGGAGCTTGCTTCCCCCTTATTCTGCCTGCCTCTCTGCCTACTTGTGATCTCTCTCTCTGTGTCAAATAAATAAATAAGATCTTTTAACAAAAGGGGGAAATAGTAAGTTCTGTTATACATAGTGACAGAAAAAGTAAAATCAGATGTCTTTCTCACACCACACACCAACATGATTTTCAGGTAGATTAAGGTGCTAAATATCAACTGCTAAGTTTAGTTGAATATCTCTAAATAAAACAGGATTCTTAAATAAGATAAAGAAAATTTGCTAACAGTTAAAGAAAACAGATACACATTCAATCACAATTTCTAAAGGGGCAAGCCAAATTGGGAAAATAGGCCTACAGCTTTGCAATTATGAAAAAAAAAATTAGTGGATATATCCACTAACACATAGTGCATTTGGTGAAAATAGAAACTACCATTTTGGAGATTAAGTCAACAATAGTTAATAAATGTGAAGATGCTTTTATCAAACAATGAGCAAATTCTACTTCTTGGTACATCCATAGAAAAAAATCCTTAAAAATCTCTGTGAAATGAGATGCAAGAATGTTGGGCACTACTTTTGATAACCCAAACTGAAAATATTCTAAATAACTATCAATGAAGAAAGTAAACCTAAATCATATTCTAATTGTAGCATAAAACTATACAGTGTCTAAAAAGAAGAAGCATCATCTATCGACATGGTGAAATGTCAAATATATAGTTTTGGTGGAAAAGAGTAAGTTGCAGAATAATATATACTGTTTTCTGTCATTTGTATAAAGTATAAAAACCAATAAAATGCTAAATTACAGTACTTTAAATATGCAGTAAAAATATGCATAGATTCTTGGAACTGGTAAAACTCAATTTACAGTAGTAGTCTTTTGAAAAAGGTAAGTGGAATATCAGTTGTATATCTTTGAAAAATTTTGGAAAAAAGATCAGAAACAAATAAAAAATACTAGTAAGATTTGATAAAGCTGGGGTAGTAGGTGCATAGAAGCTCCTTTTCTCACTTTTGTATTGGTTTCTGTTCAGTTGAGGTAATTAACAATATATTTTTTAAAGTAATTAGCTTACCTGTCCATTTCTACTACCATTTCTGTGGTCCAGTAATGTGTCAGTTTATGCCTAGAATTCTGACACAGCCATACGGTCTGCATTCGTTGCTTTTCATCTGGTTTTCTGCCAGTCAACTCTAGCTTATTACTTACTACCATCAGCAGGAACATCAAATTTCCTGCTATTATCATTTCATAATATCTATTATATGAAGTCTGAATTTCTATTTCTGGTTTTGAAGGCCATCCAGAATCTGGCAAGACTGTTCATCCCAATAACCCTTTCTGTTCCATGGGACCCTGTACTCTAATTACAGGTAACTATCCACCGCCCCTTCACTCAATTCCAGAGTCCTTTCATTAAGACACAGATCAAGTGATATACTTCCCATAGTGTTCCTTTTCTAACTACTTCAGCTCATTCAGGGCTTGCTGAATTATCCATAAACTCAGTATGGAAGCATTTACCTCTTAAACAGTCTATTTTGTTTTTAGAATTTGGATTCAGACATTTAACTAATTTTGTGAGGGCCAGGACCTGTCTTCCAGTTTTTTATATTACTCATAGGGCCAAACACAAGAATTCCCACAACCACCTCTTATTCTAGGATGCTCTAATGGCTCTTAGGCCCTCAGTAGGAAAGCTGGACTATTCTTGACTTTTCCTATTCTTTCAACCCACATCAAATAGCAGCTAAGTCTTGTTTTTCAGTTTCATTAAAATATTTCTATTCTGTATGCTTAATCTGGTTTCACTGAACAGCATTTTATTTATTTTATTATTTTTTTAAGGTTTTATTTATTTATTTGACAGAGAGAGATGACAAGCAGGCAGAGAGGCAGGCAGAGAGAGAGGAGGAAGCAGGCTCCCTGCTGAGCAGAGAGTCCGATGCAGGGCTTGATCCCAGGACTCTGAGATCATGACCTGAGCCGAAGGCAGTGGCTTAACCCACTGAGCCACCCAGGCGCCCCTGAACAGCATTTTAAAAGCCACTTCTACTTCATATAGGTAGCAGAAGTCTTAGAAAATTATATCAAAGATGATATATCTTCATGGAATTATCACCTGACACTGGCACAGTGGGGGAATTTTGTTGTTCTTCACTAGAAGGAATCTATGTAAACAAATCTGCTCTCCCTCTGTCTCCCATAATGAAGCCAGAGTAATCTTTATAAAAGCTAATTTAGTCATTCTTTTCCTTAAAGAATTTTAATGTTCTTTCATTGTTCTTATGAAATCCCAAATACATCATATAAACCATAGAGCCTTGTGTGAGCGTCCACTGCCTCCTTCTCCAACTTCATCTAGTGTTCCTTACCCTTAAGCTGTAGACACATTGCCTTCTTTCAGTTCCTCAAGAAGCCCCGTGCTTTATCCCCTCAGGGCTTATACACAGGTTAATCTGTTATAATTTCAATAGCCCTTTCTATTTATTTTGTTTAACACTTATCAACATGTGTTTTTTTTTTTTTTTTTTTGTCCCCTGTGAGTTTATAAGTTCCACAGTGAGTGGAACTCTATTTTCCCCTTACTTTATTTCCAATGGATGACATTGCCTTGTATATAGTAGACTGCATACATATTCATTGAATGCATTAGTGGACTCTATAGGAATATTTATTAGTTGCTTTTGGCTGTTATTAAAATATATGGTAAATGTATTTTTTACAAATATCTCTCTACTTAGCTTAATTTCCCCTCATTTGTTGTCATTCTATTCTTAAAGAT
This sequence comes from Mustela nivalis, assembly GCF_964662115.1. NCBI lineage: Eukaryota > Metazoa > Chordata > Mammalia > Carnivora > Mustelidae > Mustela > Mustela nivalis. The sequence continues at coordinate 93,038,928 of NC_139030.1, read as the reverse complement.
TGGAAGAAGATAAGGTATCAAAACCAGAACATTTCTACAAAATCTAGAGGAAATCAAAGTTAAACAAATCAAAAATCTGAGCTTATTTAATAATTTTTTTTCATGGTTCCAAGGTTGGAAAAAATAGAAGTCATCTTTCATCAGTACTGATTTTCCCCCTGTTTTCAAATACAACTCAATTTATTAAGGTGGTCATTGACTATTTTTTAAATAGGAATTCCTGGGGTTAAGGAAGAACCAGAATGTCTACTAGAGTAGTATTTTACTACTAACAAAACAAAATAAACACATAACCCTAATGTTTGGCACTTTCAAAATCAAGCATTCCTCCATGGTCCTATTCTTTAATACTTTCTTTAATCATTTGTTCTGTTTGCACCTGTGCTTTCAATGTTGCAATAGTCCTACACAATGTTTGAAAACTATAACACAATCCCACTCTCAAAATAGAAAGGGAGGGAAAAAAAAAAAAAAGATAATCTACATTTCACACCCTGCCATGTTCTGGCTGCTCTAGGTGATTAATGATAATGGCCATTTGCCCAAAATATAGACTGAGTTCACAAATGGGATTGGAGAACAACTTTATGATAAATGTCAGGAATATATTATTCTTTTTCTATGGTATATACCCTTCTTTATACATAAAATGGAAGGTATTTTAAAATTCTATTTGCACATAATAATGCATGAAATTACAGCTTTTATAATGCCATGTATTGAAAGGTGTTGATTTGGCCAACCAAGGAATGCAATCTGTTTTCTTCAGAATTGTGAGAATTATGTGTATTGATACCTTATCACCTGCAGAGTTCTTTTGAAGGAAATGTTACATATTACAGAATTATGGTTTATTTTATGGAGACTCTGTACTTGATACAGAAGAGAGCAGTTTGGAGTTTCATCCTTATGTTTAGCTGGCCAGCAGCTACTTATATACATAAAGGTTATAATGATGAGTTTTAGAACAAAAAGTTTAACTGGATGGAAGGGAAAATTATCAATGAAGAATTAGGTGCCTGCAGAAGTGGTACATTTCTCTTACTCCTTTAAATTGTGTTTTAGCTTCTCTCAGTGAAGAGAGGTGAAGGAATGGCTCCCCGTGACCCATTTTGTAAATGATAAAATGTTCTAAGCCTTCATTCAGGTAATGGGGGAAGCCTGTTCCCAGTATTATGCATCTGATTGTTCCTCTAATAAACTAAATGTAATTAAAAATAGAGCAAGGCCATTGCATTTTAATAGCTTGGATCCTTCCCTGTGGAAGAGTCAGCAAACATTGAGAGAATATGAAGATTCAGCTCCCCAGCACCTGCCAGGGAGCCTTTCTCAAGATTAACAGCATCATACCAGGTTATTAGAGGAAACATAAATACTTTTGAAGCTCTGTGGGTAGTTACGATATCACGTTTTATTATCTTCTCCTAAAATGGAATTACTCACTGTAATTGCTTGCCAGTCACAGGCCAACAAACATGACAAAAGAAATCCTATATTTTGGGGAGAAGGGTTATAATGCAAAATCAGCTGGCCTAGAAAATGTTTTTAGGGGCACATTATTATGTATTTATAATAATCATAATTAAAATTTTATGGCATTTTACAGCTTCTAGGATAGGCACATATTTGTGCCTTGCCGTGTGAAGTTATCTGAATTCCTATTTGGATAAGGAAATAGGGGTGTAAAGATGTTGAGAGATTTGCCCAAGAATCCCAATGTCAATAGGTACAGAGGTGAGAATGTTGCCAGTCTTTCAACTTCATAGTCTATGTTCTTTCTGCCATTCTGCATGGCCTCACTTAGTTCAATAGCAAACCCGTAGTATCTGCATTTCCCTTCTGAACCACACCCTTATTAGAGAGAGGTTGGTTTTCAAGAAACTAGAATTCCGTAGAGGAATGGTGGAGGATAACCTAAAGTGAAAATTACAATTTAATACATGACCTTCCAGTAGCTGAAAGATTTGATGTCAGGAATGGGATATTTGAAAGTGTGTCTCTCTGTGAGTAAGACTAGAAAAGTGATGCATTAGGAGATATTTTATGTTTTTATTATTTTTGCTTTTGTTGACTTTACTTCAAAAACAAACTTGATTATAAAAAGGCAGGATGAGTCTAAAGAAGGGATGAGACAATTACAGGAACAAATACAGGCTGGGAGATGATATTTTTGTAAAACAGTATTGGATAAAATATGGCTATCCAACATATACAAAGAATACTCGAAACTCAACAGTAAGTTAATAAACAACCTAATTAAAAATGGGCAGAAGATCGAACAGATGCCACAAAGAAGATATACAGATGGCAAATAAGCATACGAAAATGTGCCCCACATCATATGTCATTAGGAAATTGCCAGTTAACGCAACAGTGAGATGCTACTACTCACCTATTAGAATTGCTAAAATCCAAAATACAGATGATGACAAATACTGATGAGGGCGTATAGCAAAAAGTCTCATTTGTGCTGGGAGAAATCCAAAATGCCCCATTTGGAATATAGTTTGGTAGTTTCTTACAAAACTAAACATACTCTTACCATATGAACTAGCCATTGTGTTCCCTAGTATCCATCCCCAAAGTTTCCAAAACTTATGTTCACACAAAAACCTGCACATGTATGTATATAGCAGCTCTTTTATAATTGTCAAAACGTAGAAGCAACCAACATGTCTTTCAGTTGGTGAATGGAGAATAAACTGTGTTACATCCACACAGTGGAATATTATGTTGTGTTCCAAAGAAATGAGCGATCAAACCATGAAGAGACATGATGGAAACTTAAATGCATATTACTAAGTGAAAGAAGCTTATGGGAAAAGTCTACATATTTGTATGATTCCAATTCTGGGACATTTCAGAACAGGCGAAGTTATGGAAATAGCAAAAAGATTGGTGCCTGCCAGGGGATTGGAGGGAGGAAGAGATTAATGAACAAAACACAAGGATTTTTAGAGCAATGAAACTATTCTATATGATACTACGATGGTGGATAAATTTCTTTATACATTTGTTAAACTGATACAGTGTATAACATTAAGAATGAGTCCTCAGGTAAACTATGGACTTCAGGTGAGAATAAGTCAGCGTAAGTTCACTGATTATAGCAAATGTTATCCTCTTGGAACTGAGATTTTGTTACTGGGGGAGGATATGAAAGTAGGGGGACATGGAGTATATGGAGACTCTGTACCTTCCTATTGATCTTGCTGTGAACCTAAAGCTGTTCTAACAATAAGCGTTGTCTTATTTTAACAGCTTTTTGTAAATTATAAAATGTGTATGGAGAATATGACATCCATCTGAGTGCTAGTGGTCATACTCAACAGCACGATGTGTGGCTGGAAAAAGTGAGTCAGTGATAATGTGCTTCAAGATCCATCTGAGGCCTAAAGGAAATATGGAGATTTTTAAGTTGGGACTCTTGGACCCTCTATTTTACTAAACTAAAGGCACATCAGAAGTTCTGACTGTACATTGTACCAGTGCCTGGAGGTTCATTCCATTTATTATCATACCAACCTTTGCTGCTGAGGTCCCAGACCATTCAGAGACGAATGATTCATAATAGTTCTGTGAGTCCAGCAGAATGCCCTCAAGTATGTGTTCAAAATACAGGGAAAGCAGTCCCTGTTATATTTCAGAGAAAATAAAACATTTTGCATGCTCAAATCCTTTCTTTGATAATATTATATGCTGGAATCACATTTGGGGTTTCTCAGCTATAACCCCAGCTAAACCTTGATTGAAGCTTATCTGGAGATTAACATACTTTTAATTGTTCCTGCTTCTTATTTTCTCTATATTTTTGAATTTGGAGTTCCCTGATAATATTTAAGTTAGATATGTTGTTGAGTTTTCAGTATTTTAGTGCTTTGAGTTCTCTGCTCTTTTCTTAACGGAGTATTACCATACGGTAATGTCTGACTCTTTTCCTTTGCTTATTTTCTTTCTCAAGCCATAATTTTGAAAACTCTTTAACGGAGACCAATTGCCCCAGATTTTCTAGCTTGTCCTCTGGCCGAATGCACAAATGTCCATTTATTTTATAGAAACCAATGTGTCACCAGTTTTTACCTCGATCTGCCAATCAATCATTGATGAAAAGTTCTCAGATTCTTACAGTGTTGTTTCTTGGAGTCCTTGGGCATATTTCTTTTGGGTTCATGAAGAGTATTTCTATTACCACATCAGCGACTATGCTACCCCATGCTGGTTCCAATTCCTGACCGCCGCTAACAAGATCAGCTTGGTCCACTGGTGATGATGACTGCAGCCAGTACTCTCTAGGAAATCACTGAAATTGTTGGCAAGGGTGTTGTCTTCTGACACATCTTCTGGGCACCAAAGCCTTACAGTGCATCAACACCCAGGACACATTTTCACTTGGGCAACAAAGTAGTTTATTCCAGGGTGAAGAGAGACCTCTACTTGCAGCCCTATAGAGTTCAGGTAGGAATCCTTGGACCTGAACCAACATAATAGCTCCCAGTCAAACATTCTATCTTCCTTACTGTCTCACCTCTCATCATTAACCTCTGTCTGTTGTAAATGTCACTGTTGATTCCAGTAGTGGACAAAGCTGTATCCTCACTATACCTGGCACTCTCTTGGTTTGGTTATGTTTTATATGAAAAGATTTCTTTCTGAACAAATTTTATGCCTAAAGATTTCCCTTTTCCAATAAAATAGATTTTGCACTTTGAATGACTCACTAACTATGTGCGAGTTGAAGACTGACGCTGGAAGAGGAATGTTTGAGAAGGGAGAAAAAGTAGTAGCAACTGTAACCTTACGAGTGCTGTTTTTCAGGAGTCCTTTAAAATACATTCTACAATGGTGACATAAGAATACGCAATTTAGGCTTTTGAATTGTGTTCATACTCTGTTCTAATACTTACTGTCTGTACTGAAATTGCATATCTGATCATAGAGCAGAATTTGAAGCAGGTCCAGAACCTTGCAGACGTTGCTAAAATAAATAGTAAACAGCAAGAATAACTATGTCGCCCTTTAATCTGCTACCCTATGTTTCATTCATCATCCTAGTGAACATCATGGATTTAACTACATGGTTTCTTCTTAAGATCAGCATACATTAATGGGGCAGTCCCTACGTGCCAGGTAATATGAGGATGCAGAAAATTAAAGATGTCACTGTCTAGCATGGAATCGTATTCCCTTTGTTTAATTATTTAAAAAAACTTGGAAGATTTTATTTATTTTCAGAGAAGGAGAGAGAAAGGGTGAGGGGGAGTGGCAGATGGAAAGAGAAAAATCCCAACCAGGTTCTGCGTTGAGCGTGGAACCTCACATGGGGCTTGAGCTTACAACCCTGAGATCACGATCTAAGCCAAAATCAAGAGTCGGATGCTTAACTGACTGAGCCACCCAGGCACATGTATTTTAATATTTATAATACTACAAGAGGCATATGCATTTGTGGAAATTGCCTTTAAGCTCTTGAAACAATGGGTTTTAGCATATGATATAATTTTGAATGACTCTGAGCTGAGTCACCAAATTAGGGTTTTAAACCCAAATCTGATTGCCTTTTAGGGACTGACTTAGTAACTCTAGATGACATTTCTGGTGTCTTTTGACTATATGTTCATTAAGAGCTTTTATTACAGATTTAGTAGCTTTTAGGCTAAAATGCATTATTGTTCTGGATCTGAATTCTAACCTAAATGTTAAATGAATAAACAAGTGCTCAATATCTCCACCAAAAATTTAGTTCCGGTTTGTTAGTCTGTTTTGTTTGTTTGTTTGTTTGTTTATGTTTCCTAGACTTCTTGGTAAGCTAGATTTTAATAATGTTTTATTTTTAAATGTCTTATTTTCCTTATAATCTGTCCTTGAATTCTTCTAATGTACATTGTAAATACATATGCTTACACATAATATGTGTTTATGTCAGTTGAGTTTTGTCTCTGTGGAGTGGTAGAGAATAAGCCAGATAAGCAGCCCCTAACCAGAGCAAGTGAGCTAACAGATGGAGTGCACAGTATGAAATTAGACAACAATTGGCAGGATTTTTTTAAATGATCCATCTGGAATTCAAGGGTCAAGATCATCCATTCTGACACTTACACAGGATCATAGCCTCATTTTACATTTAATTTCTAAGGTTAACTTTATTTAAAAAAAAAATCTTCATGATAAATAAATTTATTTAGGAAATGAGCAGTACAAATAAGTTACAACTTACCACAGAGTAAATGCTATACTGTCACAGAATAATGGCTTACATATAAAGAAATAGCATATTATAAATTATTATGGCTAATCACATTAACAATTCTAAATATTCTATGCCACCGTACTGCAAATGAATGTATTAGAGCAGGTTAGGTTGGTGATGGTCAATCAGCACAAAACTGGGACCCACTTGGGGGCTTAAAATGTCTGGGAGACATGTAAGCAAATAATTCTATCACTCTGGAGGAAGAAAAGGACAGATCTGGGGAAAGAGCTGGGAGACTGCCCCTTAGTGGGGGTGATGGTGCCCAGTATTTCTTTTTCTTTTCTTTTCTTTTCTTTCTTTCTTTCTTTCTTTTTTTTTTTTTTTTCTGTTTTGCAGTCTAGTAAAGCAGGTAATGTAAGTAGAAAATTCAGTCCCAGAGCCAGCTGGCTCTGGAACCTGTGTCCTCTCTCTCTCTATATATGCTGTCTTTTCATTATATATTGATATATTAGAAGGGAATTTTTCAATACCGAAAATAGGTCAGTTGGCAAATGATTAGTTACCTCTTTAATTGCATGAAGACATGCAATTAAATTACAAAAGCACATTTTCTTACACAAATCTACCAATAATTCTTTTGTTTATGAGCTTTACTTACTCTTCCAAGATGACTACGAGTTTAATTTTATTATTGGTACTTTGTACTAGTGATCAACTCTCTGAACTCGTTACATGATTTTTCTTTTCTTTATTATTTATTAAGTTGATTTTGCCTGATGCAAGAATAGCTACCCCTGCTCTCTTTTGCTTTCCATTTGCATGGAGTATCTCCAACCCCCACTTCACTTTAAGCCTATGTGTGTCCTTTTAAGTTGGAGTGAGCCTCTGGTGGACAGCACACAGTTGAGTCTTGTTTTTGTACCCAGTGAGTCGCTCTATTCCTTTTGAGGGGAGAATTTAATCCAATTTAAAGTAATAATTGATAGATAAGGACTTGATGCTATCTTATTGTTTTCTGGCTGTTTTGTAGTTCCCTATTCCTTTCTCTTTTACTTTCTTCATGAATTAGTGATATTCTAAAGTGGTACGCTTTGGTTCTCTTTTCTGTCTTTCTTTTGAAAGTAGCAACACTGGGGTGGCTGGGTGGCCCAGTCACTTAAGTGTCCGAGTCCTGATTTCAGCTCTCCAGTCATGATCTCGGGGTGGTGAGACCAAGCCGAGTCCGGATGCCCACCTGGCAGGAAGTCTGCTTGAGACTCTTTCCCTCTCCCTCTGCCCCTACTCCTTGCTCTCTCTCTCTCTTTCTCTCTCTCAAATAAATAAATCTCTAAAAGGAAAAAAATACACTATTAATGTTAAAAAATTATTTGATTTCTTTCTTTTTCTTTTTTCTCCTCTCCTTCCTCCCACCTTTCTTCCTCCTTCCTCTCTTCCTCCCTCCCTCCCTTCCTTTCTTCTTTCTTTTCTCTTTTTCTTTCTTTTTTTCATTTTTTCTTAAACCAGGAAGTGCTAGTACAAGGAAAAAAAATCCTTTGTAGACGCTGCATTAACTTTAAAATGGATGGAAGTACACCACTGCAAGGACATAAACTGGCCTCCAATTGTTAGCTCACATTAGTTTGAAGAGAAAGGAATCCACGTAGTCCATGCGCAGGAGCTTTAGGACAAAAGATGTACAGGCTCTGTGAGTGTGTGTGTGTGTGTGTGTGTGTGTGTGTGTTGGAATTGGAACTCTTAAAGTTTTAGAAAACAAGTTGATAAATTATGGACAAGAAGAAATCTGGATTTAACAGAACCACGATGACTGTCTAAGGTGTTTATATACCGGTCAGTGAAGCATAAGAAATAGTAAGAAAAATTTGGAAAGTGAATTTGTGACCATATAAACGTGAAGACCTCCTGAGTCTTACTTGCCAAACTCAAATGCTTAGATAATGCCACAGTGCTTTATGAGACAGAAGTGGAGGCTGTAGTATTCTCATACCTTGGGATTGCCCAAGAATTTATGAGGGAAGTATGACTACTAATAAGCAAGGCAAGAGTTCTTTCATATTTCATATATCCCACTGATAACGTCCTTACTCTCTAAGCCCTTGTGGTTCCACACAATTCAGCAACTCTGTTTCCATTATTCTGACATAAGCATCTTTGCAGACATTCTGAGCCCTGGGACCAGAGTCTAGCTCATCTGGATTCTGCATATAGCCATCTCCTTTGATCCTGAGACTGACTTCCTCAAGGCTGTCTCTGAGGGGCTAAAAGATACCAATATTTTACTCCACCTAATTCTGTTTTTTACTCAGATTTCGGAATCTTTCCCATTTCTCTTATTTTATTTCTTCCTTTCCTTTCCCTTTTTACTTTCTGCTGTCCCCACCTAACCCTGACACACCAACCAAGCGTAATCTTTTTGATGACCTACTACACACAAACTTCTCCAAGCGGGGCTGTCTTATTGGAGAAAGAAATGAGAAGGGATTACATCAGAAATGTAAGAAAAATCAATATCTCATTAAATTATTCTTCTATGATGGTGTAATCAAAACAGTAGGGGGAAAAACAGTAAGGGAAAGCTTATTGTCCTTTTTATCTAAATCATTCGCTGAAATTCTTCTTCATTTCCTCTGAAACAAAAATTGCTGAAATTTTAAAACCTCACTGGTAAGTTATCAATTAAATAAGGAAGTCATTTTCTAGTTATTTTCATCAAGGATAGAGCTCATACACACCTGTTCACTGAATCTCAATATGTAGCATTGTGATAATTTGTTTCTAGTGCTTTGCTAAAACATATTTAGAGGGAGAAATATCCGTTAGGTAGAATAAAAAGGCTCTATTCCATTAACGTTTTCTTTCCTGACTGAAGTATTACTGACTATATTATAAGCACTCAGGTAAATTACTTACCTGAAATGATCTCTATATAAATTTTTACATTTTTTTTTTGTAAATGAACATTTAATGGAAGAAGATGCAGACATTTCACTAGAGAATCAGCAACAAAATACTTCAAAGTCTTACAATGATGGGATGATAAGTGATTATTTTGATTATTATTATTGTTTTTTAATTTTACAATATTTGCTTTCCCTTATACTTCAACTTTTAAAAATATGAATATCAACATGTTTACTTAGCTGTATTTTATGGTATATTTTAGCATTCTTCCACTTGGAATGTGGCTAATAGCAAGTATTTGCTCTGTGGCTCATATATTAAAACTGAGCCTCAAGGAAAAGCTTCTTTATAAAACAATGTGAGAGATCTTGCCAAGTTGGAAAAACCAATTAGAGTTATAATAAAATATATAGATAAAATCATAAAGATGTATTTCTAGAAAGAGGGAGGATAAGTTTAGATCAAGGAGAGGGAGTAATATTAGCAAAGTGATGTTCAAACAGAAGGGCAGTTTATGGCAATGGAAATACATTTTTCTCAAGGAAGGCTTTGACCTGCCTGAGGTAGTTTATCAGAATGTGACTAGATCTAAGATTCTATAAGGCAATGGGTGGTCACACAGAATGAAGGTCAATGTGTAAATGGATTAGTAGGAATTACATCTATTTTTTAACCTGTAGGTATATTATTATGTATCTTCCTCAATGTAACAAATGAGAGAATTCTAATTATATAGGATGGTGAAGCTATATAACCAGGGGGCCTTGTTATAGTCTATTACTTTATTTAATCATTGCTGATGTTTTGCATTTGTATATCTGGAGTTGGGATGTCCTGGAGAATTCGTCTTATTTAATTTCTGTTCTCTGTCCCACCTCCTATTCTACCAATCTCAACACACACACACACACACAGACACACACACACCCACCCCTTTAAGATAGGTTCATTCAAATGTTTTTATTTCGTTTTGCTTTTGCAAATAGAAAGTGCATACTAAATTTTTATTTAAATATTATATCATTCTGCTATCTACTGCTATGCTTTAGTCATATAAAATTTCTGGTAACAGTAAAACAATATAATTTCCATTTTTGGACTCATCTAGAGAGGCTAAGTTTCTTGCTCAGGGTCAGTGATTTCTCATATAGACTAATTGCAGTAGTCTCTTAGCTCTTCTCACTTCATGTTAGTAGTAGATGAAGATCCAACCTTCTCACTTTCAAGATCTGTGCTCAACACATGTTATTACTAGCAGCGTCGATCTTGATTAAGTTCATGTTTCATAGGATTCTCCATTGCTAAGTTATAATTCTTCTTTTTCAATACTCTTTGTTGGAAGGGAATCACTAAGTCTAGCTCACACTCAAGGGGATGGAAATTAAGCCTCTCACTCTGCAGGTGAGACTATCAAAGAATTTATGGTCAAATGCTAAAATCACCACAATAATTAATGTATTTGAGGGAAGATACTTTAAAGCTAAGTAAATTATCCTAAAGTTTCACCCACTAATTTTGGCATTCGTCTGTGGATCTTGCCTGAGGAAATGCTTACTGTGGCATCCTAATGGTGATTGTCCACTTCCTTCATTCCTCACACAGTTCCTAATGGTAGTTCTTCTATAAAGAGGACTTATCCTTGGGCGCCTGGGTGGCTCAGTGGTTAAATCCTCTGCCTTCAGCTCAGGTCATGATCTCAGGGTCCTGGGATCAAGCCCCACATCGGGCTTTCTGCTCAGCGGGGAGCCTGCTTCCTCCTCTCTCTCTGCCTGCCTCTCTGCCTACTTGTGATCTCTGCCTGTCAAATAAATAAATAAATAAATAAGTAAATAAATAAAAAGAGGACTTATGCTTTTCCTTCCATGTTAAAAATTAAATTAAATTAAAAATTTTATTTTCCTTCTTTTATGTATTCATTCATTTATTTATACCAATACAGACTCATGGATACTTTCTGTATTCTTTCAGTTATAATCCCGTGATACTATTATTCATGAAAGTGTTAAAATTATTCTAGCTTTAGCCACTGTGAACGGCTGTGAAGTTGACTCCTTTGGCTATTTGAGCATTTCCATGCTTTCTGGCACAACTAGATGCTCCAGGCCACAGTACTAGAATCAGTTACTTTTCTAAGAAGCCTTGATTCATTTTATTGAAGAATGGCAGATCAGGGCAACAGAATATATGTAATGCTGGTGAGGTAATGGTGGGTGATTTATATACCATGGGAGGTGAATCCATTGACCAATAAAGTTCTCTAAGATTTTTCTAGTCAAACAGTGTCTATTTATGACTAATATAATTAAGCACACATTTACAGAAATACAAGTACAAAGACTATGTTACAGCTTCTAAGATCACCAATCCTTTCAGCTAAGAATTATCAAGGTAGCTACACATTTAAAAACATTCCCTGAAAAATATAGGAAGACATGAGTTCAAGCTCCATGTTGGATGTGGAGGCTACTAAAAAAAAAAAAAAAATCTATGTATCTATATATATCTGTATATTTGAAGAAGTAGATAAACTAATGTCTTCTTGGCTGACTTCTGGCACTACCTTCCCAGACATTCTAAATCATAGCCAGAACTGTTATCCTATAATAGATTTTGTATACTGTTACCAGTTTTTTTATTTATGTGCATGCTAGCATGTGCGTATATGTATACATCATTTCACTCAACAATATGGAGTCTTAGAGACATTTTCCTGTTCTGATTATTTTTAAATGCCCCACTTAACCTACCCTCTAGTTTTTGACTTAAGATTTTTCTCTAAATGTTTACTTTCAAAGCAATGCTACTATGAACATATTTTGACTATGCCTCTTTGTGCTTGTAGCATTATTTCTTTAGGTTATTCATCAAATTTTGCAACTGTATAGTCAAAAGAATGTATATTCGAACTTGATAGAGTGGTACCACTCTCCACAGCATTAAACCAGTGTTAAACAGCTCTCTTCCCTGTTTGCCAAAACTTGAAATTGTCAAACATTTACACTATGGCTAAGCTGATAAGGAAAAATTATATCTCATTGTTTTACTCTTCATTTGCATATTTCTTCTCTGATTAAGCACTTGTCACATGTTTAAAAGACATTTGTATTTTTCTTTTTCTTTTTTTTTTTTGGAGTTGTCTGTATCTATCCTCCTTTTTCTTGCTATTAGGTTGTTGTTATTTGTAAGAATTTCTGATGTCTGAAGAATATTACTCTTTTATTGAATATATTGCAATATCTCACTCGTTTATTAGTGTTCTTTATGGCACATTTAGACATGTTGGAGCTTTTCTTGTACAGTCCAATATGTTATTCTTTTCATTTATATCTTAGTGTTTTATGGCTGTTCTGTTCTCACAATCTATTTGTTTTTATGGTGTCGATACCACAATGTTTTAAATACTTAAGACTTATAGTCTATTCCGACATATGACTGGGCAATAATATTCTCTTTGCTTCCTTTCAGAAAATATTCTTGGCTACTCTTACCTTTTTTTTTTTTTTTAAAGATTTTATTTATTTATTTGATAGAGAGAGATCACAAGTAAGCAGAGAGGCAGGCAGAGAGAGAGAGAGGAGGAAGCAGGCTCCCCGCTGAGCAGAGAGCCCGATGCGGGACTCGATCCCAGGACCCTGAGATCATGACCTGAGCCGAAGGCAGTGGCTTAACCCACTGAGCCACCCAGGCACCCCTACTCTTACCTTTTTAAAACTATTTCAGTTTTAATCATCGATACCAATTTCTCTCTTGGCTGATATTTGCCCAGGCCTTTCAGTTCAAAACACATTTCACTTATTTTCAACTTCCCGTGTTTTTTTAACGAGTATATTTAAGATGGTACCTTTCCCTGGCTTTGCCTGCATGCCATAGGTTTTGATATGTAAGGTTGCATTGCAATTTCCATCGACTGTTATCTGGAAATGCTGAGAACTACAAATGACTCCAGCTATCGTAGCTAACTGCTCTGGTTGGTTGGTTGGTTCTGAAGCTCCTTTGTATCTAGCTTCTGCTCCTCTCTGACGTGAGTAGCACCGAGGCTCTTGCTCCTACCTTTCTGTGCCACAGAAGTTTCCTGTGAATGTCATAGGTGTTGATTCCTCTGCTCTTTTCCTTTTGTTTCTATCCTTTGGGGAGGACTACTCACAGTTTATGACTCAATAACTGTTCATTATGCTTGTTTGGTTGGTTTTTAAGCAGTGTGTGTTTGTGTGTGTGTATGTGCAGCAGTAGGAGGATTTGGTGCAAATACTCTGTCATCTTGCAACTAGAGTCCTTATTTTCTAGATGTCAGAAATAAGGTAGACATAGAATTCTGTGGACACCAACTATGAAACTAGGAATAAGTTTCCCATAGGTCTCCTATCCAGACTACTTTTTGTGTGCTTCTCCTGAACGCACTACTTTCTGTGTGCTTCCTAGAGTAAAGCACTTTTGGATGAAGGTTTGTCTTTTCATCAACTGACCCTCTGAATAAACTTGGGTACATTCTGTACTGCTACTCCACACCAAGGGCCTACTTCCTCTGAGGTCATCTTTATTAATTCTCCTAGTTGGTTTTCCCTTTCCTGGTGGTGGTGATTCATTCAGCCATTTCTCAATTTTGTCTCACTTGAATTGTGTCTTGCTATAATTCCTTGAAATCCTAGTTTCCAGAGTTCATATAGATGTCTTTATCTAAATACCTCTTTGGGAATTTAATGATGGAAAAGATTTAAATATATCAGGTGTGATAGGAATCTAAAACTGGGAACCCCAGCAGTGTTTTATAAAGCCAATTTGGCCTGATTAATCTTTTTGATTCCCAAAGTCATTAGTGAAACCAACAGGCATTTAAGCAAAAGAACAGAGAGCATACTATTGGAAAACAACTGCCTAGCAGAGCTGGCAGAATTTCTTTGTTAAAAAACTTTAACCTGAATGATGAAGGCCTTTTTGTTATTCTTATTTTCATAGCACTCTCTGTGTTCTATGTGCCACATTGGTGAGATTAGATGATATGATCTCAAGTTTTAGATCTAACATTCTTGAGTTTGTAGATATGATGTATATAAGTACTTTGGCATGAAAATATGCAGTGTATTCATTTAAGCAATGAGCCGGCTGGAGAAGAACTTTATTCTATATTCTTGCAAGAGGTGTTTTAAATAGTTCCATTATTATCAGTTCAACCCAGTTCATCTCATTTTGTGAATGAGTCCTGGAATTTTGATTAATATAGGCCCCTGATTCCAATTAGACTGATAGGAAATCACCTTGCGTCAGCTGTGGATACCCTGACTAACAGATAATTTTGTGATACGAGTACATAAAATGTGGAAAAGGATAGAGCAAACTTCAAAATGTATTCTTATTTTAATTTCTAGCTTAAGTCTGCATGAGAGCAGATAAGGCCATCCTAAAACAGCCTGTGCTCTCTCTCTCTCTCTTTTTTTTTCCCGCTAAGATTTATTTATTTGAGAGAGAGTGAGCGAGAGAGCATGAGTGGGATGGGGGCAGAGGGACAAGAAGACTCCCCACTGAGCAGGAAGCCCCGATGCAGGGTTGGATCCCAGAACCCTGGGATCATGACCTAAGCTGAAGGTAGACACTTAACTCACTGAGCCACCCAGCCACCCCAGCCTTTGCTCTTGGTACTTAAAATGTGATCTCAGAATGAAAGAATAAGTATCACATGGAATCTTAGAAATGTAGACTCTCAAACCACTCCTCATATTTATTGAATGAAAATTGGCATATCAACATGATCCCCAAATGATGTGTATGCATATCACAGTTTAAAAAACACTGCTGAGGTACTTTATCAGACGCTGTTTTATTCTCGAAAATGAAAGGATACAGTAACTAGAAACTGACATATTTTCTTTCTCAATTTCTTCCTACTGTACACTTAACAGTACTTCTAAAATGTGAACTATCCTCTCAATTTGGCCAGTAACTATAAAGATAAGGATCTTGTTCCTGGATTCTCTATGTTTATTTAAGGTAAAGTCAGACTTACTCTTTTATTCTCTAGATTAGGTCTTTGTTATCTCTAACACATGCTAATAACAGAAGCTTCCTGTCTAGGATCATTGCTTTCAGAAGTAACCTTTTTAGATTGCCTTTCACAAGGCTACTTGATAGATTTATCTATGATAAAAACCCAATCTCATCGCACGTCTGCTATGATTCTGTCAGAAACCTGTACCCATTTACCAAAGTAATACCAGATATTTTGAGTCATTGTATGTAGTGTCCAAGGAATCCCAAAACACCTCCATGGTTATGTTATTACAGTGGATGCAAATGGAGTCCAAGAAATAAACAGAATATCACCCAACGCCATCTCTCTGATCCCTGAAGGCATAATTAGGATGAATATTCACAGCAACTGTTAGAACTCTCTGAGTTTCTGAGTGTATGGTGGAAGAAATATACAGAAGCTACTGAAACAAGGTTTATGGGCCAAACTAATAAATCGGAGGCAATATTGTAAGTATTTTAGAATTGTAGAGATTAATGCTATTTTGAAAGAATTGAGAGGTTACAGAGGTAATGATGCTTATTTTATCAATTCCTTTGTTTCTTTGCTCATACCATACTTACCAGGACTACTTTGGACTATTTAATGAATGGCATGGAATCCTTATAATTTTGGATTAAGTTTCAAGCAAGAGGGGCCTTTGCAGCATTTATGGACTGTGGGGCAAACTGCCACTTGAGCCATATGACCTGTCAGATCTAACGGTGTTATAGATGTCCATAGAAGATATGCTGTATGGAGTCTCTGGCAAGTCCAAACAGGAGAGATATAACTGTGGTTTTAGTGCAAAACCACAGTTTTAGTGGAATGTTATGAATGTTCTGTATGTTCTGAAGTAGCTAATCATTTACTGTTTGAAAAGAAGCTCCTGGTATGCTTTTAGGAAGAGTAGAGACCGAGCACCTGACCTTATACCATCAACTGATACTGTAACCAAAGTCATCTATCACTGCTCTTGGTGCTTTCAGATACCCACCAATTTATAAGCAACAGCAGGTACCATAAAATAACCTATCATAGGAGAGAAATGCGGTATTTGGAATCCAGTCGAAGCTGGTCCAGAGGACTCAAGTTACACAAATATGTGGCCAGGGTTCCTACATCACCAATTTGTGTTACCCTGACAACTCTTCCTGGCTTATGACTTAAGGATTTGTGAAGAGTTTTATACAATTAGCTGATGGAAGAAGATACAGTTGAGCTACTTTATAGATGGATCTCTGGATATGTTATCATTGAAAATGAACAGTTGCTGCCTGATAGTTCACTTAAGCATGGTCGTAGATGTAGGTGGTGAGCAGAAATCCTCCTAGAGAGTCAGAAAGCAAAGCAGTACATTGGATCATCAACTTTGAAAGGAGAAGGGGTCTGTTGAAAGGATATACATGGTTAATGAGCAGTGGTAAATAGTTTGGCTGGTCATAAAAACCTGGAGAGAGTGACATTGGAGGAGTGAATGTGGTCTCAGGAAAAGGCATATGGATGAAACTATGAGATTGGGTTCAATTTTGTACATATCTTTTGTTTCTGATCTGAAAGAAAGCATTTTCTGCAGAGAACGCACTGAACAATTGGTAGTTAAGATGGCTTTTTAGTCAAGATTAGTCAGCCGTTCTGACTTTAATTCTTGCTTGCGAAATAGACCCATGGACAGAGTATAGGCAGTGCAAGGAATGAAAGCTATACATGAGCTCAATAGCATGGGTTCCCTCTTAGGAAGGTTTATCCAGTTACTGTTGCTGCTGAATGTTCTACCTTCTAGATAGAAACAGAGCAACCCCGAGTTCTAGATAGGGTACCTTGTGGAGACTCACCAGCTACTCCTGGCAAGTACATAGGACCTCTTTATACTAGAGGGGGCAGGAATGAGTTTGTCTTCCTTGTCGTTAGTGCTTTTTTCAGTATTACTATCTAAGAGTTCCACAAATGATCTAATTTGCAACATGAGGTCTTACATATTAGCCCCTTAAATCAAGCAATATATTTTAAGCAAAGGGGGTATAACAATGAGTACAGAATCATAGGATCAACTGGTTCTACCATTTGCTGTATCTTCTAGAAACTGTCAGCATAGATAAATATGGAAATAGTCTCTTAAAATCTCAGTCAAGGTACCAGCTTGGGGATAAATTCCTGTATGTTCTCTAGGATGCATTATACACATTACAACGTCTTATTATCCCAGTTGCTAAATTACATGGGTCCAGGAACCAAATGGATAGAAGTGGCCGTGGCCCTTGTCACTATCATTCCAGATGATCCAGGTGGGGAATTTGTGTTTCCTGCCCCTAGGACTTCCCCAGCTTCTGCTGGACTATGGGATATGATCTCTGGGATAGTATTTTCTTTAGGGGCATAGGAGGTAACAAGAAACTACATTTTATATCCTCATGCTAAGAGGCCAGTGAGCAAAATAGTAATTTCTATACTGGAAGGTTAACTAACGCCAAAGATTATGAAGAACTAGGATGGGTGCTGTGTAATGAAGTGAGAGAGTAGTGTGATTGAAATTCAGGGATCCACTAGAGTGCCTCTTACTGATTCTCATCTGGTAAACACACAATGGGTAATTGCACCAGCCATGGCTTGAAGAGGTGACCAAGAACTTCAACTGCTCAGAAATAAAGTTCCCTTCATCCCACTGAGCAAGTTAATTTAGACCAGTGGATGTACTCTGCAAGGTGAAGGAAATTTAGATTGGGTCTGGTAATGCTCACAAGTATTTGCAGTAGTAAGAGCTGCAGCAGTAAGAGATGTATCCAGTGTTATTAATCTTCTGCTTCAAGTTTCTTTTTTTTTTTTTCCCCCCAAGATATTTTGACGGGTCACAATGATGAGAATATGTAACAGAGAGGATTCCATGTGAGACATGAGAAAACTGAGAAACACAAGGGTATTTTGAAGCAGATGCTACCTCACCTTCTCTCACTTCACCCAAGTTCCCTGAAACTCTGGTACCAGCAAGCTGACAGCTTCCTATTTTAAGTACTTGATTTTTCATTTCTCTGCTCAAGGGTTTTCCCACACATGCTTCTTTGTACTTAAGTGACCTAGAAGTGTGTGGCTGTGTGGGGTGGGAAGAATTCGCTGCCCTAGAGCAACCTTCAGTAATGGCAGATGAGAGTCCCATCATTCAGTGAGAATCCTGAAACCTATTATACCTGGTTTCCGAGATGGACCCTATTGGATTTAACTCTGGTAACTTAAAATAGCAGATTGTTCATCAACGCATCTTTGTTGTTGTCTTTTCTCTCCCTTTCCTATCACATTTCCCCTTTGCTCATCTGTGCCTCCTAAATTCTTGCCTCAGGGTTTGATTTTGGGAGGACTGAACCTAAGGCCATTATGAGGTTCCTGCTATTCCTTAAACTCTTCACCTTCATATTCAAAATGCCCACGTGCTTGTTGGGAAAGACCAGAGGAAAGTTTATTGGGCTTTCTCTTAAGGGAACTTACAAGGCGATAGCAGTTCCTCTGTTGATTTTACTAAGGTAAAAATTCTGTCCTTTAGCCTTTTAAGCATAGAGTCCTGATTTTGTGTACTAAGAAGCACTACAAGTGTCAAATTTTGTTTTCTGCAACTTTGGCCTATATTTCCAGGGAAGACCAAAACCTTCTTTCTTTATGTATGCTAACAATTTCAAGGAAAATACAAACATTTTTTTCTTGAGAATCATTTAGTTTTCCTTGAATACTTTGGCTTTATGGACCCCCTTTTTAAAAAACCTTTTTAAAGATGTTATTTATTTATTTGTCAGAGAGAGAGACACAGCACAAAGGGAGAAGCAGACTCCCTGCTGAGCCGGGAGCTCAATGTGGGACTTGATCTCAGGACCCTGAGATCATGGCCTGAGCCAAAGGCAGATGCTTAACCAACTAAACCACCCAGGCACCCCATAGACTCCTTTAAGTTTTAATTTTATAGTTTGACTCTTGCAGGGAAAATTATTTGCTGTCTTTCTAAATTCTTACAGGATACTAGCATAACAAATTTTAAGTAGTTGATCCTCCACTGTATTTTTTCCAAGTCTTCATTCTTTTCTTCATGATGTCCCATATTAGAAGATTCTTCCTTGACCTTTCACTTTGCTAACTTAGACTCATAGAGTGGAATTTTCCTTGAGCATCGGGAAAGTTAAAGCCTCCTTTACCTCCTTCTATAAGAAGAATGTCATTTAATTGCTGTTTTCTGTGTAAGGCCCTTCAGGTTAGAAACTATGTCTTATTCATCTTTGTATCCACAAGACATAATAAGCACTCATTGTATGTTTGTGGAATGAATAATTAAGTGCATTCTAAGAAGATACAATAGCAAAACACCTGCAGAGGCCTATGATACTCTAGCAGAACTTTGATGTTGAACTGGTTTAAGCCATTTTGAGGTCTCTCAGAAGTAGCATTCCCCCAACCAGAATGGCTTCTTGACCATAGTTTCTTGATGAATTCACAGAGGAAAAGAAAAAAAAGTCTATTAACCTGGAATGTACTACATACATTGCTCAACTTTTCTTTTAAAAAAAAATTTTTTTATTATAATTTTTTATTTTTTATAAACATATATTTTTATCCCCAGGGGTACAGGTCTGTGAATCACCAGGTTTACACACTTCACAGCACTCACCAAAGCACATACCCTCCCCAATGTCCATAATCCCACCCCCTTCTCCCAAACCCCCTCCCCCCAGCAACCCTCAGTTTGTTTTGTGAGATTAAGAGTCACTTATGGTTTGTCTCCCTCCCAATCCCATCTTGTTTCATTTATTCTTCTCCTACCCACTTAAGCCCCCATGTTGCATCACCACTTCCTCATATCAGGGAGATCATATGATAGTTGTCTTTCTCTGCTTGACTTATTTCGCTAAGCATGATACGCTCTAGTTCCATCCATGTTGTCGCAAATGGCAAGATTTCATTTCTTTTGATGGCTGCATAGTATTCCATTGTGTATATATACCACATATTCTTGATCCATTCATCTGTGGATGGACATCTAGGTTCTTTCCATAGTTTGGCTATTGTGGACATTGCTGCTATAAACATTCGGGTGCACGTGCCCCTTTGGATCACTACGTTTGTATCTTTAGGGTAAATACCCAAGAGTTTTCTTTAAAGGACAATTTAACCTGGTTAATGTGGGGACACACACACACACACACACACACACACACACACACACACACCAGGTGTAGCAACTCCTATTGGTTTGTTACTTATCTAATCATAACCCCCCATGTTTGTTGTTTAAGAAAATAGCAAACAGCAAAATTCTTTTTTTCCAGATTCAGGAAAGCACATGCTCTAGGGGAGGATAGTGTCTTCTTTAGCCCTAGGAATCCAATCTTGTTTAATAAAAGTCAATTTTGGCACTCCTCTTTCCCTTGCTATTGTTGGAACTAAGCATGCAAGTGAGGTTCCAATATATTAAATGAAGAAAAGACTTCCAGGAACCTTTTGGAAAAGATTTTATTACTTCTAAGGGGCATGAGGATGGGGTTTACTTTCAGTTTGGGAATTTTAGTGTTTTTCTACTCCTTGTCCTTCTCTTCCAGACTATTTATTAAGGAATTTGTATAATGAATGGTATTTAAGGATAGAAATAGTTTTGGCACACAGGACAGATTTGCTTTGTCCATAATAATAAAGATAATGTCTTCTTCCAACATAAAAGTCAAGCAGGTTTGCTTATAGCTCATAAGAAAAAAAAAGACTAGACTTTTCCTACTATTGGGGGTCCCTCTCCTGAAAGCACTCCACAGAATATGAAGGCATCATCATACCCCTGTCCTATTGCCCTTGTGGGAATTGTGACTTTGGGAAATAGCTCAAAGAAGTGATGACACTATGGCCATTGCTTTTGTTCTAAGCCATATACTGTCCACCTCTGACAGTATATGTCTTTGGTCAACATCTATGAAACTGTGTCAGACTATCTGTTCGACTGAAAGTAATGTTAAATCTCAGATCTTGCACAATTCTTGACATTCTCTTTCATTTCTGGCCATAGCACAATGTCCTGTTAAATTGTAAGGGCAGAGCTGTGGCAGCCATCTTATGTCATGAGTGTACAAGTCTGAGGACAAAAACCAATGCTGAGTGTGACAGCAAAAATAAATATGGAGACAATCTGGGTTATTAAAGTTGTTGTTAAGGCTATGATAAAAACTTCTGAAATTATTACACTTCCAGATTCATTTTGTCTATTTTTAAAAACATTTGAGTCAGATTTTCTGTTAACTGTGACAAAAACATTTTATTTAAATCATCAAGAAATACAAAACCACCTTGAAGGCCTATTTACTGCTCATAAAAACAATAAATTCCAAGATTTATTTAGTACTTACTCTATTCAAGCTTACTAATAAGTATTTTGGTTATATTTTCACATTTGGTCCTTAAGCGACATCCCTGCATGGTGGTTATTATTTTAAACACAAAGCATCTGAACCTCCAGAGCTGAAGTAATAAGCCCAAGATAATTCAGCTAATAAGTGACAGAACTGGGATTCAAATCCAGGTCCTCCTGACAGCAATGCCTGTATGCCTAACCCTGATATGGTATCTCCCAAGCAGCCATGACAGCCAGCATTTGTTGAGGCTTCTTTTCGTCTTGACTCTGTTAAACACTTAAGAATGAATTCTTCTTATATAATAATGGGGGATGGACCAGTTATATAAGTCTCTGTGCAAATGAATACCAAGAAATATTCTGCCTGAACATGAACTTTTAATTTGTCCCCAAACAGTAATTTTAAATCAGAGGTCTGCTTGGGTTGTCAGATGAGAACTGAAAATTAGATGCTTACTAGTTTTTGCTGAAAATGAATTTGTACCACTTGTGGTGAACTAATTTCGCCATCATATATGATCCTCATAATTGGAAAAGATATTTTGATGTATCAATAGATAATCAAAAGAGAGATTACCATACTTCCTCTGAATCCCTTATTCAGTACTCCTTTATTACTCAAAAACTGCTCTTACCTGAATCTAAAACCATAGTAAGAAATATCCCCAAGACTGTTGTATTCTAAGCTTTAAGCTGCCAGGAACTCGGTTTCACTAATTCAAATCACTGTCACCTAGGCTGGCGTCTACCCTTAACTACTTTCATGAATGGATAAACTAATGAACAAAATCCAAAGAATTAAAAATACATATCCTCACTTTGATTCATAATGTTCCTTATGGTCATGGCAACAGCATTTCCTCAGATTCTGGGGAAGATAGATAGATAGATAGATAGATGTATATATATGTAATAGAACATTTCTTAGTATACAACTTGCTTTTTGAACAGTAGTGGCTTGTATTTGGTGACTCAGTATGATCTATACATGATTTTATATTATAGTTTGTGAGTATGACAGATTGATAGCCTATCTAGCTCCTTAGGGTAATCAACAGGGGTAGATATGAAACACTGGGGGGCTCAGTTGGTTAAATGTCTGCTTTCAGCTCAGATCATGGTCCCAGAGTCCTGGGGTTGAGTCCCGCATCGGGATCCTTGCTTGGTGGGGAACCTGCTTCTCCCTCTGCCTGCTGCTCCCACTGTTTGTGTGCTCTTTCTCCCTGTCAAATAAATAAATAAAATCTTTTAAAAGGGAGGGGGGTAGAGATAGTCAATGAAGACTTTGAAGTGTTGGAGATTATGATTTGAAATTTTTTTAAAAAAATGACCAAAATATTTTAAAGTTTTCCTTTCTGTGTCTGTAGTGCCAGGAGTGACATCAGAATGGAACCCACTTCTCCACTGTAATATGATTTTTAATATAAAAGTTATTTGTTATCACTCACTACCATGGCCCAGAAGTGAAACATAATCCAAATACATTATCCATTGTAATATAGCTTTGCATGTATTTCCCTCCTGCAGTTATTTTCCAGGGGACTTAGTCCTAATTATTTAACACTTCCAAAGTCAATAAATTATTGGAGGCTTGAAAAAGGCTTGTTGGTGGGTGAAATTTCTCTGTGAAATGAAAGTTGTCTCATGAAGTGAGAAGCTGCAAGAAGGTATCATTTAATAATAGCAAGTAATATTTTTAAATTACTGTTTAGAAATGTATCGCCTGATATTAAAATGACTTTATATAAATGCTGTGTCCTCAATTTAAAAGGACACTGGTAAATCCCTAGGACTGAACAGGCCTTTTCTCTACCTAATTAAATTAAGTGCAGTGTACAGTGCCTCTCTGCAAAGATTAACAGAATGCATTCCTTGTCAGTTTAAGTGTTGCCTGTGGCGGTATTTTTTTTCTAATTTAATTAAAAGCTGTTCTTTTATGAAGAACAAGCTTGCAGCATAATTTCTCTTATGTTTACATTTCTGAAGACTATTTGGAAGAAAGTGGAGAGTGAAAAGAAAAGACAAAAAGAGGAGAAGACACTAAGTGGTGGGTTTATCAGAGGAAGTTCACAATATTTCATCTGTTGTTTAGGAAAATTTCATTTCGACAGTGGAAATGAGTACAAATAAACCAGTGTCTGGGAAGACAACAGTTTTCATTGTGGTGGTGTAGACCATCTCTCTATCTTATACCCAGTTGATACCCTTGGTAAAAATACAGGGCATTTGTCAAAGACGTAATTATACCACAAACTCTCACATATTCAAATATTTGTTGTGCTGTTGCTTTTCTTTCAAAGTGTGTGACTAGTTGTTGAGGCTCAAGTAGATTTTTCAGTCTGTTACCACATACAAAGCTAGGGATGAGTCAACAGTACCATACTGGGAAGCCACTTGCTGTTCCAGTACAGGTACAAAGACCTTTCAGAAACATCCTGAAGACATAAAAGGGTGCTGAGAGCCCAGTTAGTCTACTTCCCAGGTATTGAGAGTTTCATGATCAGAATTTAACAACATATAATCCACTGACTTCTTCATATTTTTGTTATGAACTTAAAATACCCATGTATATTACTAATATTTATCACCTCAGTATTGGAAGTCTATGTCTTTTGAGTTTAAACAAAGTGGAGAGAATAGAAACTAGCAGAGAAAAGGAAAACTTTTGATAAAGGAGTATTCAATAAAAATTAAGAATGTAGGAAAAGGAAGAGGGAATATCCTATAACAACACACCTATGTGGCACATGAGACTATATAGTGTTATTTACAGATGGATTTAGATTACTTAAAGGGGTGCCTGGGTGGCTGAATTGGTTAGACATCTGAGTCTTGATTTTGACTATGGTCATGATCTCAGGGTTGTGAGATCAAGTCCCAAATTGGGCTCCGCACTGGACCAGGAGCCTGCTTATGGATTCTCTCTCTCCCTCTTCCTCCCTCTCTCTTTCTTTTTTTCTCTCTTACTTTCTAAGAGAGAAAGAGAGAAAGAAAGAAATGAAAGAAAGAAAAAAGAATGAAAGAAAGAAATCGATTACTTAAAAATATACATGGGAAATTCTAGAGCAATCACTGAAACAATTTTTTAAAAGACATATAATTTATAAGCTAAGAGAGTAAAAAAAATAAAATCGTATGAAATATTCAGTTGAGACTAGGAAAGTAGGAAAAGAGGAGAAAAAGCAATCAAGGAGTAGGGGGTGCCTGGGTGGCTCAGATGGTTGGGTGTCTGCCTTTGGCTCAGGTCATTATCTCCAGGTCCTAGAATCAAGCCCCATGTCAGGCTCCCAACTAAGAGGGGAGTCTGCTTCTCCCTCTCCCTCTTCCTCTGCCTGTTCTCTCTCTTACTTTCTATCATGTGAATAAATAAAATTTTTAAAAGAAAAAAAAAAAGACTAAGGAGCAAAATCAATAAATAGAAAATAGTTACAAACATGGTATGTATTAATCCAACTATATCAATAATTACTTTGAATATGATGGTATGAATATACCAATTAAAAGTTAAGGAATACCAGAGTGGATTAAAAGACCAAATTGTATATTGCCTACAAAAACATTTAAAGTAAAGGAATGGAGAAAGATATACCATGTGAATCCTACTCAGAAAAAAGCTAAAATAGCTAGATTAATTTCAGATGAAGCTGACTACAGAATAAGAAAAATTATCAAAGATAAAGAGAGGCACTACATAATGATAAAGGACTCAATTTTCCAAGAAGTTATACAATCAATCTTAAATGAGTATGCACCTAAATGGAACATCAACATAGATCAGGCAAAAACTGATAAAATTGAAAAAATAAATATAAAAATTCACTATGATAGTCAAAGACTTCAACATTCCTTCTTCAGTAACTGACACATTAAGCAGGCAAAAATTCAGTAAAGATATAGTTGACTTGAAGAGTGGTATAAATCAACTTAATCTACTTGAGATATATTAAAATACTCTAACCAACAACACCGGTATATGTTGTATTCTCAAGCTTGTATGGAACTTTCAAGAGAATTTTAAAAATATTTTGACTAAAGAGAATGAAAATACAACTTGTCAAAATTTATGGGATGAAGAAAAAGCAGTGCTTAGAGGGAAATTGATGTGGGTGTGTGTTTGACACACACATATATATCAGAAAAAGTAAAGCTTTAAAACAATAACCTAAGTTTTCATTGTAAGAAACTAAACAAAGAACAATTTAATTCCAAAATCTGATGAAGCTGGTAGGCAGGAGACTTAGGAAAAAGTTGCAGGTCAAGTCCAAAAACAGTGTGCTATATAAAATCAGGAAGAACCTGATGTAGGCAAAGTCTGAAGGGAGTCAAATGGAGGATTCCCTCTTTTTAATGGGAGGTTAGCCGTTTGTTCTTTTTAAACTTTCCACTAATTGGATAAGGTCCACCCACATTATGGTGGACCATAATGCTTTATTCAAAGTCTACCAAATTAAATGTAAATCTTACCAAAATGCTTTAGTCAAAGTCCACCAGATTAAATGTAAATCTCATATAAAAACAACCTCACAGAACATCCAGAACAATGCCTTGCCAAAATATATGGGCACTACAGCCCAAACAAGTTGACATATGAAATTAACCATCACAATTTCTACTGGGATTGAGAAAGGGGGAGGGGGGAGGGAGGAATGGAGGTAGAGAGAGAGAAAGAACACAAAGTAGCAATGTAAACAAAGAAAGATCATTATATTGAACCCATAGACAGTCAAATGATAATAAAGGAATACTGTGGGAATATTGTGGGACTCTAGTCCCACAAATTTGACAACTTAAATGAAAAGAACCAAGCCCTTAATAGACACAAACTACCAAAACTCACACCAGGTCATCTGAATAGGTCTATATCTATTAAAGAAACTAATCAGTCAATGCCTTCTGAAAAAGAAAACACCAGTCCTGGATGGTGAATTCTATGAAATACCTTTAAAGTAAGAAGTGACACCAATTCTCCACAGTATCTTCCAGGAAACAGAAGCAGAGGGAATACTACCAAACTCATTTTGTAAAGCTAGTAATACTCTAATACCAAAATCAGATACATATATTACAAGAAAGAAAAACTGCAGACCAATATCTCTCATGAACACAGATACAAAAATCTTCAACAAAATATTAGCAAATTGAATCCACAAAAATTATACACTATGACCATGTGGGATTTATTCCAAATATGTAAGGCTTGTTATATATTCAAAATGCAATCAATATAAAACTCAATAATAAGAAAAAAGAGCGCAATTAAAAAAGGGGTAAAAGACCTAAACAGACACCTCACCATAAAAGAGGCAGATGGCAAATAACCATATAAAAAAGTTCTAACATTATATGTCATTAAGTAATTGCTAACTAAAATAGTTGCTAACTAAAACTATACACCTATTAGAATTGTGAAAAATCGAAAGACTGACAACAGCAAATGCTGGCAAGGATGTGAAGAAATAGGAACTCTTAATTATTGCTGATAGAAAAATGGTATAGCCTTTTGGAAATGAGGCTAGAAGTCTTTTACAAAACTGAACACGCTTACCATATGATTCAACAACTGTACTCTTTGATATTTACCCAAAATAGCTGAAAACTTATGTCCATACAAAAACCTGCATAAAGATGTTTGTAGTAGTTTTATTCATAATTGCCCAAACTTAGAAGCAAACAGCATGCCCCCTTCAGTAGGTGAATGGATAAAAATAAGCTATAATACATCCAGACAATAGAATATTATTTACTAAGAAGATTATCATTTACTAAGAAGAAATGAGCTATCAAGCCATGAAAAGGCATAAAGGAAACTCAAATGCATATGGCTAAGTGAAAGAAACCAATCTGAAAAGTTTACCTACCATATAATTCCATACTGTATGAGATTCTGGAAAAAACAGAACTATGTAGACAGTAAAATTACCAGTGGTTGCTAGAGGTTGGGGGTAGAGAGGGATGAATAGACTGAGCACAGGGTTAGTTCAGTGAAACTACTATGCACAGTACTATAGTGGTACACATATGTCATTATACATATGTCAAAACCTATGGAGTAAATCCTAACCCAACACCAAGGGTAACAAACATACCACTCATTACAGGATATTGACAATGAGGGAGACTGTGTGTAAATGGGGTATATGAGAACATTCTGTACATTTCTCTCAGTTTTGCTGTGAACCTAAAAGAGTTATAAAATATAAGGTCTGTTAAAAAAAAGGAAAAAGTAATCCACACAACAACAGGATTATAAAAAAAAATATCAATTGATACAGAAAAAAAAGACACCTCACAAAATCTAACAGTCAATCACAATAAAAAAAAAACTTAGCAAAATAGGAATTGTGGATAATTTCCTCAACTTGTTAAGACAAGCCTAAAAAAACCTATAGCTAACATTATACATATTTTTAAACATTATACATGTTGATAAGGAACTGAACAGTTTTCTCCTAAGACTGGCAATAGGGCAATGATGTCCTCTTTTGCTACTGTATTCAACATTGTACTGGAAGTCTTAGGTAGCTCAACAGAGAGAAAAAAAAAATGCAATGTGTACTAAGTAGGAATAATTTTTTTTTATTTGTATATAATTTGGTTGTCTATGTAGAATATACCAAAGAATTAAAAGAAAACAAAAAAGGATGCCTGGAAATAATAAGCAAGTATAACAGGGTTACTGATATACAAGATCAATAAACAAAGGTCAAGTTTTTCCAATATAACATCAATAAATAATTGGACTTGATAACTTAAAAAAGATATATATTTGTATACATTTATAATAGCACCAGAAAAAACCTTAGATATAAATCTGATAAAGTTTATTCCAGATCTATATACAAACAGGAAACTATTAAATTTTGATGAAAGAAAAAAAAATCTAAATAAATGGAGAGATATTCTGTGCTCATGAATCGGAATACTCAGTATTGTTAAGATGTGAATTTTTCCCACCTTGATCTGTAGAATCATTAGAATCGCCATAAAAAATCCCAGCAAGTTATTTTGTAGATATCAAAAAACCAATTTTCAAGTTTGTGTGAAAAGGCAAAAAGTCTAGAAAAGCCAATACTAAAGAAAAAAACGAGGGTTGAAGGACTCATGCTATACAAATTCAAAACTTACCATAAAGCTACAGTAAACATGACAACATAGTATTGATTAAAAACGTATAAATAGATAATAGGTAGATGATTAAAAGATAGATCAGTGGAACTAGATAGAAAGCCCAGAAATAGATTCACACAAATAATAATAATTCACAAAGGAACAAAGGCAATTCAATGAAGAAATGAATCTTTTCACCAAATATTTTTTGAACAATTGTATGTCCATATATAAAAAAGATGAATCTAGATGCAGACCTTTTTTTTTTTAAGATTTTATTTATTTATTTGACAGAGATCACAAGTTGGCAGAGACGCAGGCAGAGAGAGAGGAGGAAGCAGGCTCCCTACTGAGCAGAGAGCCTGATGCGGGGCTGGATCCCAGGACCCTGAGATCATGACCTGCTGAAGGCAGAGGCTGTAACCCACTGAACCACCCAGGCACCCCTGGAACAGGATCTCTTAAACTTTGTTGGTGAGTGTGCAAAATCATATATCCACTTTGGAAGACTGGAAGTTTCTTATAAATCTAAGCATAGTTTTACCATAGGATCCAGTGATTTCATTTCATAGGTAGTTTTATCCAATTATTTTGAACAAGTATATCCACCTAAACACCCGCACACAATTATTTGTTGCACTTTTATTAGTAATTATAAAAAATTGGAAGCAATCAAGATATCCTTAATTGGTCGATCAATAGACAAAATGTGCTATATCTATACAATGGAATATTATTCAGTGATAAGAAGTGATGTATCAAGCCACACAAAATGTGAGTCAACTTCAAATGTATGTTGCTGAATGGAGGAAATCAATCCAAAAAATCTGTATGGTCTATTATTCCTGTGTTGTTATTAGTTAACAAATCTGACACTACTATGTGCTTATGCTGTAATTGTGCAACTAAGTAAATGGATGATAGCTGATGAGACTCAAGTTTTTCACTGTTGGTAACAGATAAGCTAGGTGAAGAGGCTAGATTGATCAATGTGGTAATGGATTAGAGTTGAAGACATCAGTATGAATTCATAATTGGCTTATAGATAGAAATGAGTAGATAGTTATAGATAGAAATACAGATACACACTATATACTTGTTAGTTTACAAACAAATATGTCCTCAATGAGATGATCTAGAAGCAATGACTCTCTAATAACATCCACATCTTGTGTTCTGATGTCATTCAATAAAAGGAATCAGGGTTTCCTGGAAAAATGGTTGATTCTAGGACTGGGGCAAGAAATACATGACATAAGGCTGGAGCATCTTATAGAACCAGCAAGTGAGGAAGCGCTATAAAATAAAAAAAAAAAAAAAAAAAAGAAGAAGAAGAAAGAAAGAAAAAACAAATAATAATGGGATGTATCAAGAGGCTACATCTGAGAAACCTTCTAATGACCAAACCCAGAGCAATATGAGTAACAAAAATCAATAAAGTTGTATTGGATTAAATCAGTAAAGTTGTATTGGATTATATACCAAAGTACAAAAGAAATATCCATGAACCCATGCTGACATAAATCATCGAGTAACTAAAAAATGGAAGAGACTGAAAGAATATTTCATGCAAAAGAATTCTAATTTATTTATATAGGTATTCCTCCTTCAAGGAGGTGGAACGTAACTCTCCATTTTTAAAATATGATTTGTATACAATGACTTTCTTCCTAGAAGTACAGTGTTGAAAGGGGGAAATGAGTGACTTTGCAGTGAAGAAACCTGACAAACTCTCCCTCAGACAGAGGATCAAGTTTAAATAGCAGTTGTAATTAATACTGACATTATGTACTCTTGATATCATGTGAGAAAAATAGTACTTATTTTTTTAGATTTTCTTTAAAAAAATAAATAACTCCATTTTAATTCTTTGTGATTAATGAGGAATAATACATCAGACAAATACCAACTTTAAGGGACATTCTGTGTAATATCTCTGGGCTCAAAATTATCAAGGCCATCACAAAACAAGGAAAATTTGAGAAACTCATAGTGGAGAAGAGCCTAAGCAGGCATGACCATTTAATTTAATGTGGTATCCAGGTTGGGATTCCAGAATAGAAAACAACTTTAGGTAAAAACTAAAGACATTCGTAAGTATAGACTTTAGTTAAAATAATTGGTTCATTAACTGTAACAAATATACCATGTATGATTTTTAAAGATTTTATTTATTTATTTGACAGAGAGTGAGAGAGAGAGAGAGAGTGTGTGTGTGTGTGTGTGTGTGTGCATGTGGGAGCTGGGGAAGGGGGAGGAGAGGGACAAGCACATTCTGTTGAGCAAGGGCCCAATGACCCTGAGACCTTGACCTGAGCAGAAATCAGGAGTTGGATACTTAACCAATTGAGTCCCCAGGTGTCCCTGTCAGTTGTTAAAAAAATTGGAAATTGGGAATGGAGAATATGGGAACTCTCTGTACTAACTTAACAATTTTCCTGTAAATCTAAAACTGTTACAAAATTTTTAAAAATTCAAAATGGATTAAAGGTCTTAATTTGAGAGCTGAAATTCTAAAAGTCCTGGGGAAGAACATAGGCAGTAACTTCTTTGACATCAGCCATAACAACCTCTTTTTAGATATGTCTCCTGAGGCAAGGGAAACAAAAGCAAAAATAAACTCTTGGTTCTTTCTCAGGACAAAAAGCTGTTACACAGTGAAGGAAATAATCAACAAAACTAAAAGGCAACCTACAGAATGGGAGAAGATATTTCCAAATAATATAACTGATAAAGGGTTAGTATCCAAAATATACAAGAAACTTAAAAAACTCAACACCCCCAAAAAGAATAATCCAACTAAAAAAAATGGGCAGAAGACATGAACAGGCATTTTTCCAAAGAAGACAAACAGATGGCCATCAGACACATGAAAAGATGCTCAACATCACGGATCATCAGGGAAGTGCAAATTAAAACTACAAGGAGCTATCATCTCACGCCTGTCAGAATGGCTAAAATCAACAATGCAATAAAGAACAGATGTTGGTGAGGATGTGAAAAAAGGAGAATGCTCTTACACTGTTGGTGGGAATTCAAACTGGTGCAGCCATTCTGGAAAACAGTATGGAGTTTCCTCAGAAAGTTAAAAATAGAGCTACCCTATAATCCAGCAATTGCACTGCCAGGTATTACCTGAAAGAATCCAAAAATACTAATTCAAAGGAATACACGCACCCCAATGTTTATGGCAGTTAACCTATAACAGCCAAAATATGGAAGTAGCCCAAGTGTTCATTGATGAATGAATAAAGAAGATGTGATCTATCTATCCTCTATCCTCTATCATCTGTCCATTTATCTATACACAATGGAATATTACTCAGCAACAAAAAAGAATGAAATCTTGACACTTGCAATGACACGGATGGAGCTAGAGAATATTGTGCTAAGCAAAATAAATCAGTCAAAGAAGGAAAAAATATCCCATGATTTCCCTCTCAAGTGGAATTTAAGAAACACAACAAATGAACAAAGGGAAAAACAGAGAGAGGGGCTCACCAAGAAACAGACTCTTAACTATAGAAAACAAACTGATGGTTAACAGATGGGAGGTGGGCAGGGGGATGGGTGAGATAAGTGATGGGGATTAAGAAGTACACTTGTGATGAGCACCAGGTATTGTACAGAAGGGTTGAATCACTATATTGTACACTATATTGTACAAACTAACATTACACTGTATGTTAACTAACTAGAATTTAAATTTTAAAAGGTTACCAAATCAGATAATAGCCAGAAGTCATAAACAGTTAATAAGGAATAGACACAAATCTATTTAATCTCATAGTTAAAAAAAGTAAAGAAATATAACAAGATATTTTTTTCCTTCTCAGATTGTTGAAGATGGAACAATAAAAAAGAACCCTAACTAAAATAAAACTAAAACTTTATTTAAAAAAAAACAGTTAAAAATGTGGAAAGTCAAAGTTCTTTAAAGATTTAAAGAAAATGTTCAGCTAATGTAATGTCAGTAAGAGATACACTAATAAATTTCTATCATTTGGTAGCCAGAAACCTGCTTGATGGGAACATGGTAAAGGTGAGGAAAAAAGAGAAGGCAAAAAATGGTTCAGCATTCTGGTTTTCCTAATCCCATTCTTCTGATCCAGCTTTTGGTTCAGTGGCCTAAGTGAGTAACAGATAGAAGACTCAGACGTCTTCCAGCATTAAGCAGGGTGTGATGCTCAACGGTGCTCAACACAGATTCCAGAAAGCAATTCCTCCAGTTGGCCAAAAAAAAAAAAAAAAAAAAAGAACCACCCAGAAACAGTTCCAAAACAAGGATATTACTTCAGCACATAGCACATAGGAAAGGGGCCACATAGATAAAGGAAAGCCATCACAATGCTCAAACTAAGGGGATGAAAAATTCACCTTTGGACCTTAGTGTAATCACAGATCATAATATGAGTCCTCTGTCTGTGGCATAGATTTTGAGGCAGAACTACAGATACGGCATTTGAATTTTAAGTGTTAATACATTTTTCTGAAATTAGAAAATGTGGCCCATGAAACATTTTTTTTAAAGATATCATGATGAATTTCTGCCTGATGTTATAGTTTTATAATGACAGCATTTTATTCTGTTTTGGTTCCACAGTTGCCTGCCCTAACAGTTTAAAGGAGCAAGATTAGAGCAGTAATTCTGCTGTAATAAAGGCCACCTTGTGGAAGGTCAGTTCACTTGCTTGTTTCTTGTTTTTCAACACAAGACCCTTCAAGCAACAAAAATAAGTCTGCTGGAACAGTTGGAAAAAGTAGTCAGGGAAATGAACTTTCTCCTTGTTACTGGATATGGTCTTGTGCATAGAATCTGAGTAGGTTTTTGTTAAAATGGCTACTGGAAGCAGATTTCATCCTAGGATTCATATACTGTGAAGTTTTGTTCTGTCTCAAGGAAAACAAAACAAAACATAAGAAAACAAAAAGCTGTTGAACGTGTGTTCACTCAATAATTTGTGGAACCACAAAATATACTACAGTATTTTCTTCATCTTAAGAAATTTCAAGTTTCGGGAATTAATTGAAGTGTCTTTCTTAACATAGGCAGTCATTTCAAAATGGGCTTTACATTTTGTAAATTGAATCAACAGTTTGCTAGAGATTTTGATGCTTCTGAAAAGTTCAACTCTTGCAAAATTGCAATGCTTAAGAAGAGTACCAGAATTTATTGAGTATTCTGTATGTGACTGGCACTTTTAAAGTGTTGTTTCACTTAGTTCTCATAAAAGCTTTATGAAATTGTCTTAGAGTTTACAAATGAGAAAATAGGCCAAGACTACCTAGCATCTTTTCAAGATCACATAGGTGTGAGGATATGGTCCCATGCTTGAATTTGACTTAAAGCCAGAAACAAATCAAATATGTACAAATGAATATACATTTTATATATATTATATTTATTTATACATATGTAAACATACTATTTACCAGCTATATATATTATTATGTGTATATATGAATATATATAATGTACACAGTATAATATATAGTACCTATTATATATTTAATGTAGTTAACATATTGTATACTTACTATGTAATATCGAAGTATATATTTAATATATTAAATTTCAATAAATAATTTAATCACTAAATCAATAAACATAAATATAATAAATATTAATAATATTCAATTTATTTTTACTATATAGCTTATATTAAATATTTTGTATATTTATATAAAATATTTGTATTGATAATATTTATATCCATATATTAATATATAATTATAGCAATATACTAATTATTAATAAAACCCATATTTATAGTATTTACATATTTACATATAATATATTTAACATATAATAAACATTTATATATTTAATTTATTTATACATATATATAATATATATCATTTACCTGCTATATACTGTATAATTTATATATATGTGTGTATATATATACATACACAAAGTATAAGAGGGTATAATATATATATATATATATATATATATATATATATATTCCTAATACATATTAGTTACCTTAAATTATTTAAGGTAACAGGCCAATGTGGCTTCAAAGTTAGTTTTTCTAGTTGAAAGATCTAAATTTCTTGAGCACATGGACCCTGACTTATTTGTGACCCCTCCACCTAAATCAAGGGCTGGAAAATAATAGTCACTAAATTATAGTCATTGACTAATTGAAAATGCTTAGAAATCAAGTTTCTTATCGATTAACAATTTGCTGATATGCAAGCAGAAGAGGGAGTTGTGTCAAAAATTTGCTGGTAACTCAACATTTTAAAACATTTCTTACGGGCGCCTGGGTGGTTCAGTGGGTTAAGCCGCTGCCTTCGGCTCAGGTCATGATCTCAGGGTCCTGGGATCGAGTCCCACATCGAGCTCTCTGCTCAGCAGGGGCCTCTTTCCTTTCCTTCCCTTCTCTCTGCCTGCCTCTCTGCCTACTGTGATCTCTCTCTGTCAAATAAATAAATAAAATCTTTAAAAAAAAATTTCTTACATGGTCTTTATCTCAATTTAGACATGATCTTTCCAGTTAAAAATAAGAATTTGGCTTTTTCTGTACCTCCTTTTTTCTTACTTTTGTTGTAGAAGTTTGTTTTTATCTAAACTAGGGAGCTAGATTAGATGCCCAGAGTGCAGAGGACTTAATCACATTTTCAGTGTCAGGTAACACATGTTGTGTGTGTGTGTGTGTGTGTGTGTGTGTGTGTATGTGTGATGTTTTGTCCCAACATTTTTCTCTTTTGTCAAAGGTTAATTTTATTTTACTTTGTGTTTTGCTTGTTTACTTTGTAGATCACTGAGAATAGTTTAGGATAACATGAAATGAATTATAAACCTTTTCTCAGAGACATGGTGGAAGATTTCTGTGGCTCACCTCCTCCATCTCCCAACAAGCATGGTAACCGCAAAACGACATTTTGAGTTCTTTTTAAAGGAACTCCTTAATCCAGAGGATTTATTTCAAGGTAAGAGGCTGGAAATTTCTCAGTCTGAAGGGATGAATATAAATGAATGATTCTGGTTACCAGAAAGAACAGCAAACATGTGGTACTTGCAGATGTGTTACGTATTGAAACCACAAAGATGAGTAAGATATGGCTGTCTGGGCTGAAGGAGTTTTGCATTCTTGTGATGTAACAACTTAGAGCAATTAAAAAAATTTTGAACCTCAGTTCAGTTCTGCATCTTAGAAATGTTATGTTTTTCTCTCTCTAATACATCTCTACTGTTACAGCTTGTAATCAAATCAAGGACAATAGTTACTTGAATATGGGCCTGTTGCATGCTATATAGCTTAAGGGAAAAAGAATAAAGATCTACTCTGTTTCTATCTCCAGCTAGCAAGGTGACTTGGACAGGTCATGTTGACCTCCCCGAGTCTCAGGCGTCTCACAGTAAATTAAGGATTTGTTTTGCACTGATACTTGAAATTGCTTCTGTGCTTGAGCCAGAAGGTCTGCATTAAAGTCTATAATGCATATAATACACTTAGCAAAGTTCCTAATGCATATGTAATAAAGGAAATATCTGCTTACATTTTAACTCAGTTAATCTTCACAATTAAGTGGCCTTGAGCAGTCCACCTTTTTCTGTGTATTACACAAGGTATTGTGGTATATTGGACCCAATATAGCAGAATGGGGTTTGATTCTCATCACTACTCCTCTACACGTACTACTTCTATGAAACTCCTACTACAATTTGAACAATGATAATAAAAATATGGGTGTTAAATAAAATGAATTCTATGTTTATCCTAATTTAATTCTCCAAGCATTTTTTAAGGGCTTCCTAGTGCAGACATGTTTTATTGCCTAGACATTTAAAAAAATATATTTTATAAAATATATTTTATATTTTATTTTATTTATTTTTTTCAGTGTTCCAAAATTCATTGTTTATGCACCACACCCAATGTTCCATGCAATACATACCCTTCATAATACGAACCACCAGGCTCACCCAACCCCCCACCCCCTCTCCTCCAAAACCCTTTTCTTTCTCAGAGTCCATAGTCTCTCATGGTTTGCCCCCCACCCCTGATTTCCTCCAACTCACTTCTCCTCTTCATCTCCCAATGTCTTCAGTGTTATTCCTTATGCTCCACAAGTAAGTGAAACCATATGATATTGACTCTCTCTGCTTGACTTATTTCACTCAGCATAATCTCCTCCAGTCCCATACATGTTGATACAAAAGTTGGGTATTCATCCTTTCTGATGGAGGCATAATGCTCCATTGTACATATGGACCATATCTTCTTTAACCATTCGTCTGTTGAAGGGCATCTTGGTTCTTTCCACTGTTTAGCGATTATGGCCATTGCTGCTATGAACATTGCGGTACAGATGGTCCTTCTTTTCACTACATCTGTATCATTGGGGTAAATACCCAGTAGTGCAATTTCAGGGTCATAGGGTAGCTCTATTTTTAATTTCTTAAGGACTCTCCACACTGTCTTCCAAAGTGGCTGTGCCAACTTGCATTCCTGCCAACAGTGTAAGAGGGTTCCCCTTTCTCCACATTCTCTCCAACACTTGTTGTTTCCTGTCCTGTTAATTTTGGCCATTCTAACAGGTGTAAGTTGGTATCTCAATGTGGTTTTGATTTGATTCTCCCTGATGGCTAATGATGATGAACATTTTTTCATGTGTCTGTTAGCCATTTGTATGTTGTTTGAAGAAGTGTATGTTCATGTCTTCTGCCCATTTTTTGATGTGATTTTCTGTTTTTTGAGTGTTGAGTTTGAGGAGTTCTTTATAGATCAGCCCTTTGTCTGTAGTGTCATTTGCGAATATCTTCTCCTATTCCGTGGGTTACCTCTTTGTTTTGTTGACTCTTTCCCTTGCTGTGTAGAAGCTTTTCATCTTGATGAAGTCCCAAAAGCTCATTTTCACTTTTGTTTCCTTTGCTTTTGGAGACATATCTTGAAAGAAGGTGCTGTGGCTGATGTCAAAGAGGTTACTGTCTATGTTCTTCTCTAGGATTTTGATAGATTCCTGCCTCATAATGAGGTCTTTCACCCATTTTGAGTTTATCTTTGTGTATGGTGTAAGAGAATGGTTGAGTTTCATTCTTCTACAC
This sequence comes from Mustela nivalis, assembly GCF_964662115.1. Taxonomy (NCBI): domain Eukaryota; kingdom Metazoa; phylum Chordata; class Mammalia; order Carnivora; family Mustelidae; genus Mustela; species Mustela nivalis. The sequence continues at coordinate 93,001,304 of NC_139030.1, read as the reverse complement.
ATGGCTGTCCAATTTTCCCAGCACAATTTATTAAAGAGACTCTCTTTTTCCCACTGTATATTTTATCCTGCTTTGTCGAAGATTATTTGACCTTAGAGTTGCAGGTCCATATCTGGGCTCTGTACTCTGTTCCACTGGTCTATATGTCTGTTTTTGTGCCAATACCATGCTGTCTTGGTGATCACAGCTTTGTAGTAAAGCTTGAAATTAGGCAACATGATGTCCCCAACTTTGTTTTTCTATTTCAACATTTCCTTAGCAATTAGGGATCTCTTTTTGTTCCATACAAATTTTAGCATTGTTTGTTCCAGCTCTTTGAAAAATGCCAGTGGAATTTTGGTCATGATGACATTGCATGTATAGATGGCTCTAGGCAGTATAGACATTTTAACAATGTTTATTTTTCTCATCCATCATTATGGAATGCTCTTCCATCTTTTTGTGTCTTCTTCAATTTCTTTTATGAGTGTTCTGGAGTTCCTTGAGTACAGATCCTTTACCTCTTTGGTTTGGTTTACTCCCAGATATCTTAGGGTTCTTGGTGCTATAGTAAATGGAATCAATTCTCTAATTTTCCTTTCTATATTTTCATTGTTATTGTATAAGAAAGCAGCTGATTTCTGTACATCAATTTGGTATCCTGCCCCATTATTGAATTGCTGTATAAGTTCCAGTAGTTTGACAGTGGAGTCCTTTGGGTTTTCCAATTAAAGTATCATGTCATCTGAGAGAGGAGAGAGTTTGACTTCTTTGCCAATTCGAATACCTTTTATTTCTTTTTGTTGTCTGCTATCAGTGAGATCCAAACTAATCTAAATACTCTAATAGCTGGGGTAACCGAATCAAAAGATAGAATTAGTGCTCTAGAGGACAAAGTGATAGAGAAAAAGGATCAGGAGGAGGCCTGGAACAAACAGCTTAGAAGCCATGAAAACAGAATTAGGGAAATAGATGATGTCATGAAATGTTCCAATGTCAGAATTATTGGTATCCCTGAATGGAGGAGAAAGAAAGAAGACCGGAAGATAGAGTTGAACAAATTCTTCATGAACTTTTCCTAGTCTGGGGAATGGAACCAGCATTTATGTCCTAGAGGTAGAAAGAACACCCCCCCACCAAGATCAACAAATCTAGAAAGACCTTGAAGCACTTGATTGTAGGACTGACAAATCATAATTTTAGGTAAGAGCTTTCGAGAGAAGTTAGGGGGAAGAGACTCCTTATGTACAGGAATGTCCATCAGAATAACATTGGACCTCTCTACAGAAACCTGGCAAGCCAGAAAGGGCTGGCAAGACATATTTGCGGCACTAAATGAGAAGAACATGCAGCCAAGAATACTTTATCCAACAACGTTGACATTAAAAATGGATGGAGAGATAAAGAACTTTCATGGCCAGCAAGGTTTAAAAGAGTATGTGACCACCAAGCCGGCACTATAAGAAACATTAAGGAGGGGCTCTATAAAAGAAGAAAAAACCCAAGATTGTCATAGAATGGAAATTTAAGAGACAATCTATAGAAACAAGGACTTCACAGGCAACATAATGTCAATAAAAACATATCTTTCAATAATCACGCTCAATGTGAACAACCTAAATGCTCCCATAAAATGGCACAGGGTTGCAGATTGAATAAAATGACAGGACCCTTCCATATGTTGTCTACAAGAGACCCATTTGGAATCTAAGGATATATCCAGACTGAAAGTGAAGGGATGGAGAAGCATTTTTCATGCCAATGGGCCTCAAAAGAAAGCTGGGGTAGCAATTCTCATATCAGATAAATTAAAGTTTAAGCTAAAGACTGTAGTCATAGATAAAGAAGGACACTACATCATTCTTAAAGGATCTATTCACCAAGAAGATCTAACAATTGTAAATATTTATGCCCTCAACAGGAGCAGCCAACTACATAAGACAACTATTAATCAAGATAGTTATGTTGATATGAATACATTAATAGTAGGGGATCTTAACACATCACTCTCAGTAAGAGAAAGCAGAAAATCAATAAAGAAATGAGAGCGCTGAATGGCACATTGGACCAGATGGACATCACAGATATATACAGAACATTCCACCCTAAAACAACAGAATACTCATTCTTCTTAAGCACACATGGAACTTTCTCCAGAATAGACCACATACTGGGTCACAAATCAGGGCTCAAATGATACCAAAAGACTGAGATTATTCCTTGCATATTCTCAGACCACAATGCTTTGAAACTGGAACTCAATCACAAGAAAAAGTCTGGAAGTAATCCAAACACTTGGAAGCTAAAGACCACCCTGCTTAAGAATGTTTGCATCAACCAGAAAATCAAAGAACTTAAACAATTCATGGAAACCACTGGACACTTCAGTCCAGAACCTATGGGAGATGGCAAAGGCGGTCCTAAGGGGGAAATACATAGCTCTCTAAACTCGCTCAAAAAAATTGAAAAGTCCAGAATACAGCAGCTCTTAAAGAGCTGCTTATACCTTAAGGAACTGGAGAATCAACAACAAATTAAGCCAGACCCACACACAAGAAGGGAAATAATCAAGATTAGAGCAGAGATCAATGATATAGAAACTAGAGATACAGTAGAATGCATCAACAAAACTAGAAGCTGGTTTTTTTTAAAGAATTAATAATATCAATAAACCATTGGCCAAAGTAATCCAAAAGAAAAGAGAGAGGACCCAAATTAATAAAATTATGAATGAAAAGGGAGAGATCATGACTAACACCAAGGAAATAGAAACAATCATCAGAAATTATTATCAACAGTTATATGCCAATAAGTTAAGCAACCTAGACAAAATGGATGCATTCCAGGAAATCTATAAACTTCCAAAACTGAATCAGGAAGAAATTGACAACCCAAATAGACCAATATCTAGTAACGAGATTGAAACAGTGATCAAAAACTTCCCCCAAAACAAGATCCCAGGACCTGAAATATTCCCTGGAGAATTCTACCAAACATTCAAAGAAGAAATAATACCTATTCTCCTGAAGTTGTCTCAAAAAGATAGAAACAGAAGGAAAACTTTCAGACTCTTTTTATGAAGCTAGCCTTACCCTGATCCCCAAACCAGGCAAAGACCCCACTTCAAAAAGGATAATTTCATACCAATATCCCTGATTAATATGGATGCCAAAATTCTCAACCAGATCCTAGCTAATAGGATCCAACAGTACATTAAAAAGATTATTCACCATAACCAAGTGGAATTTATCCCTGGGATGCAAGGGTGGTTCAACATTCAAAAATCAATCCATGTGATAGAACAAATCAATAAGAGTAAAGAGAAGAACCAGGTGGTCCTCTCAATTAATGCAGAAAAAACATTTGACAAGATACAGCATCCATTCCTGATTAAGACAATTCACAGTATGGGGATAGAGGGAACATTCCTCAACTTGATAAAATCTATCTATGAAAAACCCACAGCGAATATCACCTTCAATGGAGAAAAGCTGACAATCTTCCCTTTGAGATCAGGAACAGGATGAGGTGTCCACTCTTGCCACTCTTATTCAACATAGTACTAGAAGTCCTAGCAACAGCAATCAGACAACAGAAAGAATTAAAACGTATTGCTTAGACACAGTAGTCACAATTTTTGCTGTCTGATGGAACAAACTAATGTTGTGTTGGAGGAAATCATTGGTCCCCAGATGTTTCAGACAGTGTTTGATGCATGTTAGTCTCTATACTCTTGTTCCTCTTCTTTTCCTTTTCAAACACATTGGTGTCCCTATGATTTACTGAACTCTACACTGCCAACTTGCAGTAGTGAATATCTGTCTAAATGAAAGCATATAGAAAAAGGCTACTTTACCTTCATTTCAGAACCCCAAGCTGAAATTGTTATGCAACTGAAAGTATTCGTTTTTTACTACCAGATTGAAGATACCTCAATGGTATCACAGTGCCATTTATAGTCCTCAAAATGTATTGACGTATATCAACTTTTAAGATGCCATCACTGAGGCGCCTAGGTGGCTTAGTCACTGAAGCATCTGCCTTCAGCTCAGAACTTGATCTCAGGGTCCTGGGATCTAGTCCCTCAATGGGCTTCTTGCTCAGTAGGGAGCCTGTTTCTCTCTCTCCCGCTGCCTGCCACTCCCCCCTGCTTGCACTCTCCCTCCCTCTCTCTCTCTATCAAATAAATAAATAAAATCTTTAAAAAAATTAAATGCCATCACTGATGGCAATATTCTAAATTCTAGAATATTCTTCAATACTGACTATATTTGGACCCTGTGGTGTTTCTCATCTGTTTCCTGCCAGACACCATTTCTGTAGTTGGGCATAAGAGGAGTGGAGATTTGAAACCATAAAAAATAATTCGGAAGAGGCCGGTTGACATCCACTTTTCACACTGTGGAGATCACAAAAAGCTCTTGTCTTTTAGTAGAGGTTGCAGTGTCTTATGCCCGGGGACACTTCAGTATCCTGTTGTGGCTTGGCATTAAAACAGATTCATTGATGTTCTTCTGTGGGACTAGTGGCTGGCCTTTTGTTTATTATTGTTATATTTTATTTGTATAGATATCCCGCCATGCTCTGTGCTATAAATAGTGATGTTTTTATTGTTAGTACCGTATACTTAATAAAGCTGCAGTTTTCCTGGCAATTAATTGTGCTGAGAATCAATGCATGGCTGCAGGCAGTGTGTTTATGTGCTGAGCTTTTGATGAGTGAAGCCCTAAGAAGTCAGGTTGTCAAAATTAAATACATCGCTCAGACATAAAGCCACATTCTGTTCTTGGTTTGACCAAATGACAGTTGATTGTAGGCTGAGCCTGGACCTGCTTTTGCTTGTGAAGTAGAGACTATTTGGCCACCCCTAGGCAATAAGTTTAGATATGTATTTAGGATAAAATAACATGATAAAAAATAGTCACATGTTTTTTCTCAGGACTCCGTCTATTTTTGATACAATTTTCTTCCTTTGAAATAAGTATACCAGCAGATTTTTTAGAAGCTTTTTATTTTCCACCAAACTTTAAGATTAAATACACATATATGTTTGGTGCTTTGGGAGATACTTCCAATTTACTCAGATAATTTCCCTGATTAAATATAGCTGATGACTTTGTGTTTTGTTTACATTTTTGTTTCTTCTTCAGTGTACTAAGCAAGTCTTCTGTGACAATTCACTTTATGTTTTGACTCATTGGATGTTAAATCTTTGTCCAATAATAATGACAGTGACAGAACAAAAGACATTTGATGATTATAACAGGAAAAAAAATGTTCAGCAAATAACTTGGAGCAACTTTTTATTTTGCTATCTAGTATCAAATTTATTTACAAATCTAAATGTACACCATTATTTTAATAATTAATCCTCAAATTATCTAAAAGCTCTTTTTGTTGCTTTCCTCAAAGTCTCAGTTAGATAATAGTTAATAGAACTATAAGTCTTTGCTTCTTCACAATTTACAAGAAATGAACATGTAAAACTTAATTCATAGTTAATTTCTACAATTTCATTTACAAACATGTATCTGAGTCAACATGAACTGTGTTGGACCAGTAAGTCAATATTTTAATGATAGAAATGATGTTGAGGTTCTTTTTCCTTCTTTTTGTTATAGCTCTTAAAATATTTTCATACCCATAATCTTAGATTTCCAGAGGTTATTTATATGGCCTAGAGAATTGTTGAAGACAGTCCTTGTTCAGAAGAGACACCAAACAAATACTCAGTTACTGACTGACAAACAAGTAAATAATCATCTTATACTAGTAAAAACTATTGGTGTGTAGTATGACTTTTCTTTTATAGAATTTAATGTGACAGTTAAAAATAATAGATAATGGACTCTAGTCCTGTAGGCACTGGAGAAGATCTATTGCAACTAGAAAAAGGAAGATGGGAAAAGTTCTCATCACTGGAAGAGAGATAGGAATATCTTCTCAGCCAATGGAGAGAAAGAGCATAGAGAAAACTAAACCCTCAAGACCCACACGACAGGAATCACATAGAATGTTCTCCCGTCTGCCACCCACCACCAGGATAATATCAAATAGCAAGTAATTTGTACACACTTACTTTCCCCATAGTGCAGTGTAAAAGGTAGATTAAAGCTGAATGTGGACCAGATCTTTTAAAAGCAAACAAATGAAAACAAAACAAAAAAGAAGTCACCAGCTTAAACACAAGGTATCGCTAAGAGAAAATTGAAGTAATGTACTGAGTATGAACATAGAGCATACTTCAAAGGCAGCCTGCTTCCTACTGAGGTGAACTCAAACCCCTGTATTAAAGATCTATTTGAAATAGAGGGTGAGCCCATTTCCCAGAAAGAATATTTTTGCTTCAGTGTTTTTTCTAGAAAATTACTAAACTTGAGGGAGGTTGTGGGAAACTCCTAGACTTGCAGCTGGTACCAGAAGTGAGAGTTGTTTTATGGAGGACTGTGCCCACAAACTGCACAGTTGCACCAGTTCTGGGGAGCTATCTACAAAAACCTCACTTTGAGCATAGAGATATAAGTCAAAAGTGAAGGTATAAAAAAATAAACCATGCCAACACTGGAGAGAATAAATTTGGATTAATTATATTAATATCAGACAAAGTGGACTTTCTTTTTAAAAAAAAAGATTTTATTTATTTATGAGAAAGAGAGAGAGGGAGATAGCAAGACCAGGGAGAGGGGTAGAGGAAGAGGAAGAAGCAGACGCCCTGCTGAGGGGAGCCTGATGCTAGACTTGATCCTGAGACTCTGGGATTATGACCTGAGCCACCCAAGTGCCCCTAAAGTAGACTTTCAATACGAAATATCATCAGGAATAAATACAATATTACATATTGACAAAAGGTTCAATTCTCAAGGATACATAACCATCTTTAATGTGTATTCATCGAATAGAAAATATTCTGTTTGTTCATGAGGCAAAATATAAGAGAATTAAAATTATAAATAAATCCACAATTTTAGTTGAGGATTTTAATATCCTTCTCCAAGTTACAGAATAAGTAAGAAGAAAGTCAGTAAGGCTATAGATGACTTGAACAACACTACAACCAGATTGACCTAACTGAAATTTATAGAGCACTTCACTAAAGAGCAACAGAATATATATTATTTTCAAGTGCACATGGAGATTTCACAAAAATAGGCCACCTTCTGGGTCACAAAACAATCTTTAGAGAATTGTAAATATGTCTTGTTTATTACTATGTTTATAGAAACTTACACACTCCATGTCATTTGACAGTTGCTTAATAAACATTTGTTAGTAATCATATCCAAATGGAAAATTACTTAAATTATAATGGAATTGCTATATGAAAAATTATGGTTCTTGGGGTGTCTGGGTGGCTCAGTTGGTTAAGTGGCTTAGGTCCTTTGGCTCAGGTCATGATCCCAGGGTTCGGGATGGAGCTCCACATCAGGCTCCCTGCTCAGTGGAGAGCCTGCTTCTCCCTCTGCCTGCCGCTCTGTCTACTTGGGCTCTCTCTTTGTCAAATAAATAAAACCTTTTTAAAAAAAAAAAAAGAAAAAAAAGAAAAGTTCTGGATCTTGAAATAAAAATGCAAAATCAAGCAAGATCTTTAGTCTGAGCAGGAAATAAGAAAAAAAAATACATACAGAGAAAAATAAGAATGTGGGAGGTGACACAGCCAATAATATAGTGATAATTCGATAATTATCATTAAATGCTGTATTTTGTGTTGATGGCAACAGAACAAGTTATCTTGGTCTTGACCACATTAGAAATACCCATTCCATTTGGACCAGACTTTCTTCCGAGGATGCTGATGGATTTATAATTTATGAGGCACACTTGCAGATCAGAATGAATATTGCTCAAAGAGGTTCTTCAGGTATGCCACTAGTAAATCATGAAAATGGATCTACCATTATACTAAGCAGTATCTGCTATTCCCTAGGGTAAGTTGTACCACACACAGAATTATGGATCATCTGTCACTCTGAAGCCAAAATGTGTTTTAGTGTGGAAAGGGGACATTGGGGAAGTTGTGTTGGCTGGTACAGATGCTGCACTGATGGCTGTTGTTTTGTCTTATATCTTTTGCTATTAGTAAAACCTAGTATGGCTTATAATGTATATTTAATGAAAGTCTGTTTGATTTTAATAAAAATCAGCCTTTTGTGATGATACAAAGTGATTTTAAAATTTTAAAATAAAATTGATATATAGAGGAATATCATAGTCAATACTTAAAAAGTTGTCAAATGACTACAGTTTTTGAGAGAGAGAAAGAGAGTGAGTGGAAGTGGGGTGTGGGGGGGAGGGCAAAGAGGCAGAGGGAGAGAGAGAGAGAAAGAATCTTAACCAGGTGCCATGCCTATTGTGAATCCCTACCCAGAGCTCCATCTCATGACCTGAGATGGAGATCTGAGCTGAAACTAAGAGTCTGATGCTTAGCCAACTGAGCCACCCAGGCACCCCTCAAATAACTACTTTTAAAATACAGCATTTTATTTAATTTTATGACTGAGTTTATTGAAGATGTTCAAGCCATAGATAATTTTTTTTTTACTGTTAAATCTGTCCTATAGCATAGAAAAAATGGAAGCTTCATTATTCCTTCTACAAAGATCATTATTTTGGAATGAAAATATGACAAAAAGTGTATCTAGGAAGAAAACTATCAGAAATAGACACAGGTAAACTAAATAAAACGTTAGCAGAGACAATCACCAATAACCATTTAAGAAATATAATGGGAAATTGTACCATTTTTAATAAGTACAAAAACATAAAAATACAGGAAAAATTTTGGGCTAGATATAGATAGGATATTGTAGGAAAAATTCAGCATTTTTCTGAATGACATAAAATGGTTGAATAAATGCAGAGATACCATATCCTGGATACTAATGCTGAGAAATGGAAAATTACTCACTTTTCTCCAAAACATATATCGAAGCAATAAAATTCTAATAAAAAAACCAGTAGGATGTTGGGAGATACTGAACAACATGAACAAAAATGTCATCTATAAGCATGAATAAGAAAAGTTAGCAAAGAAAATCATGCAACTAAAGGATAATGAAGTGAGGAGAGAGCAGTGATACTGTGCTAGATATTCAATGAAAGTATAGATTTCTAGAATGAACAGGGTATGAGAAGAGTGGTTTCAGAAAGAGAATTCATGGCAACAATAGGAAGTCAAGAAAGATTATTTATGTATATTGTATATTGTATATTTATGTATATATGATCTGACAGTCTTATTATTTCAGATAAATGAGAACAAGAATATTTATAATGTTAGACAACGATGAGATAATTGGTTAGCTATTTGGAAATACTCTTTTTAGGGATCCTAACTTCACTTACAACAAAATTATTTTTAGATGCCTTAGTATTACAAGTTCTAAATGGTAAGTTTAGGGCAACCCTCCTGGGTCGCCTCCCTCTTCAGGAACTTTGAACTCTCAATAAACTTTGCTTTACTATCACTCTTTAAAGTCTGCTTTTGCTGCCCACCAAAAAATAATAAATAAATAAATAAATAAATAGATAGATAAGTTTAACATTTATTTTATTTTTTTTTAAAGATTGTATTTATTTATTTGAGAGCTCAAGGTTGAGAGAGAAAGAGCCCGTGCGGGTGGGGAAGGAACCAAGGGAGAGGGACAAGCATCAAGCATACTCTGTACTAAGCACAGAGTCCTGATGTGGGGCTTGATCCCACAAACTTGAGATCATGACCAGAGGTGAAATCAAGAGTTGGACACTTAACCAATTGAGCCTCCCAGGCGTACTATCATTCATTTGATCTTAAAAAGGGCTATGGCTATCTAATTAAAATATTTTCTTAAGGGACGCCTGGGTGGCTCAGTCGAAGTGTCTGCTTTCAGCTCAGGTCAAGATCCCAGGTTCCCGGGATCAAGCCCCATATCAGGCCTCTGTGCTTAGCACAGAGTTCGCTTCTCCCTCTGCCTGCGGCTCCCCCTGCTTGTGCTCTTTCTCCTTGTACTCTTTCTCTTTCTCTCTCTCTCTGACACATAAATAAAATTAAAAAAAAAAATCTTTTCTTAAATAAAAGGGAAATGATAGGATTGACTAAAGAAAAAAAAATGGTAGTACATTAAAAAGTACTTTTGTTGATCAGAAAATACCACTAATAATATTCAAAGGAAAATAAAATCCTGGGTGGAGAATTTTTATAACATGTATGACAAAAGTTTGGATATTTTCCTCTATTACATCAAGAATTTTTATAAATCAAAATAGCAACAGTAAAATTTTGTTCCTGTGCAATCTCTTTGTAAATAGAATAATAACACATGCTCTGACAAACACATTAATGACATTCACTGGTGGGTGAATCCGTGGAATGTTTTTGGCAGGATATACATAGTCTGGGACTACGTAACAGGGGGAGGTCAAACCTGGAATCTATGAGTTTATACAGCGTATCTCTCTAGAAAATATTCTTTAGTTATATAAATGATTATAAATTGGGAGTATTTCAGAGCCAACATTGTTTCTTATTGTGTAAATAATATCCTGGTTGTATAACTTAGAGACCTCCTATGTTTCATCTGGGCAAGGACACAGTATAATTGAACAAAGAAGGACCTGGAGAGTAGCATTGATAGTTCCAGACTCCTTTATACTTTGTCAGTGCCCTGCAATTACCTGTATCCTTGATATTATTAATAAGGCTTAACAATGGATAGAATCACTGACTTTTGTGTCTGAATTGACAGTTGTGCCTCAGTGAGAACAATAACATGAATAGAAATTTAGCAACCAAAAAGATTTGAAATTTATATGCTAATAATAATTAACCTTTTCCAGCACTTTCTGTATGCTAGACAATGTATTCAAATTTTCTCATTGCGGGGGCGCCTGGGTGGCTCAGTGGGTTAAATCTTCTGCCTTCGGCTCAGGTCATGATCCCAGGGTCCTGGGATCAAGCCCTGCATCAGGCTCTCTGCTCGGCAGGGAGCCTGCTTCCCTCTCTCTCTCTCTCTCTCTGCCTGCCTCTCTGCCTACTTGTCATCTCTGTCTGTCAAAAAAAAAAAAAAAATTTCTCATTGGGGTGTCTTGGTGGCTCAGTCAGTTAATCATCTGACTCTTCTTGGCTCAGGACTTCATCTCCAGGTTGGGATTTATGCTGGTTGTAGAGCCTACTTCAAAACAAAACAAAACAAAACAAAACAAAACAAACAGCCCTGAGTCTTAAAGAGTTTAAGTGACTGGCTCTGAGTCACAAAACTAAGTGTTATAACCAGAGCTGAAATTTGGGTTTGAAAGATTCCAAAGTCCATTCTCCTTTTCTCCCCGTCATAATAGAAGCAGCATAATCAAGAAAAACATTCACTATAAAAATGAATAAATATAAATAAAAACACTGAAAAAAATATACTAAACATCAGGATAATACTGAAATGATTTGAATTGGCACAACTTTTCTAGCAATATATATTTTTGGTCTTATACATCAAAAGCCTAAAAAAAACTTACAAAGAAATTTGATCTAGAATTCTAGAAGTTCAACTGGAGGGCAACATCAGAGATGTTTGTATAAAAATATATTTTGTACAATTATTTATTATTTATTTTAAAATAAAGAAACCTCAGCTTTCAATATTACACAATTAGTTAAATGAATCATACTCTTTCTGATACTTCTAATTATTGCATTTTAACAAATGTTAATAAAACTTTGCTTAACAAAATATCAGTCAACAAATAGTCTATAGTATGTGTAAAATGGAAACTTCTGTACATAAATGCTACATTTTTATAGTATATATTTATGTATTGTGTGTTTATGTAGGCATAGAAAAATACTACCTGTTTATATAGTAAATATCAATAATAATTAACCATTTTAAGGATTATGAGTGACTTTCTACTTTGGGTTTATGGATTCTCCAGTTATTCTATGGTGAATAGGAACTCCTTTTTAGTTAAAATAAATCTCTTACGGGTGCCTGGGTGGCTCAGTGGGTTAAGCCACTGCCTTCGGCTCAGGTCATGATCTCAGGGTCCTGGGATCGAGTCCCACATCGGGCTCTCTGCTCAGCAGGGAGCCTGCTTCCTCCTCTCTCTCTGCCTGCCTCTCTGCCTACTTGTGATCTCTGTCAAATAAATAAATAAATAAATCTTAAAAAAAAAAAAATCTCTTACATATGTATTTTAAAAATCCTAATTTGCGAAGAGAAAGCATTAGCCATAGTGTTAATACTTGAAATCAATTTAGGCTTTAATCAATTTTGTAAATAAAATAAAGATTTAAAGCACAAGTTGAGAAGTTGCATCCTATGGTCAGATTTTATGGCCATGAAATTTTAGGTACCATAAACATTTAGAAAAGAAAAATACAATTTTGTCTTGGAATTATAAGTAAATATTTCATGGAGAAGATTAAGATTCATTTTTGTGGAAAACAAAGGAGAATATTTATGGAAGTAATGAGGACACTTATTCATTGCCATTTAGGGTCAGAGAGAGTACTAGTCATATTGAAACAAGGTTTTATTTATTTATTTATTTATTTATTTATTTATTAAGATTTTATTTATTTATTTGACAGAGAGAGATCACAAGTAGACAGAGAGGCAGGCAGAGAGAGAGGAGGAAGCCGGCTCCCTGCTGAGCAGAGAGCCCGATGCGGGACTCGATCCCAGGACCCTGAGATCATGACCTGAACCGAAGGCAGCCGCTTAACCCACTGAGCCACCCAGGCGCCCGAAACAAGGTTTTAAAAAGAGTATTCACTTTTTTTTTTTTTTTTAACTGTGTAAGGTCATTGGAAGGCAATGCATTTGCGACTGCTTCCGATTGAAAGAGTATGGGAAGGAAGAGACACAGGGTATGCTGCATCAGTTAAAGTGCAACACCTTTTTGTTGACGGATTGTGTCATTTCTTTCCTCTGAGAAGCAAATGCCAAGACTGGACTAGATATGTGAGAGATTTATCAGGGAATTTCTTGTGCACCTTAAGTAGGCAGGAAAGCCTCTAGACCAGGATGCAGGTCTGACATCAGTGAAACGAGGGAGAAAGCATTGGGTAGAAAACGTTTCGTCATGAAGACGGCTCTGAGAACATTTTGTCCAAGCTAATCAGGAGTGCCTGAATGAAAGTTGCCCATTAATTCATGTGGGCCAGGCATGATTAGGTTCCAGTACACTCCGCAGGGCTCCGTCATTGTCTGGGAACAGCCAGGGAAAGTATGGTGGGCATTCAAAGCTGTGTCAGTGGAAGTGTCTCAACCAGCTATGCTCCCACAGCAGGTTTCCATGAAGAGGGAGCTGAGCAAGACACCTGAAGAATGCTCATTGGCTGCAGAGATCCACGTCTGCACACAGATGGGGGCACTTATTCCATAGTTCTGGTGGCCCATTACTCTTGCAAGGAAACGTCAAAGAGGGTTGTTTAGTAGCTAGCAAGATGTTTCACCACCCTCCAGACTGTGAATTCCCTTCACCCCTGCCTGTTCCCTGGGCAGGCCTTGAAAGCCTAGCTGGAAATATGGCCCACATCTTCATTCCTGAGGAGTCTAAACCCTTGGTAATCATACTTCTCTCTGTACCAGATTGCTTCATACATCTTTTCCCATGACAATTGAGCAAAGGAGTATCTAGAATCCCCATGAACCCATGACCCAGTTTCAACAGTATTCTTCCCTTCCTCTAGTGTAATAAAAGTAGCTCTATCTCCTCCTGCTGCCCACTCAATTTACTCAGCCAACATGGTAACTATTTCTTGCCTACTGGTCCCTAAATGTAGAGAGTCCAAAGTGTGCTGACAGTTGTTGTCATCTATAATTCAATGAAACTCTTGCTATATCCTCTGGCAAGAGTATATTCAGACATCTAATCTTGCAAAGTTTAGAGTGAGGCTCCAAGTCTCCCAGAGGATCACTGGGAATGATGGTCAGTCCATCGCTGGAACCATCTGTTTCAGTTTGGGCTGTCCAACAATCAGATACCAAGACTGTACTAGGTGTGCCGGAGATTATTAGGTAAACGACTATGGAGGAAAGGAGCAGGAGAAGGCAGAGAGAGCCTTCACAAATCAACTGTAAGGAAGAGCCTCAGAATACAATGCTGTTTTGAGCTTCAGTCAGGCTGATAGCAAATCCCTTTCACTTAGGAATGCTTGAGTGGGTGAAGATTGCACGATTTTCCTCCATTCCTGCCATGCTCAGTCACTGACTGGGAGCCCCAGACTGGGAGTGGACTGGCACACACAGGTAGGTACCAAATCACAGATAGCATTTGGGGGCTCTCAGTCACCTGTGCTTGCCAGGCAGGTTTTCCTAAAGAGATATCTGGGCAGTCTACTTCGATGACTACTCCCCACCCCCCAAAAAAACATCTGGGTTAACCCAGGAGAAATCCAGATCCTAAATATGTGCAGTTTGACTGGTGGAGGGAAGAAGATGCCTTGAGAGACATTCACATTGTGTGAAAGATTCTGACCTTGGAGGTTTTCATCCCTACTCCGTTGTGAAGGTAATGTTTTGATGTATACTTGTTAATGTCATCTTTATGCCAGACACAGACAGGAAAATGTGTGCAATAGCCTGAAGGCGGGCTTGAGACATTTTTATTAACAGTTGTATTCCCTTTGTGTAAAGTATTTTAGTATCAGAATTAATACCGAAATGTAAATATTTAGAATAAAATCTTACTGTTTTGTAGGTGTTTTAGTCACTTTAAAAATATTTTATTTGCTCTGGGGATATTCTTCAGCATTTTTATTTTTTATTGACAGTCAACATCTACCAAAAAGACCACTAACTGTATTTGTCAGTGTTTCTGCAAATACTTTGTTGGTAGAGAGGCTACCTAAATGTTAACAAAAGCTGTGCGGAAGCTTGACGTATTATGTGTATTGACTGATTGACGGATATTTTGCTTGGATATATTTATATGCGATGAGTCAAGAATGTTTTAATATCAGTGTGCTGATGCTAATCTACGGAACGACCCATAATTGAATTCTTATAGACCCAACATCTTTAGAAATTTCACTCACTCACAACCCTGATGAACTCTCATAATAATTGATTGTATTAACAGAAATAAATAGCCCAAATCTGGCTCACTCTCAAGACAACCCTGTTTCAACTGACACAGATGAGGAGTGAGGTCATTTCACAGTGACCCAGTCAGGTCAAGGCTCAAGGAAAGCCTTGGCTCGTGCCTTTAATTTGATCCTGCAGACAAGAGCATGAATTGGCTTTGTCAGTCTCTTTCTGCTGGGCATGGATGCCAATAACCTTGCTTCACTTTCGTGTTTCTCCTAGAGGGAAGGAATTTTGGCAGAATACTGCTTACTTTTACAGTTGCAGAAGTTCCCCAGTTTAAGGAGGGAACAGTAATTACATGCCATTACACTCAGAAGGCCATTGGTATAGATGAACATTCTGAAGAGGACACAGCCTTCAAGTTCAGTAAAGGATGATTACCAGAGCGTTTTAGTAGAGAGCTGGTAAAGGAGAGGAAGGAGTAACTCTGGAAATGTGCGAAGGCAGCAAACCTATGAAAATGCAGTTAGACACGGCAGTGACTACATTGATTATGCCAGGAATGATTTAGCAGAGTTGCTTCACACTTGCCATTAAACAAAGTGCCATAAGAGGGTTTAAAATGTACTCAGATTCTACTTGCTGCATCCACGGAAGTGTCACTTACATTATTACTTCATGTTGGTTTGTGGGAAGATCCTAGCTTTTCCGTGACAGGACTGCTCTGGATTCTGCAGTTGTAGAAATTTCTGTGTTCTTCTGTGCCCATCAATGACTCTCTTGGTTAAAACACAATTCAAAATTGACCTCTTCCAGGAAACTTTCCTGATTAATTGCAGTCAATTACTTCCTTTCAGCGTCTTCCCTTTGTAAACAAACGCCGCTTTAAATTATATTTCTGACATGTTGATTTGAAAGAAGGTTTAATATATATAAGGACATATATATCTTAGACCTTCAAACCTGTATGAATAGTAACAGAATATAGATTTAGATCATCACAGGATGCTATTACCTTTATAAATAGGTCATTAGCTCTGACTAAGCTAGTTTCCTTTCATTTCTTTTGTAACCCTTGTAACCATTATGTCCTACGGAATACAGTAAACAAAAAGGTGACAAGCTCTGTGGCTTCAGTAGGACGTATGTGCTTTAGACTCAAATGAAGGGAAAAGGAAAAGCCTCTCAATATCTGAAGTGGGTAGGTCCTTTAGGTCCTTTTCTCATTGCTTTAAAAGGAAGAGCGTCACAGTATTTCTTTTCTGCATTCCTAGCATGACACTGTTCCCTGAGTTTGCTCGGCAAGAAACAGACACTCCAGCCGTGGTCGAGTTGGAAGTGGCTTATGTTATTGCAATTATATGACCAAGTGTGGTAATATATGTTAAGACAGAGTTAAAGAAGATGTACAGTACTAAGAGGTGGGGATAAAAGCTGTGCTTTTCTCAATTATTCTCTGTCCAAACCCTCAGCTTCCTTGAAGCAGCCTTCTTTTTTGACTCTAGAATAAAATCTTACCTGATCACATCTATATTCCTATTCCATGCTTCCTAATGCTATTCTTAATTAGAGCGCTTGTGCATAGATAGGTTTCAAGTGTCTAAGTCATCCATATGATTACTAAGGATATTAAGTTCCTATTGCTTCTATAACAAATTGCTATAGATTTGATGGCTTAAACACACATTCACACACACACACACACACACACACACACACACACACACAATTTATTATCATAGTTCTAGAGATCAGAAGTCCCAAATCAGGGCTGAGCTCCCTCCAGTGGATCTTGAAGAGAATCATTTTCTTGGCCTCCATCTTCTAGAGGTGCATTCCTTGCTTTCTTTGGCTCTGGGACCCTTCTTCCATCTTCAAAGCCAAGAAGGTAGTATCTTGCTTCTGTCATCATATTGGATCATTTTCTGTCTATAGCGTTATCTCCCTCCATCTCCCTTTTGTGAGGATACATGATTACACTTAGGACCCACTTAGATAACCCAGGATGCCCTCCCCATCTCAAGATTATCAATTTAATTATATCTGCAAAGTCCATTTTGCCATTAAAGGTAACATTTGCCAATTCCATGTCTTAGGATAATACTAGACATCTCAGGTGTGGTAGAATGGTGGGGAAATAAATGTTCCTGGGGTAGGGGGATGGTAGGGTGGTATAGCTATCTTTAAGGATCTTTTAAGTCACATCACTTAAGGAGCTGCCCTATCTGTCCACTATGCCTGACCTAGATAATAGAAATGAGTTGACTTTAAGATTTAACCTTTCAGTTCTTGTTATGCAAAGGGTACGGGTTTTCTATAAACCGTAAAATTAGAATGTGGGCTGTTCAGGTTCTAGGCCAGTTTTTGGTCCTTCTTTTCTGTATATTAGCTTTGGTGCTGAGATATAAATTTTCTTAGCTTTCAAGTCCTTCAGAATACGCAGACAACAACTCCTTAAAATCAAAAAGAAGAATAAAGCTTGATGTAAGAACTATGCGTATATGTCTTATGTAAAATGTTCTTTTTAATTTTCTTACCACACACACAAAAAACCTTAAAGTTATGCTCCTTCCAATTTTTTGTGGTATTTGTCATGGGGCTTCAAGCAAAGCATTGTCTGTTATTCTGATCATATTACCAGATAAACTTATTATGAGATTTACATAATTTAGCAATATCCGTCATGCATAGGTAGTCCCATTAAACCACATGTAAACTGAGATCATTTAGCGGATGAAATGGAGATTAACGCTTTTCACCAGCACAAAAAATGGTGCTACAAATTACATATTTTTTTCTTGACAGGGAGATTTCTAAAGTGATGTTTAAAAAAGGTATGTAAGAAACATTTTCCACAGTGGATAAAAAAATAAAAAAAATAACAACTAACAACAGCTCAGCTATGTAGAAAAATAATTATGGTTGTTGAGGTATGTAAAGGAGACAAAGCACCCAATATATACCAAGAAGTGTAAGGAAAATAGTCTCCAGTTATGAAAACGGTGATAACAAAGTGTCACCTCTGTAGCAAAGAAAGGAAAATGGCATAGATTATTGACTATAAATTTAAAGTTTTTAAAGCCAAATGAAAAAAGAAAAAAATAATGGTTGATTCAAATACTCAAGGCATTGTTTATCTTATAAATGATAATTGAAAAAAAATATTATATTTAAAGCCGAGAAAGCATGAGCATGTATCTCTGGAGATACATAAAGCAAGAATGAAAGTGGACAAATGGAAGGTGTAAGTACAGATCTGCACAACACAATGGTCTGAGTCCTTTGAATTGTGGAGGAGTTCCCCTTTTATTGATTCAGTAGTTCTAGAATGGAGCTTACTAAGGCAACCAAGGGTATTGTGATATGTCCATTTTAATTACTTTAATAAACAGAAGATCTGAGTCTATTGACCTATTCAAATTAAAGACTTAAAAACATAGACTTGACTGCTTAATGATCTTTAGTTGCTGAAAGTAAGTTTTATTAAACCTGGTGATTCACAGACCTGTACTTCTGGGGATAAAAATATATGTTTATAAAAAATAAAATATTAAAAACTACAGAATCCATACTCAGCTAAGATCCACTAATACTTCTTGTTACTTATTTTCTTATATATGTTAGGACTAAAACAGGGGCCCATGTTATCAATTGCAAATGAATTGATTAACCATGATGGTTGGACTTTTCTTTTCCGTGAGAATCATTTGAATTCATGTCCTCTCCGTTCATTAAAGTAGTTAGTACCTCTCAGATAATGTTAAGGTGCTCCCATCTCTACAACTATTTTGCTATGTGACATGATTTTTTATAATGAGGGTCAGTTTCAGTCAAGTTTCATGTAATGATTTTTATAAATAAGAGACACGGTCTGTTTAATTGATGGATTGTCCTTTTAGTAATCATAATATACAGCTTTATAGTTCGTAAATTTGCAAATATTCTTTCATGTAATTAGGCATAATCTATAATAGTCACAAATTTATACGAATCCACCCCTTACTCCCCTGTTCCTCACACACGTTGGAAAAATAAAAGGGATTTTGCCCTGCTGTTATTGATATTGACAGAAAAATATTGGTTCAGAAAAGATAAATGTTTGCATTTTGCATTTATTAGTGTTTTGTTGTTGAACTTTTAATGCTGTAGTTTTCACATAAAATAGAAATACCCAACTACATCTCTTATGTCAAGAATTAAAAAAAAAAATTCAATGATTTCAGTTCTGTTTTTAGTGACTAATGAAGGTATCATTTGGATATTTCACCATTTTTTTTAAAGATTTTATTTATTTATTTGACAGAGAGAGATCACAAGTAGGCAGAGAGGCAGGCAGAGAGAGAGAGAGGGAAGCAGGCTCCCTGCCGAGCAGAGAGCCCGATGCGGGACTTGATTCCAGGACCCTGAGATCATGACCTGAGCCGGAGGCAGCGGCTTAACCCACTGAGCCACCCAGGCACCCCTATTCTACCATTGTTACCATACATATTACTATACATGTGGCCATCCTGTGTGTTTGCACTTTGAGAAACAGATACTAATTCTCTTCTTATGCTCCTTGTGTTCTGAACTTTGGCAGTATTATTCTGGGTGAGTAAGGCTAGACCTGCTGCACAATTCTATCACAGCTCTGTGGCTGATCTTACATAACAAGGTATTTTTCTTCATTTGGACTTATGTCTTTATATTTAAAAAATAACTTCATTAGGCTTCTAAAATTACAATATATGCCCCATATAAAAATTCAAATAAACTGGAATAGGAAGAAGAAATAAAGAGTTATACCCAAATCTACTCTCCAGACATCAACATTTGAGGTACGTGATTCTGAATATCAATGGTTCGAAGAATAAATATTTAAGAGAGCGATGACTGATAATGTCTCAAGAACAAGATCATGCTATATGTTTTATGTTAATAAAATATCACATTTTAAATTAATTAATTTCAACAGAGGAACTAGATAGTAATATGAATTGGACAACTGACAAAGAGATGGTTTTACAGCAGAGCAGCTTTCATTTCTTAAATTATTTACAGTTTAAAACGAAACATTCCATAAGGTGGAGTATTTAAACTTTCAGTAACATTATTGTTAACTGTGTATTGTGGAATATAAGAAAATAACCACCTATATGACTTCTTCACATTTTTACTATCTCTTCCTTTCCTTTTTTTAAACATTATTTTCACATTTTCAGTATTTATAAATGTTACAATCTGTTTTGAAACCATGCTTTTCATAGTTGGTTAGCCTAAATGCTATGTACAAATGGATCTAATACATATAGTGACAAATTTTCTACGACAAAGTATTTTTATAGTAAAATATTTTTATTTTAGGAAGGGCTCAAAGGGAAATTATCCTGTTCATTTCTTCTTTACAGAAAGGAAAATTTGACTATTCTTGAGTTTCATTTTATTTTTCTCTCAATTTATAGATATTGTTCCACTGGGTTTTAAATAACAAAATTTAAATGAGTAAATCTTAGAATTTTTATTGTCTTTATTCAGTGATTCATAAATCAGGTATCATCCATCAAGCAGATGGAAAGGTGCTCTAGAAGCTGTACGACTTATAGACAGAACAAAGAAATTCTACTAGCAAAGTGGATTGATTGGGGGAAGGTCATGTTAGGTCATGATAGAGACTATCAGGAAAATTACTTCACTAGTGCTGACCAGGTTATTCCTGACTGACTGGTTTTGAGATTCCATTTTTGGGAGAGGCTGAAACTGCAATTAAGTCTTAGTTGGTGAAGGGGCTTCGCATAAGCGGTTCCATTTGGGGCCTGTTATTTTGTTTTGAACACTGTTTCATAGTACTGAAGATTGCTGCAAAAAATGTCTAATTCCAGTAAAATAATATGACTCTTGTATGATTTATATTTTTCACTTAGATGCAACAAGACTCTTTATTCTTATAATTCAGTAAATTTGTAAAGATACATTGTATAGGAGGTTATGGTGTTGATAGTTTACAATCAATTTTTTTTTTCTACATGGTATGCTATTTTGATATGCAAATTTATCTTTTTCTGGGGGATATTTCTTTCTTTATAAATTAGATATTTCCATTTTTCAGGATTACCAATTTTGTATACCTTTATCTTTGATACTATTGTTTTTTATATTATCATTTTCATCTTCTCTAAACAATAAGGTAGAATGGATTAAAATTGGATCTGTCTTAAAATACTTAGCAACATCTTTTATGTTCCAAAAATCTGAAAGCATGCTTTATCTCAGATGTTGGCATTCATAAGAACAATGTGCTTAGATAAATGAAGCTCTATATTTATTAGAAATTAAGACAAAGATCATCTAAAAATATGTTCCTGAGGTTAGGTAATATCCATTTATTTCATTTTATTGTATGTGACCAAAAAGAATAGATTTTTTTCAAATACCTGTCACCACCTATAGATACACCTATAGTTCTATATTAATATAGAGATTATATTAATAATTTGCTGTTATAAACAATCTTTGGATTTCTGTCATGAACCACACTTGCTTATGGTATGCAGCTCTTTTAGATGCTGCTGGATTCTGTTACCTAAGATCTTACTTTGGATTTTGCCTTGCTGTTCATGAATATAATTGGATTACTTTGTTAAGTTTTGTCATTTTATTCTGGATTAATATAAGAAATTAAAAATGGAATATCATTAAAAGATTTAAACAAATAGGATTAGAATTATGCTTACCCAGAGGTTTGGAAAATTTTCTTTGTGAAACCAAGTTGAAGCTTTCTGAAAGGGTTAAAGTAGTTCTTCTTTGGAAATTGGTCTTTTCTTTTCATTATTTTCTATGAAAACTTATCTGTTTACATTTTCTCTTGCTTCTTGAGTAAATTTTGGTAAATTACAAATTAACAGAATGTCATCTATTTAATCCTAGCTTTCAAGGGTATTATCAGAGTTGCAAATATAGTGTCACATGACATTTTAAAAATTTCTCTCTTTATCTGGTAATTTTTTCTTTTTCTTTATTTTTTGTATCTATTTCTTTTTTACTTTACTCTTAATAAAGTTAGTTAATGTTTTATTTATTTTATTTTTCAAAAAGCATAGTTTTAAAATCAATTTATCAAAATTACTGTTTTCAAATTCAGTATTTTCTTTCCTTGAACTTTTATTCCATTATTTTGTAATTATTTTTCTAACTTTTAATTTGTTTATGTTTAATTTTTTTATTCATCATATTACTTGAATCTATAACTCTAAATTCTACATCACCCAAAGAAGTCAAAAACAAAGAGTAATACTTAGTAACCCAATTAAAAAAAGGGACCATAAAAACACTCACTCCAAAAGAATGCAGAAAATGAGGTAAAAGAGAAGAAAAACCTAAAAGGACAAATTTAGAAAATTAAGAAAACAAATGACAATGTCATAGATCTAAATAAACTGAAGCAATAGTTTTTTTTTTTTTTTTTTTAAGATTTATTTATTTATTTATTTAACAGAGAGAGAGATCACAAGTAGGCAGAGAGGCAGGCAGAGAGAGAGGAGGAAGCAGGCTCCCTGCTGAGCAGAGAGCCCGATGTGGGTCTCCATCCCAGGACTCTGAGATCATGACCTGAGCCGAAGGCAGCGGCTTAACCCACTGAGCCACCCAGGCGCCCCTGAAGCAATAGTTTTAAAAACCCAAATTTAGACAGTGATTGTGCAATTAGTTAGAAAGTAAAACCCAACTATATGCTGCCTGTAAGAAATCTACCTTAAATACAAAATATAAATATGTCAAAAATAAAAGATGGAAAAACAAAAGCCAAGCAAACACACATCAAAAGAAAGCAGAAGTGTTTATAATAATAACTGACAAAAGAAATGTTCAGCAAGTTATTAAAAAGATACAACTTTAAACATATATGTACCTAATAAGATAACTTCAGAGTTAATGAAGCAACAATCAGCAAAACAAATAAAAAATAGACTACACAATTAAAATTATGTATATTAATATGCCTATTTCAATATTTGACAGGACAAGTAAACAGAATGTCAATAAAAATATAGCAGATAAACTATCAACTCAAATTATCTAATTTATATTTATAGAACATCCCATCTAAAAATATGAAAATACACATTTTTTCTAGTACACATAGAACATTTACCATGACATACTATGTTACAGACCATAAAATATATCTTAATAAATTTAAAAGAATTCAAGTATTACAAAGTAAATTTCTGACCACATGGGATTATGAAATCAATAATCAATAATCAAAGACATCTGAAAGATACCAAAATTTTTAGAAATTTAATAATAGGTCACTTTCTTCACGGAAACATCGCATGAAGTTTCAACAATGTGGTCTGACTTCTACATTCTACTAAAATTCAGTAATCAATAACTGAAAGCCAATAACCAGAAGGTAGCAGGAAAATCCCAAAGCTTTTGGAAACTTAACTCTTTTATATTATCATGGGTTAAATTAAAAAAAAAAAAGGGATAAATTTGAAAGTATTTGAATAAATATAAATGGAGTCATCAAAATTTGTGTGATAGAGATAACTAAACTGGTACTTAGAGAGAAACTGTTAGCACCTATATCTTATGTTAGGAAAGAAGAAAAGTCTCAAATCAACCTAAGAAATTTAGAGCAAATTAACCCAAAGTAGGCAAAGGAAAGAAAAAAAGAAGAGCAAATTAAAAAGGAAAAACTTAAGAGCCGAAATAAAAGTTAAATAGAAAATTAAAAAAAAAAAATCACAAAATCCATGAATCTAAATGTTGGTTCTCTGAGAAGGTAAACAAAATTGATAAACCTCTTGCCAGACTGGTCAAGGATAAAATAACTTCTCTTTATCAGGAAGGATCTACACTATGGAGATTCTACAGATATTTAAAGGACAATGAGGGATTATTATAAACAACTTTATATCAAAAAATGCCCTAAAGATACAAATTACATAATCTTCATAAGAAGAAATATATAACTTGAATATCCTAATATCTATAAAGAAATTAAATTCATAGTTAAAAACCTTCCTACAAGATGACTCCAGGCACTGATATCTTTGCTATTGAATTCTATCAAAACAAACAAATGAAAAAACATCCGTTATATACAAGCTCCTCCAGCAAAGAGAACAGAGTGAACTTGTTTTATGAGACTTCTATTACTATGATATAAACTAGACAGACATAACAAGAGAGTCATAGACTAGTATGCCTCATGAACATAGATACAGATGTTCTAAACATAATTTTAGCAATTCAAACCCATCTCTTCAAAGTCCATGGAGTATCTATTAGACCATCTGGTTAATGTAAAATAATCCTTTGGAAGAGCTGTAGCCAATGATTCCAAGATACCTACATAGGTACTATATTCAAAAGAACCTTCAAATGAATTTATAGTCCAACTTGCGTGATGCTACCCTTTGTCCAATCTTTTCTCTCTCTTCAAGGTAGTATGTATTATTTATTTGAAGTATATAGTCTTTCTAATCTTAGTCCACTGGTAGTCATGAGGAGAAGGGACTTCTCAAATTCAGCGTCTTTCCTTGGAACCAGAAATTGGTATGCAGTAAAATATTACCAGAGGAGATGAAACCCTAACTTTTTACTTTGTAAAAGTCTTTTATTTTACTCACTGGTTTTAAAGTGAAATAAGATTTTCCCATGGCAATGACTGTACTCTACATTGGCATCTTCCACAAAAGTCTCTACTAGAAGTTAATGCCTTTCAGTGTGTGTAAGTGCCACTTTCTGCAAGGCTTGGAAATCCCACTTTTAAGCCTGATGAAAGATACCAGCTTTCCCCCTTAGTGGCCTTAGGCATGAAGAAGTTCCAGCGATGTGGTCTGATTTCTACAAGTTATTAAAGTTCAAATTTGCCACAGGAGATGTTTTCACTGTGAAAATTTGGGAAAGAATGAATAATACAAAACTTGAACTCAAAGGTCCTAACTTGGATGTCTGAGGTAGTAACACATTCCTTTCGGACATGTTTCTTCCTGCATCAGCTTTAAAGGCTGTAATAATTAAGTATGTGACAGGATTCAATGCAACATGACAGGCGGGGATACTCACCACTATACTAACGCGGAGGATTCAATGCAACATGGATGCTGCTGTTTCAGCCCTGATTATGTGATAAAATCTGATTTAACAACAAAGGGAATCCTGAGTTTCGTAACACCGTACTTCTTCGGAAACTGAAACTTCTATGTGAAATTCAGCAAGAACGTAAGATGAACAATAAGTATGATTTATTTCCTATAGTAAGTGTCGTTAACTGGAGGCAACACACAAATAAACAATTTAAAGTTGTGAAAGGAAGTAAAATATGACTGTCTATTCTGTTGTCTTCTGACTGAGCCATTAAAAGCTCTAGTTTAAACGTGCGGACCATGCCACAGAACTTTGAACAAGATTTTGTGCTTTTGAAAATTCTCGTATGAAAAATTGATTTAAACTTTCCATTTACTTTTGTCGTTTAAACTTCAAGGACAATATGAACAAAATATAAGGCCACTTTGAGAGTTCTATTCTACTTTAATACTGTGTACAGTGTGGTCAAGGATTTCTAATGCATTTGGTGTGGAAAATAAGACTGGGCAATTTTAGCATGCATAAGCTGGCTGACTCCAGGAGAAGCAAGCCTTGAAATGTATTCCACATACTGAAAGGATTTTAAAGGACTTGGCTTCTTTCAGTATCACAAAGCTTTTCTTCTTGTCTTGAACAGTTTGGCTTGACTCTGTAAGCTTTGTGTCAAACAAACTGGGACAAAACTTTGTATCTCTAGGGAAAAAAAAAAAAAAAGGAAAACCTTTTATTTAAAGTACTGAACAAAGTACTCCTAATTCTTTAGCCGGTACAGACTCCTTTATTCTCAAATTCCCGAGCTTTACATCTTTATAAATGTGATGACGGCACTCCTAGGTAGCCCGCCCATTGCTTTCAGGAATTGTTCACAGCAGCCAAACTCAGAAAAATACCAAATCTCACAACCCCAACCCCCACCCCTCTAGCTTTGTTGGCTTCCTTCCTTTATCTTATCTGGAAATGCACAGATTCAAGAAAGAAAAGAATGGCTGTGTAGATTGGCAATGCAAACATGATTTCTCAAATAGCTTCAACTTTCTAAATATTTAATGTCAGTAATATAAAAAAGAATAAACTTTCAAAATGCTCTGAATCTCTCAGAGCATTCACTTTTAAATTTTTTTAAAAAGTGATCTAAGTATAATGTACTAATCTCTATTCATTAGACCAAAACACCCTGTAGACTAATCAACATTTATTTTCTTCCCGACAATGCCTGGGCTCCAAAGTAACATACTGCGTTAACTCTTAATACTTAAAATGCTATCATTTTATTAATTCAAAAATTTTTAATAGCTAAACTGAATTTTATCTTATTGTTAATCTCAAGATTCATTTTGTTTTCCTTGCTAGATAATAAGGTCCATGAGAGCAACTTTCCAGAGTTTAATATCGTCAATCCACAAAAACTTAATGGAGTCCAGTTAAAGGAAATTCCTCTTTGTATTCCTCTTTAAATTTCCTCATGATGGCATATGCAAGGAAATAAAAGTTAAGCTAAAGCTAAAGAAGAACAAGAAAAATGCTTTAAAGAATTGTAATGACATTTTAAAAATTTTTATGGATAGCAGAAGAGGTAGGAACTTATTACCTGACCATAATGTAAGTTTAATGGTAAAAGTAAGGAAATTCAGTTGCTGGAAGCCTGGCTCTGTGTTCAGCTCACCCTTGCTGTGGTGCTTTGCTAGTTTGTAGAGCCTTGGCCATGACTGTGGCTGCTTCTGTCATTTGTACACGGCGTTTTACAGAGTAGGGCTTCAGGTCCTGCACGTGGGGGAAAATGACTCCATTTCTCATAGGGTTTACGTCTCTGATGCCTGATATTGCCCACTTGAGGCATGTAATCATCGTCCAGAACATGTAGCTGAATGATCACATCAGCTGTGTTTTATTACTGTAAATACCACAGGACCATCTTTCTCACACATTTTAAGCTCCATGTGGCAAATTGAGTTCATGTATCATAGCTGAAATGCATTTAGTTCCAGATTTGAGGAGGAAACAAGCCCATTATCCATTCCCAAAGATTTAACAAGACGGATCCTATTTTCTCTTGAAAGTTACCTGAGAACAGCAACAACAAAATAAATAGAAGAGTTTTCTTTATGTTCATTTTTAATTGAACAGACTTTAGATTACAAATGTTAATGTTGTATAATTATTCCTTAAAAATGTGTGGTATGGTGTTTCAGATATCTATTTTTAGAGAAGACCCAACTTTATAAATTAATAGTACCATTTAGTGATCAACACAGGTGAGCTGTGGGATTACACTGTAACATATCTTTATGTTAATAAAAATGATAACATTTGACATGTACAAGAATGACAACTGGACTCAAAGTCCTACTCTTAAATGATCAAATAAAAGTTTTTACCATGTGTCTATTTCATATGTCACATTAGAATTTCTTTGTGCCCCACATATTCCTGAGGTTGGTTTAATAAAACTCTTCTGTCAAGACTTAGGTTTTTGGTATTTATTTTAATTTCTTGCTTTCTAATTGATTTGCTAAGTTTTGTTCACTTAACTTGAATTAGGCATATCAATGCTTACAATCTCTGAAATGTGAGCTATGGGACACCCTCTTCTATTTCTCTAACCACACAGTAAGATAATTCACCTATTTTCTCTGTAAAGCAATACAAAGGGCTAGGGCTTGATGTATTGTTTTGTTCTGCTCTGTTGTCTAATAATATGATAAACTTCTTTCAGCCTTGAGATAAGATGGAAGAAAAATGAAAGGTCTAGAAACATGGCAACACTAGGGAATATAAAAAGCCACACTGGAATTGGAATTTTGAGACACAGACTAAAAAAGCTTGAATCTATTTACCATGAATTGCTCAAAGGAAATACAAAAATGCTCTGTGAAATATGTATCTCACTTTATATTGAACACCTTTTCTAAATTTGAAGAACGTGACAGGTTTTACCCATATTCTTCTGTTGTCAGTAGCTACAGTGCTGTCAATTGTTACTGTTGCAGAAACATCCTGTCTTGCTTTTTCTGCCTTTTTATCCCTTCAACTGGCACCAACCAGATGAAATAATTAGAAATACCTAAGGGAGGAGACTCTTCACCCATCAATTGACATCTTTATTGAACATCTTCTAAATACCTTGCATTCTGCCTAGGAGAGACAACTTTCTTCATCCCTGAGGAATTAGGAACCTAGTCATTTCACCCTGAACTTCAACCATATCTGCATTTTTCATTTAGAATGACAAAATTAACATATAAAAATAAGTAAATTTACATGGATAATCTTGAATTTTTTAATCTTATTTTCTTTCCTTCTTACACATTATCTAAACTGTACTTTTCTCCCCTCACCACCTTTGCCACCATTTGAGAGTCCACTTTTTCGAGCTCATGGAGTTACCTACTTACAGATCCCTTTTCTCAACATCTTACAGATTCCTTTTCTCATCATTTGCCTCCTGGACATTCTTTTACTTTTCTCACAACCAAGAATCACTCAAGGATGTAATAAAATGAGGATGATTTAGTCACAACTGATTGAACATGGTTGGACATCAGGTAAGTCATTTTTGTTGCTCATATGTTTTTTTTTTAGTTTTCTTTCCAGACCTGGGGTTACATTGCTAAAAAATATCTGTATAAAGATGAAGGAGACATGTTGCCTTCTCTCAAGAACTTCAGAATAGGTTAGGTGAAGTGGACATGTAGTCTCAAACTTATAATACAGGAAAGTAAGTGTCAATGGGATGCATGATTAAGAAAGAGAGGCTTTACAATATACTTGGTTATTTATTAGAATACTATGAATGGTTTTAGGGAGTGTGGGAATAGGCTTTTATGTACTGTAAAGAAAGCACATAAAAGAGCATAAGATGAAAGGCCCCTTTCTCATCTCTTTTTCTCTGCATTTTTCGTTCACATCTCTGAGTTCTTTAAGACAGAGATTGGCAAATTATAACCTACAGGCTAAATCTATTTTTTTAAATTACATTTTATTGATAACTGGTTGACACTGGAGTCAGACCCAAAACCCAGCCCTGGACCTTCCTCTCATCTGATGCAAAACCTTAATCTTTGGAGGAATGGGAGGAAATCCTTCCATCCCAAGGACCCAGGCAAAGAGCTACTGTTTTTGATGGAGGAGAAACAAAACCCAGCTGCCTCTGGAAAATATTCTGGCCACCAGGACATCGGTTAAAAACTCATTACAGCTGGAGGAAAAAGTAGAAGCAAAATATGGGATCCTAGGGAAGCCACAGGAAAGACTCTTGGGTCCAGGATATTGAACTGTGAAATACAGGTTTTCTACCAATGGGATAAAGGCAAGCAACACTCTTTTGAGCAGGAACTCCCCAGATATAAACAAAACTCCTTGCCTCCACCACAAGTCTAGAACTGGGTAACAGGCAACACCAATTTACTGCTGGATAAAGGCAAGACTGTGGAGAAATACCCTTCTCTCTGGCAGCAACTTCATGATTTTGCTAAAAGCAAAAAGAGAAGAGCAGGAATACTGAGGAAAAACTCCTAGTACCATATGTTGATCACTAAACACAAGGTCATGCAGCCCTTTGACACCTGTAAGGCACTGAAGTTGACTGTAACAACATCAAAGGACAAATTCCACTCAACCATCTAAACTGATTTAAACTTCTATGCTAACAGCCTCACAGAAGAAAAGTCTGCAAAATTTGCTTGCAGCTATAATTCTTATATGTCTCAGTGCTTACTGTTATTTCAAACATGATTATTAAATATCACCAGGTATACAAAAAAGCCATAATACTAACAGTTATAATAACAATAATAGCAAAAAATAATAAAATTGGAAAAAAAAACCCACTGTAAAGATATAAAGAAATCAATAGAATCAAACTAAGAAGAGATAATGTAGATACTGAAACTATGTTTTTAGACCCACATGCAATGAAAAACTGGAAATGTAAATGCATAAAAATTAATAAAAAACTGGAAATAGGGGCACCTGGGTGGCTCAGTGGGTTGAGCCTCTGCCTTTGGCTCAGGTCGTGATCCCAGGGTCCTGGGATCGAGCCCCACATTGGGCTCTTTGATCAGCAGGGAGCCTGCTTCTTCCTCTCTCTCTCTCTGCCTGCCTCTCTGCCTACTTGTGATCTCTCTCTCTCTGTCAAATAAATAAATAAAAATCTTAAAAAAAACACTGGAAATGAAATGCATTTAAGTAAAATAAATAAAATGTAAGTACATTTAAATTTAAATGAAAACTACCACTTGCATTATTATAAAAAATATGAAATGCTTAAGGATAAATCTGACAAAATATGCAAGGTGTTTACAGTGAAAATGACAATACATTGATGAAAGTAATTCGAGAAGAGCTAACAATGAAAGGATAGAGTGTGTTCCTGTCTCTAAGGACTCAATATTGCTATCATATCATGTCTTTTTTTTCCCCTAAATTGGTTTATAAGGTCAATTCAATCCCTATCTTACTAGGAGACTTTTAAAAAATAGACATTGGCAAGCTAATTCTAAAATTCATATACAAGTGTGAAGGACCTGAAATTGTTACAGCAACTTTGAAAAAGCAAGCTTACATTATCAGAATTAAATTCTTATTTTAAATCTATAATAATCATAACATATTGGCATAGACATATTGATCAATGGACAAGAAAAGAGAACCCATGTATAAAAACATGTAGATGGTAACTTGATTTTCAACAAAAATGCAAAGGTTTCTCAATGGAGAAGGGATATTGTTTTTAAAAAACAGTGTTTTAACAATTGTTACCTCCCACTACACACAGAAGTGTTGACTCAAAGTGATCATAGTACTAAATATGAAACAAAATTATAAAAATTCTCAAAGAGAAAATTTTTGTGACCTTGAATAATGTATAGATTTCATATACAGGACACAAAAATATAAGCTGCTAAAATAAGTTTGGTACACTGGTTTTAATTAGAATTAAAAACTCCTGTTCTTTGAAAAACTCTGTTAAAAAGCTGGAAAAGTAAGTCATGATTGGGGAAAATATTTATAAAAATGTGCCTTTTTTAAGTTTTATTAATTATTTGACAGAGAGAGAGAGATCATGAGTAGACAGAGAGGCAGGCAGAGAGAGAGGGAGAAGCAGGCTCCCCGTTGAGCAGAGAGCCCGACGCGGGGCTCAATCCCAGGACCCTGAGATCATGACCTGAGTTGAAGGCAGAGGCTTAACCCACTGAACCACCCAGATGCCCAAAAATGTGTCTTATAAAACATTTTAATCAGAATATATTAAAGAACTCTTGCAACTCAATAAAAATGGGTAAAACATTTGAATAGTCACTTTACCAAAGAGATACCTAGAGCAAATAAGTGCATAAAAACATGTTCGACATCATTAGTTATTAGGGAAGAGCAAGTTAAAACTACAGTGCAGTACTACTGCAAATGACTAGGACGGCTATAATTAAGAACAACACTATCAAGTCCTGGCAGAATGTAGGCAAACTTGAATTAGCAAATATTGCTGGGAGACTGTACCAAGGTACAGTTATTTTACAGAAGAGTTTGATGGTTTCATAGAAACTTAATCTTTACTTTCCATACATCCCAGGAATACTATTCATACATCTTTACCCAAGAGAATTAAAACATATATCTACTCAAAGACCTGTATGCTAATATTAAAATTTTATTGATAATAGCTTCAAATCAATTGTGATGCAGATATATCATTAAATATGACTAAGCAATAAAAAATACATGGAATGACATGGATGACTTATACGGGTATTATACAAAATGCAAGAATTCAGACATATGACAAGAATTCAGACGTATGGAAAAGGAAAATTCTAGGATGAAAAATCTGAATTGGGTGGTTGCTGTCACTTGGGATATCAGGAAGGATATTGACTACAAAAGTGTCTGAACAAAAATTTTGAGGTGATGTAACTTGTATATGTTGAGTATGGTGGTAGTTACATGAACATATACATTTTTCAAGATCATTAAATGGTGCATTTTAAAAGACTGAATTTTATTTTATTTCAATTATATCTTAATATTCCTAACTAAAACCCATACACATATAATCTTAATCTCTCTTTGGGGGCGTTAGAGTGTATTTTCAGCTGAAGAAAGACCATGTATCTACTTGGATTACTACTAAGTACTTGAACACATCACCATTCTAAATCTCATGACTAGGTTTTGTCTTTTGCTGAGAAAACTAGTATTTGTATTCTCACTCAGACTGTAAAGCTTTCAGTTAACTCTGATGCTTCTCTTGTCTTTATATGCAACAAAATAACAATTCTTTTTTTTTTTTTTAATTTTATTTATTTGACACAGAGAGAGAGAGACACACACACACAGTGAGAGACAGAATAGAAACAGGGGTACTGGGAGAGGGAGAAGCAGGTTTCCCGCAGAGCAGGGAGCCAGATGCGGGGCTCAATCCCAGGACCCTGGGATCATGACCCGAGCCGAAGGCAGACACTTAATGTCTGAACCACCCAGGTGCCCCAAATTAACAATTTTTTTTAAAGATTTTTTTTTATATTTAATTATTTGACAGACAGAGATCACAAATAGGCAGAGAGAGAGAGGAGGAAGCAGGCTCCCCACTGAGCAGAAAGCAGAGATGTGGGGCTCCATTCCAGGGCCCTGGGATCATGACCTGACCTGAAGGCAGAGGCTTTAACCCATCAAGCTACCCAGGCACCCCCAAATTAACAATTCTTAAGCTTGCTTCTCCTAGGGCTCTTGCGTCCATTTCCACTTTTTACTCCTTTTTGCTACATCTTGGTCTTAGACATCTTTGAATTTTCTCTTTCTCATCAAAACTCCTTCTTAACTCATAACTGAGCCTCTACCTCTCTCCCGATTCCGTCACACATTTTTGTCAGTTTATTCTCATGTAGGCATTATAGGTAATGTATTTGTTCTGCTATTTATTAGATATTTCATCTTAAGAAATTTAATTTCTATAGCTTTTTAAATTCATAAAATGCATTAGTGAACAACTATTCATTAAACCCCTACTGATTGCCAATCACGGTTCTAAGTTCTGCTGTGATGGTGCTAAATCTCTGCTTCTGCAGTTTACTTTCTAGTGGAGGAAGGCAAATATAAAACAAGTAAAAATAAAATAAGTACAATAATTTTAGATGCTTGTATGTTCTCTGAAGACAATAAATTAGGGTATGATGATAGACTTTGACTAAGAAGTTTGAGAGGTGGGCACCTGGGTGGCTCAGTGAATTAAGCCACTGCCTTCGGCTCAGGTCATGATCTCAGGGTCCTGGGATCCAGTCCCCAATCGGGCTCTCTGCTCAGCAGGGAGCCTGCTTCCCTCTCTCTCTCTCTGCCTGCCTGTCTACTGTGATCTCTCTCTGTCAAATAAATAAATAAAACATTTAAAAAAAAAAAAGAAGTTTGAGAGGTGAGAGTGTATATGATTACTTTAGATTTAGTACTCAGGGATAGCCTCCATATTTTAGGTGGGATCCAAATAAGACTTAAATGCCAGTCATAAGATGATCTGAGGAAAATCATTCAAGGAGGAAGAACGGTCAATACAAATGTCCTGAGGTAAGAAGATGTTTGGGCATGTTTAACTAGAAGAAAGAAGCTCAGTGTGGCCAGAAAACAATGAGCAGAGAAGGGAAGATGAAATGAATTGAGAGATCTAGGCAAGGATCAGATCAGCCATGGCTTTATGAAACACCATATTTGAAATTTCTACATGCAATGGAAAACAAACGAAGGTATTTCAGCAAAGCAGTTAAATAACTAATTTATAGTTATAGAAATAAACCTGGTGGTAGAAAATAAATTAAAAGAAATAAGAGGAAAGCAGAAATAATGAGTAAGATACTATTACTGTTTACATGAAAAATAATAGTAGCTTGGCTAGAATGGTACTGGTGTATGCACTGAGAACTAAATAGATTTAACTACTTCTTGAAGTTGATTCATCAGGACTCATGTATTGTACAAGAGTAAAGGAAAGAACAGGAAATTATGCATTATTTCTAGGTTATCAGCCTAAGTATCTGGGGAGATGATGACATAATTAACTTAATTGAAAAAGACTCATGAAAAGTATGTTTCAGGGGAAATTCAAGTGTTTTCAGTTCTGAACACATTAATATTGAGGGGCCAGTGAAATACTCAGGTGGATTCTTGAGGAGGAGAATATGCTAAGTAAGAAGAATCCTTTCCTTTATATAGAATTCTGGTGCTTAAGAGAGTGGCCAGGGCTGGTGATATATAAGTTTAGAGTCATCAGAAAATATGTTATTAGGAACCATGGGTATAGGAGAGATTGCATGCACAAAGAACAGAGATGGATTAGGACACATAACCGAGTCCTGGGGCATCCAAAATGTAGATCTTGGGAAGCAAGCCAGCAAAGAGGACTGGGATAATAGCCAGGGAGATGAATACAACTACGGGTGTAGTGCTTCAGATGCCAAAAGAAGAGTTTTAAAGAAGAGGAGCAACCAACTCTTTTGATTATGGCCACCAGAATAATTGAGATGAGGAATAGAACATGGAATTGAATTGGATGTTTTTGGTGACAATGACAAAGGCAAGTTCAGTTGAAGTGTGGGATAGAAGATGTATAATTTCCCTGGTTATAATTGAAAAATCAATAGTACTGTGAAAATCCAAAATGGAAGTTGAAATCATCCTGAGGATCACATATATAAGAAAACATTCTTTAAAATTCTAGTGGATTAATTTTAACTGATAGATCTTCTAGGATAATTTTAAATAATAGTGAATATGAGATAGAGTTTTGGTATATTATTGTTGGGAGTCTTCTTTATCTGAATGGGAATCAAGACCAGAAGATAAGTTCAGCAACAAGCCAAAGTAAGTAAGCAAAGAGTGGCACTGCCATTATAGGCAAGTTCAATGAATAAAAGTCTTGGATATGCTGATATGTCAAGGCAGAAATTACATTACTGTAAAGCTATAACTTATTTTTGCAATTAGGACAGTATCATACACAATCATCATGTAATACTGCATGCCCTGTACTGGTTAATGGAAAAAATTTGAGGTAGTAAAAAAGACATTTGGAATCCCCAAATGTTGAGAGTGTGCTTAGGAGTTCTTTACATACACAGGAGTTCTACTACTACATGTTGAAGTAGATGAAACATCTAGCTGGAAATTTTTATTAAAGGAATTCATGTGCCAGGTTAGAACCTGTTACTAATTAAAAGGGTGTTGAAAGAAGTTTCAGTTCAGAACTCATTTATTTCTCTGTTTGCTCTGTACTAGCTTTGCAGTGACATTTATGTAATCTTTACTTGTATGCAAATTTATGTTAATGACACCACTGGTGCTTGGAATCTAAATTGACATGGAGTGAAAGCAAAGTACTGTAATCAAAGCTTTGTGATTATTGGCCTTTCTGAAAGGAACTCTTAAATATCAATGGAATTCCAATGTGTCTGGTCTATGTGGATTGAGTATTTTGAGGTTTCATTATAGTAGTCCATAGTAGTCCCCACTTGTCCATATGTAGGTATGTGTATATATATATATATATATACACATATACATAAAAAGTATATATATAGGTTATATATATAATTATATATAATATATAATTAAATTATATATAATATATATACAAATATATATTGAATATATATATACAAATATTATTGTGTATATATATGTATATATATGTATATGTATATATGTATATATATACAAATATTATTGTGTATAGATATATACAAATATTATATTATGTATATATACAAATATATATATACAAATATTATATATATTATATATTATAATATATATAATATTTGTATATATATACTTTTTCTATACCTACATACCTACATACTTATGATAAGGTTTAGTTTAGAAATTAAGCATAGTACGAGATCAGCAAAAATAACTAATAATAAAATAGAACAATTATGACAATATACTGTAATAAAGGTTATGTGAACATGTTCTCACTCTCAAAATATCTTACTGTGTTGTATTTACCCTTGTTCTTTTTGTGATGTTGTGAGATGATAAAATGTCTATGTGATGAGATGAAGTGATAGGCATTGTGACCTAACATTAGTCTACAATCTACTTTCTTATGAAACTCAGAAAAAGACTCATCTATTTCCAGACTGGTTGACCATGGGTAGCTGAAACCACAGAAACTGAAACTATGAATAGAAGGACTACAATACATACTCTTTGGCTAGTATCAACTTTGAAGGAGATGTGACAGTAGAAGAGTTTCTCCACAAATATACTTTAGAGATAATAATGAATAGAAAGTTTATTCCTGAGATTGTTGTCTTCAAAATATTTCTAGTATTTTCTTCTTAGATAGATGGTTAGAAAATAATATGATAATTTGATTTTTTACCAATAATAAATGAACTTTTGAATTTGAATAGCCTTTTAATAGAATGTACTTTAAGCTCCAAATGAGAATAAATTTCAGTATATTTATTTTATGGAAATGACAATATTCTTTGTAGTTTATATAATGAAATTGATAACTCCTTTAGAGACAAATTCTTTAGAGACAAATCTTTTGGGGAAATATGTAGGATTTTTTAAAAAGATAAGAATTTAGAGGCTGCCTGAGTACAGAATAGTTGATTCTAAACTGATTGGATCCCTAAGTAAATAACATGTATTATGCCTCACACATTGGTTTTCTTTGTGAATTCCTTTCCTAATGTACATATATTTTTTCTATCCAAACATCATAGCCACTATCTTATATACTTCATTTCACCTTTATATTATACTGTAGTAGATGCATTGTTATTTTTCATAGTGGTAAGTTTTGACCGTATATTTTTTAAACTGCCTACATAATTAGATAGCTTGAACTTCCATCAAGGTGAGCACATGCCTATTTCCCTTTCTGTGTGTAACAGACTTCTTTTTCTTTAATTTGTAGGTCACATACATCATTACTTAGCTGAAAAATGGATAATCAATCATTTGTATTCACTTATTATGTTTTCCTAACATGAATCCCAAATGGGTGAATTTTATACATGTCTTTTGTGTTCGAAAAGCCAATTGTTGGTAGAATCCTCCTCTGCTATACTTGTTATTATCAACAATCACTTATATGTAGACTATTGATTGTAGCAATAAATTCCAGTGAAAAACTGATGTGTTCTACTGATAATTCTGTTGAATGTGGATAAGCAAATGCTGAATTAATATATATTTGTAAAGAACTGTCCTAAAGCTCTATGTAGTACCTTTACCATGGTTATGCATTTTGAAACTACACACACAGCACACACAAACGAAAGCTAAAATAAAAATACACACAAAGAACAACAACATCAAATCTCTGATTACGGTAATACTTACACTGAACTAACTTTCCCATCAAAACTAATTATCTATTTTGAACAAAATATGAGTAAAAAACACATACACAGTTCCTTAGAGACACTGGAGAGGGAGAGGGACCAAAATTAGGCAGAAATGGTTGGGAATTCACTCACTGAGAGGAAGAAAGAAATATTGGGTAAAAGCTGACCCAGGCTGGCTGAGTCTGAGGACACAGAGAGGGCACTGCAAGACCAGGTAAGGGGGTCTGTGGCTTTGTGCAAGATAGAAACCAAACACAAACTGAGAGGAAGTGAAAATCTAAGTGGGGCAGGATGGGTTCATCATGAACGTTTTCCAAGACCATTGGCTCACCAAGACCCTTGGCTACAGGACATAAGTGATTTGTGAAGAACACTTAAACACTCATCTTTGTTCCTCAGTTACTGAGAAGATATGTTACAGGACCACAATCCTCAGTAAAAACCTGGGGCCCTACTCTTCTTTCCTTTCAGAGTCTCCCAGATACTCTATTCAGATGTTATCTTTTGTGCTGGATGACTCCAAAGAAACCATTTACTTCTTGAACTTCCACAAAGAGAACATGCATTATCTGCACCATGAGACATGTGTGGGGTGAGGGTGTAAGCCTAGTAAGTATAGAGACAGTAAAAAGGCAGGTTTTCATGGGGCCTCTTCAGTTTTCCCTGTTTCAAAGTCACATCAATATGACATGTTATGAATAGAGCTCAAACATAAAGCTGTAGTTTTATGACCTGAGAATTCAGTGGTTGGAGCATGGGACTGAAAAGCAGCTGGAAACTGGTAGGTGATATCATAAAAATGAGAGAGCTTCATAAAGAGTAATTCTCGGATCCATGCATAACAACCTTCAAATCTTTTGCAGCCCTTAATCTAACAATGGGACAGACTGCAAGTAGTCCAAGGATAAAACAACAGTTGAGTAGATGAAAGAAAGAAATTTTAGCTGCTGCTTCCTGTAGGGAAAGAGAATTGGGTATCTGAGTTAAAGAGACCCTAGAGCAAAGGGAATAACTAATATAGACCCTTAGAAAGCATTAAACCAAGGTATCACAAGATCAAGATGATTCATTGGTATTGTAATTGGCTGATAGAACAAAAGTCAATAATCATTAGACTAAGATACAGGAACCCATACTCACTGGAAGATATAATTCACAATTATGTAGGGAGCAGAATTTGCCACCAGGAAATGTTTCTTTGGCATAAAGATTATTTTAGGCCGATTATTTTTTAAGAAATTGCAAACACAGGAGAATCTCTGAAAACCGAATAGAAGTTACCCTTTTATACAAGAGACATTTATGTGAATAAGAAATATATCCATTGCCATCGGGTGTGCCCTTTGTTATTTCAGGAAAAAGGCAATGACTCTAAATCTCTAGAAACTCTTAACAATGAAAAAGATAAGACTTTAAATCTATGTAACAATCTTAATCCTTTTTTACTGTGCTTTTCCTGGTAACCTCCCATAACTAATTCCCCACCTCCAACATCTTCTTTTGTCTTCACTTGAAGATGATATTTAAGGTGATGGTTTTCGCCTTTTGGAGTTACTCAGTTATCCCAGGTCTCTCCCATGTTTACAAGAAGTAGACATGTTATTAGATTTTTTTTTTCCTGTTAATCTGTCTTATATCAATTTAACTACTAGACTAGGCAGAGAACCTAGAAGTGTTACCACCTGGGGTGGTATGACTTTGGCCCTTCATCTTCTTGCATAAAAGAATTTAGGCAAGAGACCAGAAAGCACAGTGAACAGAATTTATTGAGTACGTTCACAAGAGGGGTGAGTTGGCAGCTTGAGAGAAACTCAAGTGCCCCAAACAGAATGGGTCCCAGGGGTTTTACTAACTGGGGGTGAGATATTCATCAATTGGGGCTGGGAACAGGGTTTCATGCCTTTTCTTTCTGATTTGGTGAAGGGGTTCCTGTCATGGTATCCATCATGTTGGGTCTGTCTGGTTTGATCCACCTTCTTGAAGCACTGCCAGGACACATCTCCGAACTTTCTTCCCAGTATTATTAGTTTCAGAGGTGGAGTTCAGAGATTCATCAGTTTTATGTAATACCCAATGCTCATTACATATGAGTCCTCCTTGATAGGCATCACCTAGTTACCCCATCCCCTTACCTTTCTTCCTTTCAGCAACCCTCAGTTTGTTTCCTATGATTAAGAGTCTCTTATTGGTTGTCTCCTTCTCTAATTTCATCTTCTTTTATTTTTCCTTCCCTTACCCTATGATCCTGTCTTGTTTATTAAATTCCACATTTAAGTAAGATGATATAATTGTCTTTCTCTGATTGACTTACTTTGCTTAGCGTAATACCCTCTAGTTCCCTCCATATTGTTGCAAATGGCAAGATATCATTTTTTTGATGGCTGAACAGTATTCCATTATGTGTGTGTGTATATACACACATACACACACACACACACACACACACTTATACCACATCTTTACCCATTTATTTGTCGGTGGACATCTGGGCTCTTTATAATTTGGCTATTGTGGACATTACTGCTATAAACATTTGGGGTAAATACCTAGTAGTACAAATGCTAGGTTATAGGGTAGCTCTATTTTCAACTCTTTAAGGAACCTCCACAGTTTTCCAGAGT
This sequence comes from Mustela nivalis, assembly GCF_964662115.1. Taxonomy (NCBI): domain Eukaryota; kingdom Metazoa; phylum Chordata; class Mammalia; order Carnivora; family Mustelidae; genus Mustela; species Mustela nivalis. The sequence goes on along the minus strand of NC_139030.1, from coordinate 92,961,287 downwards.
GGCTGTACCAGCTTGCATTCCCAACAACCATGTAAGAGGGTTACCCTTTCCCCACATCCTCGCCAATATCTGTCATTTCCTGATTTACTAATTTTAGTCATTCTGACCAGTGTGAGGTGGCAAGATGATAGTTTTAAATCTAACTAGATCAGTAATCACATTAGAATTAGGTTGACAAAACACTGTAATTAATGTTTTGTTCACTCTACCAGACTGGATAAAAAACAATGAGGAAGGATAGTTGGAATGCCATTCAATAAAAATTGAAATGCCATTTCAATAAAAATCTCAGCAGGCTTTGTTGTAGCAATTGAAATCTCTAAAAAGCATGTATGGAAATGCAAATGACGTATAAGAGTCAAAACGATCTTGAGAAACAACCAAGTGAGGAGGATTTACCTTACCTGATGACTATGGTAATCTAGAAAGTAGTATTTCCTAAAAATAGGGAAATAAAGCAATGGAGCAACACAACTATTCTGTGGCTCAGTCATTTCATTCCTAAATATTTACCTGAGAGAAGGAAATCAAATGTCCACCAAAGATTTGACAGAATGTTCAAAGCAGCTTTTATTCATCATAACCAGAGGCTAAAGGTATCTTTAGCCTCTATGGCACGACAATGGATAAGCTAGTATTGGTATATTTACTCAGTTGAATTCTGAGCAATGATAAAAGGCATAAAATACTGAAACATGCAAAAACATGATGAGTCTCAGTCCAATGAACAAAAGAACCTATACAGTCTAGCTCCATTTATCAAGTCCTAGAACAAGCAAAATTGAAATAAGATGATAGAACTCAGAACAGTGAGAGCAGGGAAGGGAAGGGAAGGATGCACTAGCAAGTAGTACTGTTATGTCCCAATAATGGGTCCGTGATTAAAGGAGTGAGACTGATAGAAAACGAAGTTCAAGCAAAGCTTTATTTCGCGCCAAGCATCAAGAATCTAACTGAAGGTTCGGGGCTTCACCTCTTACAAGAGAGGGTGACCCTTTTCTGTTTCACAGTCTAGTTTTTAAGGGCAAAGGTCATGCAGTCAGGCCTGGCCACGCACAGGTGGCCAATGAGATTGTAACACACACAGGAAACTCCACAGTGATGCCCAAGTGACCACTTGAGTTACAATTTATCCTAGTAGACATATGAACCAGCCTATTACACCTTTTTTTAAAAAATTTATTTATTTTTTTCAGCGTAACAGTATTCATTGTTTTTGCACTACACCCAGTGCTCCATGCAATATGTACCCTCTCCAATACCCACCACCTGGTTCCCCCAACCTCCCACCCCCCACCCCTTCAAAACCCTCAGATTGTTTTTCAGAGTCCATAGTCTCTCATGGTTCACCTTCCCTTCCAATTTCCCTCAACTCCCTTCTCCTCTCCATTTCCCCTTGTCCTCCATGCTATTTGTTATGCTCCACAAATAAGTGAAAGTATATGATAATTGACGCTTTCTGCTTGACTTATTTCACTCAGCACAATCTCTTCCAGTCCTGTCCATGTTGATACAAAAGTTGGGTATTCATCCTTTCTACTGGAGGTATAATATTCCATAGTGTATATGGACCACATTTTCCTTATCCATTCGTCTGTTGAAGGGCATCTTGGTTCTTTCCACAGTTTGGTGACTGTGGCCATTGCTGCTATAAACATTGGGATATAGATAGCCCTTCTTTTCACTACATCTGTATCTTTGGGGTAAATACCCAGTAATGCAATTGCAGGGTCATAGGGAAGCTCCATTTTTAATTTCTTGAGGAATCTCCACACTGTTTTCTAAAGTGGCTGCACCAACTTGCATTCCCACCAACAGTGTAGGAGGGTTCCCCTTTCTCCACATCCTCTCCAACACATGTTGTTTCCTGTCTTGTTAATTTTGGCCATTCTAACTGGTGTAAGGTGGTATCTCAATGCTGTTTTAATTTGAATCTCCCTGATGGCTAGTGATGATGAGCATTTTTTCATGTGTCTGATAGCCATTTGTATGTCTTCATTGGAGAAGTATCTGTTCATATCTTCTGCCCAATTTTTGATATGATTGTCTGTTTTGTGTGTGTTGAGTTTGAGAGTTCTTTATAGATCCTGGATATCAACCTTTTGTCTGTACTGTCATTTGCAAATATCTTCTCCCATTCCGTGGGTTGTCTCTTTGTTTTGTTGACTGTTTCCTTTGCTGTGCAGAAGCTTTTGATCTTGATAAAGTCCCAAAGAACTCTGATCAGCCCATTACACCTTGATTGGGATTGGTGTCCAAAAGGCTCCCAAAGGGCGGGGCCCATACTCCTTCGTAATCAGGGAGACAGTATGCATCCCCCCACTGATCGGATATCTCCACCTGGCCTGACCCACCTTTGTATCTGGGCTTTGTTACCTGAAGTTGGTTTCCAGGACTTGTCTCCAAGTAAATCCCCTGGGGGAAGGGGAGCAGGGACAGTTTCTAAATAGGTCCTTACAAGTACAAGAAAGCTTTCTGAGGTGGAAGTAATATTTTATGCTTCGATGAGAGTGGTCATTACATAAATGTATATAATTGTCCAAATGGACTGTATACTTACAGTCTGTGCATTTTCCATTTGAAAATAAAGAAAAATAATTAGTTTTAAAATAATTTTATAGAATTCACCCCCCATACATACACACACACAAACACACACACACACACACACACACACACACACTTTTTTTTTTTTCCTCTCATCAAGTTAGTCATGTATTTTTATGATCTTGGGAAAGGAAAATTGTTGTGAATTTAAACAGGATTTCTTGGGCAAAGCTTTGTCCATCTGAATATGAAATCTTAGGCTCCATGAGAAAGAAACCATGAAGAAGTTATGCTATATTTCCTTGATTTATTCTATAATAGAGAATTGGCTTCATATATTTCATGCTTTAAAGTTCAGTGAAATTAAATCAGGCCATATTCACATGTGGTTTCTGTTTTGTGATTTTTTCCAAGAATTGAAGAACAGCAAAGCTGAGTAAAAGCATAGGGATATTTTCTATTCCCTTTGGAAGATTTAGTAGAGACTTCAGTGCTCTATCTGTATTCTCCAGACTTTTTAATGTAGTCCAGCCACTTTCCAATTGCCATGATTTGTACATCTAGGACAGTCATACCTCCTATGTGCACAGCAAGTTCAAGAATTAACATCCTCTTCTAGAAACCCTATTTAAACTATTTAAATGACTTTTGGGAGTTGCATAAATATCACACAGCTCCCTTGCTCTTTGGGTGGGGAAAGTCTGATACATGTGTTTTTGCATAGTTTTCCAGAACGTCCCTAAGGGATTCAGGCTTATTCACCCTTGATGGTAGGTATCAGGTTTAATCGGGCATACTTTATTAGCCACATCGCACCTCTTTTATTCCTGTTTTTGGCATCACCTTTCCTAAACATCTTTGGTAGGACTTGTAAAGATTTTCTGTACAGATTGAGGCAACAGCCTTCTGTTATCCTGGCGAGGAATTTTGAAGACAATTTCAAAACAACTTAGAAGTCAAATCAAGATGTTCAACCATGTACAGATGTACAAGATGTACAAATCAAGAATTTGTACCAGAATGATTCTCCACAGTATAGTTTATCTGAGTCAACCTCGTACCTGCTGTATTGTAAAACTGATATATTATTTGATCCTGAATATATTCCCATGATTCTGAAGTCTCCTTTTCAATGGCAAGTGATACAGCATTTGGAAAGTATTTTGGGTCACAGACTTTATCATTATGACATTATGAACTATCTCCTGAGTCCAAAAAACTGTTTTCTGGAAGGCCCAATCTAGGACTTACGTGACTTGTACAAATTTTATGGACACTCCCTGAAATAAGGTTAAAAATATGGTTAAAAGGTCACTTTGAGTGGCTCAGTGGGTTAAGCCTCTGCCTTCGGCTCAGATCATGATCTCAGGGTCCTGGGATCGAGCCCCGCATCGGGCTCTCTGCTCAGCAGGGAGCCTACTTCTCCCTCTCTCTCTGCCTGCTTCTCTGCCTACATGTGATCTCTGTCTGTCAAATAGATAAATAAAATCTTTTAAAAATATATGGTTAAAAAGCAAGAGCAAATAAAAACCTTCCCCTTTCTCTGTACTGTGTTTATTGGAGATACCTTATTAACCTTTTTATCATTATGGTAAACCTTCCTAGGATGCCCTTAGAAGAATTTTTTAAGTCTGTTTTGTCATCAAGGCACACTGGGATACACCATGGCAGAAGGCCACACTCCCCTGTTTGTTTTTATGGTAAATGTCTGTATGATTTGGCTATGTACTTAATAGCACAAATATGTTTATCAATACCACAGAAAATCTGCACAATAAATTCATTTTTGGGAGGATTACATTGCCACAAACATGCATACTCGTATATACTAGTTTTTTAAAAATTGTAAATAATAATTAAGCTGATAAGAATTTTAATGTCAAGTGAAATATTAATTGTATGTAGACTAATCAAAATTACCTATGCTATTTAAATACTTTTTAGTTTAGTTATAAGGCTGCTGTGAAATCTGAAATTCTGAAATCTTTTGGTAAAATCATTAATTTTTTAAATTTTTCTAAAAAAGTGAGATGCCAGTCTCTCATATTCCCTTTTTACAGTTACTGATAGCTCAAACATATATCAACACTTTGTTTTAAGGGCACTTTATTTCATCTCGACATCGGGTTTAGTCTGAACAGAGGGGAAGATTCTTTTTTGAGTGTGGAGTAGTTCTATGAGACTTTTATTATTAAAAACCTATAGATGATCTTAATCCACAATTCAAATTTGTAAGGTCAACTTTAGCTCCTTTTTGCGAAGTGTTTGAAGTATTTAACTACAATAAAACTGGTATTAAGAATTTTTTAAAAAGCACAGCATTCGATGGGTCCTCCACAAATACTCTAACTTGGTGTTATCTGTCTCACACTTGCTCCCTCCTCCCTACTGATGCTTAATGTGTATCTAATTTCTTTAAACAGTATTTAAAATTGAGGGCTTTTTTTTTTTTTAAGTCATTCTGCCAGAATTGGAACTACATCTGTCACCCATTCCATTCTAGCACTGCCCAGCTTTGCTGTTCCTAGCATCAATACTGCTGTATGTAAAAAGCTGAGTGTCATTATGATTTAAAGACCCATCCTCTGGCATGGTGCCAAATAAGTCTAATTTGGGATCTGGGGCATGATAGACAAGAAAATTATAACTCGAAGAAATGTACATTGAATTCTAATTCAAAGCAGGAGGCATTGGGTGTTACGCTATCATTTTGCATTTTGTTGTTGTTTGGGGAATTCAAAACCTCTGGTTCTGTTACAAAAAATAACACAAGGCAGGTGTTAAATTGTATATTTTGATTCATTTTCAGAGATAATAGTCTGAGATATATTGATGCTTCTTATTAATATAATTCTGAGCTAAACCTTACCAAAAATACTGCCTGTTTTCATCTTTCTGTTATTTTAAATAAACCTGATTTAATTGACAAATGTTAGTGGAATAACCAAAAAACATTAAAAAAAATTATCATGTATTTTCTTGTAATTTTTCCCTGAGTTAAGTCTGAATTCATCCATTTTTAGAAATTCAACTCTTATCTTTCAGTGACATACTTAAAATGCTTGGATAACCTGGGTTACTGATCAAATTCAACTGCCCCTTCCTTCTCTTTAAATTGCCTTTTTTTTTTTTTTTGGTAGCTATTTAAATATTTCAAATTTTTGTAGGAAATTTTGGAGTTATTTCATTTAATATCCATTTATTAGAAACATGTCATAATTCTTTACTTTTTTCTGTAATCAGTATTTTTAAGTTCTTGTCACTAATGCAATGACTAGGATTCACTCACTTCTCTTTATTTTCCCCCTTCTCTGTCCACATAAATCTTACCCTAATCTGCATCCCCTCTTCCTAAGTCACGGTTCTTGTCAACTGACTCTAGTCCTTCTCTCTTTCTACTCATCCTGGAGCCTGTTAATTTTCCTAAAACCCCTCCTCCATGCCGTAGAATTTGCCATGTCTCTCTATTGCCTACCTCCCAAAGTGAGTCTCTAATTCTCTGACAACTTTTTTAAGGTTCAATTTCTTTAGAACAGTTTAAATTGACAAGAAATTGAGAGAAAAGTACAGAAATTTCCAGTACACTCTCCTGTCCCCCCACATTCATGCCTCTTCTATAACTGACAGCCTCATCAAAGTGATTTATTTGTACACCACTTTGTATACATATACATATATATGTAGATGAACCTATGTAAACACATTGTAATCACCTAAAGTCCAAAGTTTACCTTACTTAAGGTTTTCCCTTGGTGTTGTACAATCTGGGAGTCTGAACCAATGTATGATGACATATGTCCATCATTATAACACTGTATAGAATGTTTTCATTCACTAAAAATCCTTTGTGCTCCAACTGTTCATCCTTCCCACAACCATAGCAAAATTGATAGTTTTACTTTCTCAGTAGTTTTGCCTTTTCTAGAATTTCTTATAGTTGGAATCATACAATATATAGCCTTCTAGTCTTAGATTGGCTTCTTCTGACAAATTTACAAGTCCCCTCATAACTGTCCTTGGCTTGCTTAACCCCAAATGCTGATTCCTATGGAGACTTCTTTTGTTTTTCTATTTCCTAATATTCAATGCCATTTATGGTGATTCATTGGCTTGACTCTGACCTTAGTGTCTCAGACCAATCCAGAAAGTGAACTCCTTTATTTTCAGGGTCTCTATTGCAATGCCATGAGTTTGTAATTGCTAGCTGATTCCTAATTTCAGATCCACCCGAATAATTTGTTCATAATAATTGATCCCAAGCATGTGCCCCAGTTACTGTAAGTGGGCTTCCATGCTATCCTCTGTAAAATATACCCATTACACTTCATTTGTGCATTACTACTAGTCCTTCTGGAATTCTGCCTTGCTTTTGTTTGTTGGTTGGTTGATTGCCTTTTAATATTTCTCTCAGAAATACTGCAATCATGTGCTCGAATCAGGGATCCTATTAAATTACATTCCAGTTACATAGCTACTGTGTAAATTAGAACAAATTAGTAAAACTCTGTTATTTGATTCATATATAAAATTATAGTGTTGTATACAATAATTTGTACAAACTTCATTTACTTTATAGTACCTTTTTTTATCTGCTTGAGATACTTGGGCAAAGGAAGTAGAAGAGTGGCCAGCTGTCATAGATATTATTGTTCAATATTTTTATATAACTTGTATCTGTTTATGGTTCTTAACATTTATAGCAGAATATGCCCCAGTGTACAATACAACAATTTATTATTGAGATGGAAATCTTGAAGTGTCTCTTAGAAGTACCACTTACTGAATTGGTGCCAGAGTATGATGTACAACCACTCTTGTACATTGTTCAACAATGGAAGTGAGATCACACCAATTACCAAGACTGTAACTGGTTTTCCATGATATTTCTCAGGCTCTCCACCGATATTTCTTTCAGAGCCACATACTAAAGTCTAAGTAATGTTTTTAAAAAGTATTCATTTCCTTAAGCAATAATATGTCTTATCTACCAATCCAGATGTGTTGGGTAAGAATAATTGCTCTATGTTGTATTTTATTAAGCATATTTCTATATTAATATTAATATTAATAAATATCAGATTACTTAAGACAAACCTATTATCTTTTTTCCTTCAATACTAAGAAAGGAAGAGAAATAGCCTTATTTGTGTGATAGAACATGGTTTACCAGAGAATCCCTAAAGTGGAGGATATTGTTTTCCCAAATGTCAATGAAATGATATTCACATTCTTTTTTGACTGTATTAATCTCTTATGAATCTTGAAAGAGAAAAGATGTAACATTGCAACATTATCAAGACAATGCTCAGGGCACCTGGGTGGTTCAGTTGGTTAAGCGACTGCTTTCAGCTTCTGTCATGATCCCAGAGTCCTGGGATCGAGTCCCACATCAGGCTCCCTGCTCCTTGGATAGTCTGCTTCTCCCTCTGACTTTCTCCCCTCTCATGCTCTCTCTCACTGTCTCTCTCTCTCAAATAAATAAATAAAATCTTTAAAAAAATGCTCAAACCACTAATAGGTGATACTATGAGTTATCTTTTGAAATTTGTTTTATATTAATTGACATTTTGTGTTTGCTTGGATAACAATATATATTTTATATCTAGATATAAAATGCATATTATATATTTATATATTATATGTAAATATATAAATATATATAATACTGTAAAATATGAGAGAACTTGGAAGAAATACATCTTCTGTGAATTTACTTTGTCTTAAGAGTATGACCCACGTTTTTATTGGAATCATTTTAGAATAGCACTTAACTAATAATGCCAGGACCCAACTAAGTGAGGAATATATTTAGCTATTCAGATTACAAACATCTAGAGATCAATTTTGCGTTAGTAAAGATGGTTTAATTCAATATGCTTACTTTTTGTATTTGTTATTGATATCTTTCTTCTGTGTATTTTTGTGATCTAAATAAATTGTTTTAAAATAGATAAGACTGGACAAAAGTAGGAACTTTGATCATGCGGATAATTCAAACACAGAGATCCCCATAGCAGCATTTAAAACCGGAGCCCTAGTGCATTTCAGAGTGTTCTCAATCTTTTAATGGTTACAGGTCCAGAATTAATACTGAGCATTTTGGGTGTTATGTTTGGATCAGCTTTCTAATCCACAACTTAAAATCAAAGCTATTTGTTTTCCAACACTTCTATGGAATAATGTGTAGAATGCTAAACTGAGAGTTCTGATGTTTATCATCAAGATATCCTTGGGGGGAAAAATGTTCTCTTTTTATAAAAATTAGCATTCCAAATTCTTGGTGTGCATTTTACAATAATGAGACAATATCTGATATCCTTAATGTAGGGAGTAACTTATAAAAACATATAATTTTTATATCCCTTCCCCCATTTTCTCTATTCCTTTACATTGAACCATCAGGGTAAATACATTGTGTCTACATGATACATACATCAGTTTCTCCCAGGTGAGTGGCTGCAGGGAGATGACAGAAAGACAGAGTGAAGTACAGGCTCATTTTGTCAGCTCCACTCCTGTGTGAATCCACTGAGATTGCCCTGACTCACTGGGGCAGTTCTTGTTTTACGTCCCAACTAGCATTGCCGGCACCCTGTGATCTAAGACTTCCTTAGTCACAGAGGCCGAGTGATATAAATGATTGGGGAATCTTTATGGTCTTATCTTCAGGTGTCTATATTTATCTGGGTTTAAGGAGGTAGGCTGACTCGTTAGTGAGTGCTTTCTCTACCTGACTGAAGAAATCTATTCACCTGGCCCTGGCCCATTGACCTTTTGTTTCCGTCGCCAGACTTAATAGGCTCTTTCAGCAAGGCCTGATGATCCTATAATCTTTAAGTCATTAGCTAAAGCTATACTGAACCTAGGAGAATCAGTCCCAACCCATGAGGGATTCTGGTTTTATTGCTGCAGAGTCAATAATGAGTATTATTCCTCAATGTGACAAGGGTGCAAAGGCTTCTCATTTCTTTGTTCTTATGACTGAATTATTTTGAAGTATTTTCTCTTTTCTTGGCAACCTTCAAAGCATAACAAAGACAACTAAACCATTTTGACCACATAATGTTGTTGATGTTTTTAGAATGATTTCATGAGTTTTCTTTCTGTTTACTTTGCCGTTTTGATGATGATGATGATGATGATGATGATGATTTTACTCTTACTTAGGGTGTTTGCTAACCCTTTGTCATATTTGAGAAAACAATACATATCTAATATTATACCTATATCTATCTATTTTTGGCCTGCACTAATTCTGCCTTCCTTAGTAGATGAAAAGGTTATGTCTTCCCCATGTGGAAGGAAGCCTAGAATATTCCTGGATATAGAAGCACTAACAAAAAGCGATGCTATAGAAGGATTCTGTAGCACAGGCTTCATTCTATTGAATTCCTGATGGTATTATTTTCGACACTACTCTAACATCCACAGAGAAAGCTTTCCAATGACTATCCAAGGAAGGGGTCCTATTTTGGGCGATGAGCAGCTCTTCAGCTTAGTCAAATCATTTTAGTTTCATGATTAGCATTGATAGATGTCAAGTGCCTCCTCAAAAAGAGACTCACATTTAAATTTAAATGCATTTCTGAAGAATAGAAATTATTTTTGTTTCATTTCCTTGGATTCTCTATACATTGTGTCACTTCTGATATACTGAAAGCCAGTAATACCATTTTGCATTATTTTTAGAACTGGATGAAAGACAGTGGTTACTTTCTACTGCATTTCCATTCTCCCGTTTCCTGGCCCTCTTGCGGTTTGGTGGTGCCCCACCCCCACACTTGGTTCTGATCAGTAGGCTATTTCAGCTCTCCTTCTTCTGTCCCTGCAGAATGGGGACGATGGTGACACATCGTGTGGACGATGGTGACACAAAATGAAGGCAATATGGTTTCCTGAGTTATCGCACGGAAGAGAGGTACCCTGGGAAGTTGCTTAGGTCCATAAGTATCTTTGCATGTGTAAGAAATAAATCTCGATAGTATAAGACTTGAGAGTGTGGGGTTGTTTGTTACCAGACTAAACCCTAGCCTATCCCTGACTCCCTGGGAACACCTAGAAATTTATGAAGTAATTTATAACTTTGTAAATATTATTTCATTTGTTGGCTGAGATCCACTGAACATATGAGGAACTTGAGACTCAGAGAATGTTTCCTTATCTCAGGTCACTCTTCTAGTAAATGAAAGTGATGGGTGTCCCATAGTTCATGGCTCACTCTATTATACCCATTGCCTTTCTCTCCAAATGAAATCCCCTTTGTCCATATACAACATCTGGATCTAAAAAGTGACTTTGAAAAGTCACTCCATCTAAAATAAATCTTTCTTCTTAGACTGTGTGGCCTCTGAGTCACTCTAATCAGGGAAGAGTCTCTTCTGTATATAAATATATCTTTTAGCATTCTGAATTGAAAGTGTGTACAAACAAAATCCTCTTACTCAGTAGATATTACCACAAGGAATTACGCTTTGTCTTAGGGACATAAAAGCATCTGAAATTATTATGAGAATCACAACATATTTTAAAAGTGAATTGTTTGTGTGGAGGAAATGACATTGAAAAATGTATGAAAGCAAAATCTCTCAGAAGCCTCTCTTATATTGCTTTTGCTGCCGTTAGATTTTTTTTTTTCCTCAAATTTCATTGCCTACGGTAAAAATACCTGCCTGATAATGAGTAATGCTGTAATCAGGGTCCTTGGTCTTCTGTATGGCGTTCGTTGAATGAAATGGAAGTGAGTATAAATGAAAGTTAATACAGGGTTGAAAGTCTCTGCCTTTTTAAACTGGCTGTATTATTCCTATGTCTGCAGTGTTTACCCTATTGTGTTTTTATTTGAACATGCTTATTTTCTGAACCTCATTTTTACTCTTGCTGTTATAACCCTCTCAATAATTACTTATGCTATTGTGACCTGCTGATTAGATTAAAATGGCATGTTGAAGAGATGCTCGAAAATCACTCAGAAGCAGAATCTAAAGTATTAAGTAGATTACTTAGATTATGGTTACATTTAAATTTAAATATTTTCCTTTTTCCTCAAATCAGCATCAAAACACTCTTTTGTTGGATCAGGAAAAAAATAAGAGGAAGAAAAGTTATAGAAGAGACTAATGATATTGTATGGCCAAGGTATTCGTGTTAAGCTCAGACTGGTTTTTCAAAGTGGATTTGACCTGCCATCCTTCAGGTTTTAGTTGCCTGGGATCATTTTGACTATAGCCTTTCACCATTTATTCATTTACTAATTACTCTTCTTTGAATCTTGCTTTCTAAGAGAAAAATGCTGTGTCATGGAATTTTGTCACAGAATATATATATTTTTAAGATTCATTTATTTATTTTAGAGAGAGAGTGTGGCGGGGGGGGAACTGAGGGAGAGGGAGAGAGAAACTTAAGCAGACTCTGCACGGAGGGTGGCGCCCCGGGCAAGGCTCAATCTCATGATCCTGAGATCACAGGCTGAACTGAAACCAAGCTGGACACTTCACTGACTGTGCATCCCAAGCACTCCTGTCACAGAATATTTTTAAGCTCTTTGTTATTGACTGACTCCAGTCTAAGATAGCCTAAGTGATTATGGGTTACGGTTTCAACATTATGATTTGAAATGTCCGTGTCATTGAGTTTTTACTCTGATCACTTGCAAGACTGTTCACTTTTGTGTTCTTGACATCTTTAAGCCAATGCCATCTATTACCATAGTATTAAAGGGTTCTACGGAGCCACACTGAAACATGCCATGTTGTCTGAATGTATACTTGACCTTGAGAAAATGAAAACCTTTCCTTTAGAAGAGTTGTTTAAGGCAACAAAATTTATGGCACTGGTTAAAATGTGTAAACTGAATAAGAACATTATATCACTGAAAATTGTTATTAAATGTATAATTTCAAAAGAAAACAAAATGGTTTACAATAGTTAGTAAGTTAGATCCATGCAATCCACAAGGTAACTCACCCATTGAAACAAAAATAGAATAAACACTAAGTTTTCTTCAAATTTATTATCAAAACCTCGAACAAGGAAGAACAGACCTAGTAAAAATGTGTAGGACAGAGTGTTAATGACATAGTTCAATGTCATATAGGTGGGCTAAATGTTTTGAAATTAACACCTATGTGTCACTGCCTAGCTTATAGAGTTGTATTATCTTATATGGGTATCTGTGGGCCCCTTCCTGATTTCATCACTTTCACCCCTTTCCAGGAGTTCTCTAATTCTATTGTTGGTCTTCAATATTAACTTCATTGACATCACAGTTCTGCTACACTTGTGTGGATCCTTAACAATCTGTGATTTACTTACTTTTCATTCTTTTAATGTTTTATGTAAATTATAACACATTCTGCATATTTTTCAATTTGTTTTCCTCATTCATCATTGTTTTTGACATTTATCTGTGTTGTTTTTATAGCAACAGTTGTGTTGTTTTTATTGCATATAACTCATTTTATTTATATATTTATGTATTATTCTCATTGTATTATTTCATTTTTCTTATTAATTGATATTTTGAATGGATATAAGCTTATTTTCTCTGTAATGGAAAGAAAATAGATGCCATCAATAGGTACATAGTTTGCTCTTTGGGGTTTACCCTAGGATGTAAGCAAGCTTCCTAGAGTATGCACAATGTGAGTTTTCCCTGATAACGCCAACTTCCCTAGTTGATGGAACCAACTTACACTTCCACTGGCCACGTCTGAGAAGCCTTTCTGCTCCACTTCTCCCCAGTGTTTGGGATTATAAAATGTTTTCACTTCTGCCAGTCTGGTGTATGTAACATGCTGTCTTATTGCAGTTTTAGTGTCTCTGATTAGTTATGAATTTGAACATCTTTGTATATTTATTAGACATTTGGTTTTCTTACATGAAATATTTGCTTACACTGTTGCTCATTTTCAATAGGGCTATTAGTCTTTTCTTCTTGATTCAAAAGATACTAAGCCTTTTTCGTTATGCATGTTATAGAGATTTTTCTTAGTTTATGACTTGTCTTTTTTTATCTTCATTGTGTCTTTTAAATAGTAACTTTTTTTCCCTTTATGGTGTAAGGTTTTTGTGTCATACTTATGAAAGCATTTCCTCCTATATTTAAAAGTTTTAAGGTTTTGCTTTTCACATTTAGGTCTTTGATAGACCTGGAATCAATTTCATAGATAGTACAAAATGTGGATTTACTTTTGTTTCCTAAACAGAAAACAAATTGTCTAAGTACCATTTTTTATCTATCATTACTCTTGTGACCTGCAATGCCAACTTGGCCATAAGCCAAGTTTCATATATAGTTGTCAAACTTCATTGGTTCTCTTCATGTTTACTATTGCCCAGCTCTGCACAATTAGGACACCACCTTAATTATTACAGTTTTATAATTAAACTTTCTTAGTTATTTTCACCATTTCCTCCACAATGTTTCTCCTCTTCATAGAGCTCTGTCTATGCTTGGCCCTTTGATGTTTCATATAGTATTTAGAATCAGTTTGTGAAAGTCCACAAAACCTCCACTGGAATTTTTATTTGAATTGCAATGAATCTATAAATAAATCTGGAGAGGAATGACCTCTTAGTTTTTCTATCCAGAAACAAATATATCTCTTCACTTATTTCTATCTTCTTTAAAATTTTCAATAAGCCTTTATAATTTATATCAGTAAAGATCTTTCACCTCTTCTGCAGGTATGTTTCTAGGGACTTTATATTTTGCATGTTGTCTTAAATGGAATCTCAAACTATCATTTACTTAACTTTGCAATGTGCTATCCAGGACCTGTAGTTCAATAGTGAATAGAAACAGTGAAAGCAATTTATAGAATGTTCTATACGCTAAATATTTGCGTCCCCCCCCCAAATTCATATTTTGAAATCCCAATGCCCAGTGTGATGGTTTTAGGACATGGACCTTTGGGAGATAAGATTAATGTCTCCACAAAAGAGGCCCGAGAAAGGATCCTTGCTCTTTCCACCATGAGGATAAAATGAGAAGTCTACAATCCACCAGGGCCCTCACCCAACCATGCCAGCACCCTGATTTTGTACTTTCAGCTCCAGAACTATGAAAAATAAACTTTGTTGGTTGCAAACCATCCAGTCTGTGGTATTTTGTTACAGTAACTTGAATAGACTAAGACAGAATGGTTAGATTATAATCTAACCATTATTGCAAGTAAATGGAAATGACAGTCATCTCAACAAATCCAACTAATAGAAAAGCACTCTTGGTAAATACATTTTTCATTGACTTTTTATTCTATCTAAAATTGCAGCATTTAGAGATTCTTTGGGGGTTCAGTTAAGATTAAATTGTACCAGGGGAGTATGGAAAATAAAACTATTTAAGCTCTTTATTAGTGATGTGCACCCTGGCAAAGATTTGATTATTCAGATAAAAATAATTTTCATTAGGAAAAAACCCAAAAGACCAAAAATAAATTATTCATCCTGAGTCATCCAGGGGAAAAACATCGAGGTACCAATTTCCCTCATTTTATCCTCTGGACGACTCAGGTTGGAGAATTTTTTGTTCAATAGATCTGGCATATGTAACTAATAGATCTTTGCAAAACTACATTTTCCAAGATGCCAAGCCATGTGCACTGCACAATCTGTCTTTAAAGGGGCTTTCTTTGAGCAATGGAAACAGATGTCTGCCTGAACTTTGCTTTGAAGGATGTGTAAACAAAACCTCTAGAGTCACCAGGGAAAAGCAAAGGGTGAAGTAATGTACACATCTGAATATAGGGGCTGGTGGAAAGCTGGTAACCATATATATATATCTCCTCTGGGGTTCCTCTAACCATGATACTCCTTCTCTACCTATTAGCTCACTGAGTTATGGTTTATGATAATAAAATTTAATGGCAACTTATTGAATTAAATGGAATGTTGATATAGACATATGTGTGTGTAACATATAAATACATTTGTATTGTCTTTTGCATATATGTTTAACATGTATGAGTTTTATACAAATATAAGCACCCATTAACATCAATAGTTTTAAGTTATCATTGTTAAGAGTAGAGATTCCTGAATCTAATATTTTATGTTATTGGGTGAAATATAAGAGTAAAGATAGGTAGTAAATAAATTGAGGTTAAGACGAATAGCAGTGAGGGCACCTGAAGTTCCCATAAGTTAGCTCCTACTAGGATTTATTAACAATAAAATTAGAGTCAACTTTACAAATTATTTTCTGTAATACCCAATCTAACTTCCCCTTGAGGGGCAAAAAGACTCTTTTAATGAGAAAAATAACTGCCTGGGAAATATCAAGTAGAAGTAATAGATGCCTATTTCATTGATAATCATTATTTCACATCAGTTGTTCTAACGTGAAAAGGGCATGGTTTTATAGTGCAGCGAGCCTAAAGAATGATCTAAGATGAGTCTGAGACAACAGCAGCAGGAGAGTTCTCAGAGCTCCATGCCACCGGCACATATTTGTGAACATGAAAATAATTTCCACCTTCTAGGCAGATCACCACAATGAAAAATGAGAAACAAAGCCAGGTCACTTCAGAAATCAACCACAGGCTGCCAGAGGTTTACAACTTCCCTCCGTCCCAGTGACTTTTGGAGATGAGAAGAGGATAGAAAGAGAAAGGGAGTGAATTATTTTCTAATATATATTTTTTTGCAATAAAGATAATAAATTGCATTACAGACCTTTTCAAATGAATAAAAAATATGTTTCGGGAAGAGCTCTGCCACAGAATAACTGTGTTATGAACAGTTCATTTCACAATGCATTTGTCCGCATCCTGGATCATATTAATAGACCAGGGCTGTCCATGAATCTCAGGTGCATAAAACATCAGTAAAGAGAAAGCACATCACCAGTGCTGACCTGAGAACATAATAGGAGAGCTGGGTTTGTTCAGCTCTGTACCATCTATTTTTTAATAAAATCGTTCTGGCTCCATGCAATAACTTACAATGTGATGTTAAATAATGAGAAAAAAATTAGCTGGCATTATTGGAATAGTTTGCATTGCACCAGGCATGTGCATATAATTTATGTGCACGTCACTAATCTGACCTTCTCAACCACCTCACAAGGTAGACATTATCTTTTTTTCCATAGGCCCAAATAGTTTACTCCTCCCCAGATTGTAACCTGGTGTTAGGGAGATTGGCAGGACTGAAATATAAATCTCAGATTTCTGATTGCAAGATGAGTGTTCTTTCTACTGGGTATTATTTATTTGGTTGACTACAGAATTTAAATTCTGGATCCAAGGTAGAAAGAGTACATCTCATTTCAGCCCCATGTTGCAAATTATTAATAATGAAATTGAGAGACAAGTTTGCAAATTATTTTTCTGTAACGCCTGATGCAACCTATGGAGGTAGCAGGATGGTAATTAAAATATTTGGCCAAGTCCTGCATGCTAAAGATGTTAACAAACATCTTTGTTATTCTAGCATTTTCTCTTCATATTTATTTAGGACACACAATGTTAGAATATTAACAAATAGTATGTCTCCCAGAGCATAAAGTACAGAGTCCAGATTGAGGAATTCCATTTCTGTCTTCCTGATAGAATGTTTGCTGAAGTGGAAACACAGGACACATCTATACTGCTGGATTCTTTCAGAGAAACTGTGGGCAATTTTGTAATCAAGAGCATTTTCCTGTCAGTGCCCCATATAGATGAATGATGAATGGATTTCTAATCACTGGCATTGTTCCAGTTAGACAGAGGCCCATGGTTCTAGAAAATTCCACAAAGCTAAGTTTGATTGTGTTACACTCAGCATCAAACATATCCAGTGACCCAGAAAGATATTAAGAGTGTACTGAAGTCATGATATGGCTGTCTCTAAGCTTATGTGGCATAAGATTCTCTGATTACGCTTCAATAAAATCTCCTATCTCCTGAACAGATATAATGGCTTTGGCAAATGAAATTCATACTGAAACAGCTCTGTGGATGCCATTTCCCACTGGAAGGAATTTTCATAATGATTATGGTATTTGCTGTGACCAATGAGGCTACCAGCTTATTGGTGGTGTTAAAATTGAGCGGCTTCTTTAGCACTCCCTTCCTTCCTTCCATGCTTTTCTATATTTCAGCAACATTTATTGAGCCAGCTATGGTGCAGTCACTGTTGTCCATGCTAGTGGTATAAATATCATTGAACAAGTTAGTGTCCCCAAGGCACTTCCAATTTATGTCAGGCCAAAAGACACTAACAAATTATGTTAGGTGATAAGTGCTGTATAGAAAAAAGCAGAGAAAAGCACAGGAAGTGATGGAGGGGATGGTATTCTATATCTGTGGGCAGGAAAGTTCCTATAGGTAAGGAGATAAATGAGCACAGAGCTGAATAAATGAAAGGAGAAGCCGTGAAGATATCTGGGAAATGAACATCCCAAGAAGAGGAAACCAACAGTGCAAATGCTACATGAATTGCTTTGTGCCTTTGTTCTTTAAGGATGGTTGAGAATGGGTGGGGAGGCGCGGGTGTTGAAAATAAGATTTGGAGAGGAAGCTTAGGGTCATGTAGTCTATAGACTTCGAGTTTTCCCTGTTTAATATGGGAAGGGACAAGAGTGATGTTTTGGAGGGTAGGCTTGAGAGATGATCCATTTAAAAGGATAGCTCTGACAGCAGTGTGGAGAATAGAATTCACAGAGCCAAAGGACAAATCTGAGGGTGAATCCAAACTTTGCAATACTTGGGAGGTATTTTTGAACTAATGGGAGATGATGTGCCCAGACTTTAAGCTTTCGTTGCCACCTCTGAAACAAGCAGCTTCCAAAATGCTACATCTTTGAACTTCTTCTCGAAAATCTCCTTTTAAGTACAAGAGGTCAGATACTAAGATCTAAGCTTATCCACAGATAGCGTTCAAACATCTCTGCACCTGATTTAGCACAAACATCCAACAATCTCTATGTCCTGAGCTCCACCTTTCTTTAAATGTTCCTATTTTGTGTGCTGTCACAGAGGGTCATAGTCTAAAACCACACTGCCATAGAAGGTGATAGGACAAATCCAGAATGACCCATGGGACCTTCCAGATGTTTTAAGTCCAGGTGGGCAACTAGGAAATGCACAATTTGATAATTGGAAGCAACCACTTTTGCTTGTTTTGGCTTTTAACCATGAAACCTCTGTTAATTCCTCAGAATTCCTGTAAATCATTCAACTTCATGTTGGTCTAAGCTCTTTGGGCTACCGAAGTTCTGACAAGTAGAGTGAAGACAAATTCTCCCCATTGTCAATAAAATATTCTCATTTAGAGCAATTTTACAAATTATTTCCGTTCTGGATGTAACCATAGGAAGAATTTTAAGAAGGGAGCTATTTTGAAACTATAAATTATACCATAATTTTAATTTCTACAGTGTATTTATCAAGTGCCAATTTACAGAGCTAAGACCTTTATAGTGTTAGAAGAAAACATACATTTAAAAAGGGATTCTGTCAAACTTAAACATGTCTCTGTTTAATATGTTTTTTTTAAAAGGAGATATATGCATTTGTGGTTTTTCTTATGTATTGACAATAACAGTGAGGATTTAAGTGAAGGGTATTTCAATGTAAACGAGGTATTTGAGGGCAAGAAGACAATTTTTTATTTATAAGATATACATATGTAATGACTTTCCAAGTTCAATACATCTCTTTATTGATGAAAAGTTTTGATAAGTCATTTGCATTATGTTGAAACATTTATTTTCAGAAAGTGGAATGTATAATCGTAGATGGTTATTTTGATAACCAAGATATTATTTTGCTGCTCTTTTGGTGATTCCATGTTTGACTTTGAATGTGGGCAAGATGCTTTACATTAACGATTTTTGTAATGTAAAAATACATTTAAAAATTTTAGACCAGTATCATGGACAGTTTTTATCGGTATATTTTGAAAGTGAAATTGATTAGATAACATACTAAAATGCCAAAGGGATGAGAACATTTTCTTTCATCTGAAGTGTACATAATTAGAAAATGGTGGATAGTTATACTTCAAAAGGTATTTCATGTCCAAATTGTAAAATCTATAATTTTCTACACATTAGAAATGAGATGTGCCAGGTGAAGGTAGATTGTACTAGTGTTTTACACTGTTCGAAATAGGTTAAAATGGGTGGCATTTCATGTTTTCAAAGTTCAGAAATACTTATGAACAAAATGGCCCATGAGATAAGAAGTTACTAATATGGATTTACTGTGAACTCCAGAGCCGCTCCCAACTCCCACAAGTCTTGATTAGTTACCCCTCTTTGGTTCTCTCATAGCATCTAGAATTTCACAATTATTGTGGCATTCATCCCTCCATGTTGTAGTTTTATTTTTACTTATTTTTTATTTTTACTTATTTTACTTATTTTTAATTATTTATTTACTTATTATTTACTTATTATTGTGGCACTCATCCCTCCACGTTATAGTTTTATTTTTACTTATTTTTTATTTTTACTTATTTTACTTATTTACTTATATTTACTTATTTTTTACTTATTTATTTCTGCAGTAGACGTAAACCACTCAATGACAGAAACTATTTTTTGTTCACCTTTATATTCTAGCCCTTACTACCTACAGTGCTTATGACATAACAGATTAGATAAATATTTACTGAAATAACTTGGCCATGTGTGAAAGAGAACAATATGGAGAAGAAGAGTAATTCTACAAATGGGCTCGCACTTTGCAGTACAAGCAAAGGGTCTTGGCATACTTTTTATTCTGGTCATAAAAGAGGTAGCCATCTTTGTGCAGATGTATCTCAGAGGAGTCTTCTATCTCTGTCTTTCTATCCCAGAGCTTCTCAGATATTGGAGTGGAGACACATGAGGGATCAAACTTGGCACTCACCTATGTGCACAATGGAAGTGAAAGATGTTAATCCCTATAGGATAAACATGGATCAAAGGGGTTTTGGAATTAGTGGGTAAACACTTCTTAATTTTGTTCTTTAGGTGGACAAGTCTGAAGCACATTTTATACCATTCTTTGTAGAGTACGGGTGGTGGGATGGTGCCCTAGCTGCTCCTAGTGAAGATCAACCAAAGAATGCATCCAGACATTGGTTTTTCCTTCTCCTTTGCACTATTACCAGTCTACATGACTGTTGTCTGAAGCTATTCTCCAAACAAATATCTTGACAGACAGCTAATTTCAGGTTCTTTTTCAGATGGGATCTTATGTTAAGAAACCACCTAATGACTAGTGGAAGTTATATAAGTCATTTGCATCTCAGTTTTTTCTTCTCAGTTTTATTGTTACAATAAATAACAGATGAGGAAAATAGACCCAGTGACACCAATAGGGCACCTTCATGTATATGGGTAGGGACAAGTAAACTTATGAAAGTTTAGTGTCATATCTCAAGTCCTTTGTAAAAGCAGTTTGGCACCTTTCTGTCTCTTTCTATATATCTATTCAGAAATAACTCCTAGAGTAAACATGGTAGGAAGGAGCAGTAACTAAAAGGGTGCATTTTCAACTCTCTTCTCCTAAGAGAAGGGTTGTAAACAAGTGTAGATCAGACAAACCTGGAGGAACATTATCTCTCATGTGCTATCCTGTGCAAATAAATTATGCAATCTATGTAAGATCCTTTGCTTTATTTTAAGATCAACCTGAATCATCCTTGTAAATTGACAGATACACCTTTTTTGATTAAGAGGTTGAATTCAATTTGTTTATATTTATGATTTTTGCCTATGTATTTATAATAAGGAATATTAAACCATAGTTTTCCCTTTCTTTCCTTTTATCAGACTTTAAACATATAATTATAGTAGCTTTATAAATTAAAATTATAATATATTCTTACATCTTTATCCAATATTTTGGAGCAAATTTTATAATATGGACCTAAGCTTGCATAAACATTTAAAATAGCTAGTTCATAAAACTAGACCAATTTGAAAGTAATAGTATTAAAGCTTTTAATTTTTTCCATAATCATTAGTATATATAAACCCTGGCTGTGTGTCTTACCACTACCATGTGACCTTGAGCAAACTAGTCTGTGCTTCAATATTCTCATTTATAATATGAAGATAAATAGTCAATCTTACCTTATAGGATTATTGTGAGGGCTCAGTGAGTTAACATATGTAAATTTTGAGGTACAAAGTGCTTGTTACAGTGCCTAGAACATAGTAAACACAAAATAAATTCTAGTTATTACTATTACTATTGTAGAACTGTCACAAAAATTGGAACCTAGCTAAATAGAGGAATTTGCAAGTAAGTTATGAAGTAAATCATGATCATCACATCACAAAATATCACAAACTCATGGCCAATCTATATTTTCAAGGAATTTGTCTTGGGACGTCTCCTGAAAACACCATGCAACTTTTTTTTTTTTTTTAATTTTATGTGAAGCAGAATTAATTCATAGTCTAGAGTTTTTTATTTTTCTAAAGCTATGCATGTTAAGTTTCTTTTTAACCTTCCAATAAAGATAAGATAGATGAGGATGCCTGGGTGCCTCCGTTGGTTAGGCATCCAGCTCTTGATTTGGTCTCCGGTGGTGAGATCAAGTCCGACCTGTGGCTCCACACTGGGCATGGATTCTGCTTGGGATTTTTCTCTTTCCCTCTCCCTCTTCCCCTTCCCCCACCCTGCGTGCTATCCTCTGGTATCTCCACTATCCATAAGATATCAGAGGATAATTCGCATCACTGGCCTGATGATCCTTTGATTAAGAGGTCTTCCTTGCTTAATTTTTAAATTTATGTCTTTATAAGTAAATTAGATTAAAACTAGTCCTTTTCTATCCCAATAACTTAAAGGAAAGTTATAACTGAATGCTTCAGAACATACAACTTCTTTGGCAAGGAAGGTATTGGTCTGGTTGGCCCTGAAGGATCTTGTTTATGGGCAAATTCCTGCAGTTCCAATGTCCAAAAATGTTTGGGTTATCTAAGAATTCCACTCCAGTGGAGTATTTCATATGCATTAAGAAAGAATGAAATTTTGTCTGGTTTCTGTCCTTTGGTCTCCTGAAATTTCCCTTCCAGTTTTATTTTAAAAAGAAAGAAAAATCAAACTAGGATCCACCTCTGAAAGAGAATACTAGCTAAATTTGGTAGGACCTAAATCAGCCATTTAATCAAAATGTTAATATAAAAATATTAAGTGAAAAAATGTTAGATAATGCAATAATGATCATATCTCAATTGTACAGTATGTATCTGTGCTTGCAGGGAAAGAAAATAGAGATTGTGCTGAAATGATAATAGTGGTTTTCTGTGGGTTTTGAGATTAGTAGTATATTTCTTTTCTTCATTATATATTCCCTAAAGCCTCACTATAAACATGTATTGCTTTTATGATGAGAAAAACATACTTAGAAATTCATTT
Organism: Mustela nivalis; assembly: GCF_964662115.1. Taxonomy (NCBI): domain Eukaryota; kingdom Metazoa; phylum Chordata; class Mammalia; order Carnivora; family Mustelidae; genus Mustela; species Mustela nivalis. Next base: position 92,938,395 of record NC_139030.1, on the reverse strand, counting down.
TAGACTTCTTTCTCGAGTTGTCAGACTCATGTGTCTTTGTCTGCTAGCCGGAAAAACATGAAATCTGCTATTCTGGTGGCCGAGGGAGAAGAGATCATACAAAGGAGAAGAGCTACTGGGTTGCAGGAAACTCTGAAAATAACTCAATCCTGGGTTGAGAAGTACATGCCTGACTTCTCCTCCCTCTTTAGTTCCCTACAGCAAGCATACATTTCTTCTGGCATTTAATAGTGAGATTTCTTTTAATGCCGGCCATTAAAAGGGAAAAAAAATGATAAAAAGATAGAAAAAGGGGAAAACAAAAGTATGATGTGAAGTCTCCAAAACAAACTGAAAATCAACCAGAATGAGCTTAAAATATTTTTCCCACCTGGTATTCACAGGTATGGGAATTGAATTAGTTGCTGGCTTGTCATTTTAGTTTTTTGGTTTTTGGGGTTTTTTAGCCTTTTCTTCTCACTTTAGGGATATGTCTTTTAACAGTGATTTGGAACAGGACGCATGGGTGATACAGTTGGTTAAGCTCCGGCTTTTGGTTTGGCTTAGGCTCAGACTGTGATCTCAGGGTCCTGATCTCAGAGTCATGAGATCGAGCCCTGAGGCCCCACCCAGCTTCCAAGCTCCCCATTGGATCCTTTTGAGAAAGACTCTCTCTTTCTCTAGAACTGCTCCTCCCCTCCCTAAAAAAAATAAATATTAATTATTATTATTATTATTATTTTCAGCTATGATCTGGACCACTTCTTCCAAATGTGATGTTTCCATTATCAGTCCTTTTTTTGGTCCTTGGTCTGCTGTTTCTGGCAACAGAAGTTTCTTTATAGTCCTCCTCACACTGACACATACACTGATACTGTTGAGTCATTTGTTACAAAAGGTAATGGTTGCAGAACAGAAGGCAAGAAGAAAAAAATGAGAGACAGATATTCAGAATAATCATAATCAAGAAAGAATGGGCCACTTGCCAGAAGCAGTCAAGGATCTATGCAAGGAGTAAATGAAAGGATTTGATGATATTTTCTAAATGAACATCTCATCATCTTTTCTGGTTCCTATTGTTACAGGGTCAGCCATACTGGCATCATTCTTAAACTCATTCCATCACCTCTGTCCTGTCCTTCCTCTCTACATAATATAAAGTGTGGTAAGGGGGTTCTCTGTGATGAGATTCCTATTAAAATGATGCCTTCTTTGGTTCCAATTATTGTATTCATGTCTTATTTTTGAATTGGATGTATAATTTTATAATTTTAATTACAATTTTTCTTATGACAAGTTAAATGCATATTTGATATAGAAAATAGAAATAAAAGGAAAATGAACAAAACTCGTCCGTAATTCCATCACTCAAGTGATCACTTTTAACATTTCGAGATACATACAATGGACAGATGTAGGCATGAATCAGTTAAAATAAAGCCAAAGTTAATCCTTGATGGTAGTGTATAGCTATTTAAAAGTTCTGAGGATTAATTTTTGTTAATGCTCAGTGGGGCATAATATAGTACCATTATAAAACTCTGTATTTAGGGAACAAGTGAATTTTCCTTGCTGCCAGTGCCCTGGCCAGTTTAGAATTCCTCAGGGTCTCTGGAAGACTGGGGCATAGAGCTGTGACCCTAATCTAGTGCTTTTCCAGAAGTGGTATTAGTGAAATAAAAGTAAAATAAATAATAATAAATATATAATAATAAATTATCTCCAGATAATTTCTACATGATTCCTATTTTAGTTTTCAGTTACTTCTTATAAATCCTGAGTTTTTAAAATGATTATGAGAATATTAACTCAACAGTTAATTTATAATTCTTTATAGGTTTGTTAATTGATTTATCTTTATATTTTGCTTATAATGTTTTGAGGATCAGGTTAAAATTTTAAACAACCAAGTTACGAGTGTTTTTTTTTTTTTATTTGCTTGTTTCTACTTTTGATTTCTTCTTCAAAAGACTTTACCATATCCAATACAGTGTGTGTATTAATTACTTTGCGTTAATGTCATCATTCTTTTTTATTTAAAATTCTCGTTCATCTGGAATTTAGTTTGGATTAAGCTGTAAAGTAGTAACTAAATGCTTTTTGCTATAGATCTGCTGTTGGAGGTCATTCATTTATTCATTCATTTACTTATTCTACAAATAAGGGTTAAGTGCCTAATATGTACCAGATACTACAGGGTGTTCTGGCATAGAGTTGTAAGAAAGAAAGACAAAATTCCTGCATATTAGAGCTTACATTTTAGTGAGCTGGGACAAATAATTTGCAAATATATGTGCATCTCAGACAATAAGTGTCAAGAAAAAATAAGGCAGAGTAAGAGAGATGGATATAGGGTGCGGTCTTATAAGGGCTGGTTAGGGAAATCTACGCTGTTGGAACAACTTTTGATCAAGAATAAAGCAGGGGAGCTAGACGTGGGCTTTTCTGCGAGAAGAGCATTCATGGTACAACAATAACAGGACAAAGGCCTGAGGCAGAAGCATGATCAGTTGGAACAACGAGTGCATGTCAGTGTGGTAGGACAGGGGCCAGGTTGTGTAGGATGCTGAGGACATTACAGAGTTTGGCATTTACTCAGAGAGATAGAAGCATATAAGCTGAGTAGTGATATGTTCTGGTTATGTTTTAAAAGGATCGCTTTGACTATTTCAAATATATATGTTCTGTCATGCTATATTCTGACCTACTGCTCTGACGTCTATCCTGATACCTCACGGGTTAAAAAAATCAATGAATTACAATATTTTATTTTATAGTAATACAGGTCTGCCTTCATTAGTCTTTGATAAAGTTGTATTGCCGATTTCTGTGAATTTTTCCCAGATAATATTTGGAAAAATTTTTATATTATCTCAATAATATTATTAGGATTTTGTTTGGATTTGAATTAGATCTATAGATAAGGTTTAGGGGTTTATTTATAGTATTTTTTATTGCCATACAGACTATGCTCATTCTCTGTCTTTATTCAAGTGTCATTTTATCTTTCTTGGAAGAGTTGTACTGTTTACATTGTTTCTCCACAGTTAATAAATTTAATTCTAGAATATTTATATTTATATCACTTTTGAGGAATAGTATCTTTTATGATTACATTTTCTTACATTCTTTTTGGTTTTGGGAAAACTGCTAGAATACAAAAATACATATACATATATAATCATATCTGATGACTTTTTTTTAAGATTTTATTTATTTGACAGAAAGATAGAGAGCACAAGCAGGGGGAGTGACACAGAGGGAGACGGAGAAGCAGGCTCCCGCTGAGCAAGGAGCCTGAAGTGGGGCTTGATCCCAGGGCCCTGGGATCACAACCCTAGTCAAAGGTGGATACTTAACTGAGCCACCCAGGGGTCCCAACTACTAAAAATTTGTAATGGAGCATGAAATTAGGGAGCACGATGCCTCCAGTTTTGTTTTCCTTCTTTTCTTTTAATTTTTATTTATTTTTTAAAATTTATTTTTAGTGTTCCAAAATTCATTGTTTATGCACCACACCCAGTGTTCCATGCAATATGTACCCTCCATAATACCTACCACCAGGCTTACCCAACTTCCCACCTCCCTCCCCTCCAAAACCTTCAGTTTGTTTCTCAGAGTCCATAGTCTCTCACGGTTTGTCTCCCCTTCCGATTTCCCCCAAGTCTCTTCTCCTCTCCATCTCCCAAAGTCCTCTATGTTATTTCTTATGTTCCACAAATAAGTGAAACCATATGATAATTGACTCTCTCTGCTTGACTTATTTCACTCAGCATAATTTCTTCCAGTCCTGTCCATGTTGATACAAAAGTTGGGTATTCATCCTTTCTAATGGAGGCATAATACTCCATAGTGTATATGGACCACATCTTCCTTATCCATTCATTCGTTGAAAGGCATCTCGGCTCTTTCCACAGTTTCGCAACTGTGGCTATTGCTGCTATGAACATTGGGGTACAGGTGGCCCTTCTTTTCACTACATCTGTATCTTTGGGGTAAATACCCAGTAGTGCAATTACAGGGTCATAGGGCAGCTCTATATTTTGTTTTCCTTTCTTAAGATTGTTTTGGCTATTCAGGATCTTTTTGGTTTTCCATAAAAATTTTAGGATTGTTTATTTCTGTAAAAAAAAAAAATCTGATGACTTTTAAAAATTTGCTTGTGTATTCTGAAGTTTTTAATTAGAGTCTCTTGTGTTTTTGGGCAACCCTATCTTATTCCAGAAACACTTAGTTTAAATTTTTCTTTCCAATATTTATACCTCTTTTTCTTATTCTTATATTGAATCACCTAAAATGTCAGGAGAGTATTAAATGCTTGTGACAATAATGGGCATCTTTTTCTTGTATCTGGTTATTTATGCAAATCCCTCTGATACTGATAGCAAATGGGCTTATTTTTCCGTGCCAACTTCAATTAAATAATAGTGACTGGTTTTCTGAAGTTCTATAATAAGAAAACTGGGGTTTGATACAAACAGTACTACGTCCAATTAGCATTTGGTGCCAGGGACTTAAATGCAGATGGGCTACTAGTCTCGAATTCAGCAAAATGATAGCTGTTAATTTGAGATGATTTTCATCACAGGGTGTCCATAAATTCTGTCAGATTGTTCCACACCCACACTTTCATTCATGGTCAAGTTCTCCTTTGTTCATTTTTACTAGGAGCTGGTGGGGGAGTATATGACACTAAAGAAATAGACTTCGGTGAGGCTCTTCCAATTTAACCAGAGAGAAGTGATCCTTCAAAAAACTAGTAGGCAAAAATATATTGTTTTAAAGTGCTAAAAGGAAAAGAAGACAGTTTTAAACCTTCTCTATATCAAACTCAGCTACTCTGTCTCACAGATTGCAGCACTGCAAGGAAATTACTTCAAATAGAAATTTAGCCATGTGTATTTTGATTGTTACTGCTCACCAGATCTCACATTCAGGCTCTCAAAAACAAGGTGAAGGATTTTAACACATGCACATAACATCACACATTCTTATAGTTAGGGTGCTACCACGAAGACGTAGAAAAAATTGGGACACCCATGTCCTAGCACTCTGGGCTCTAAAATACTTGCAGTATCTATTAGACCAGAGAAAGGGTGAACCTCTCCAGTGGTTAGCCAAAATAACATTGTTACCCATCACCCCCTTTATCACAATGCTTTCTCTATATTAACCAGAATGAAGGTAAAAATTTTAAGAGATTAATGCATTAACAATGGATTTACCTCTTAGAGAAGATGATACACCTGGGGTCAATAGATGAAGTGAATTAATTTTAGATTTTAAACTCTGTCTTCTACAACCTGATGAATACATAAAATACATTGTTTCCATGTGAATCAGGGAACATAATAACAGTAATTATGAAGATTCTTAGCAATAGCTGCACATTAAAATGCTTTGAAAATACTGATATCTGGACCCCAGCTCTAGAAAATCTGATTCCATTGATATGGGATGAAGCCTTGGAATTTCTTGAAGAATCTCCTTGAAGAATTCTAGGTGATGCTAATTGAAGCAAAAGTTGAGAACTATGATATCATTGCTCCATCTCAAAAGATGCCCTTTCCAATCAATTGGAGTCATTATATATGTCAATATATAATGATCAACTAGGAATTAATAGATGTTCTAAAATGACCTCCCATGAAATCAATCACCTAAAGAAACATTTCAAAATTTCCTTCCAGTGTAATTAGACTTAACATGGTTAAAACAAAGGATTCTTCAGTAACAACCCAGGACAAATATGTGAGATAATATAAATAGTAAATAAAGATTTTAATTTATCAGACAATTATTCCCTAAATTTTGTACTTTTTAATAAATATCTATGAGAATATTACACATGAGGATGGATTATTTTTTGAGGATAGATCACTTTTAAGTCAAAATTATAAAATGAAAAATTACATGTATTTTTCCGAAAGCACATCACAAATATTTGAATTTCAGGGTGCCTGGGTAGTTCAGTCAGTTAAGTGGCTAACTCTTGATTTCAGCTTGGATCATGATTTCAGGATCGTGGGATCGAGCCCTGGATCGGGTTCATCACTCAGTGGGGAGTCTGCTTCAGGATTCTCCCTCTCCCACCAACCCTTCCCCCCATTCTTGCTCTCTAAAATTGATCAATCAATCATCAATCAATCAATCTTCACAAATATTTCAGTTTCTACTATGTTATACTCTTAGGCAACAAGGCTATAATAGTAAGAAAAGGCATATCCATAAAAATCTCTTCCCTAACAGTATCTACTTTTAAGTGGAGGAATTGGACTATAAACAAATGAACAAAATGAAGTAACCTCGCTTTAAAATCATAACCTCTGTCCTAAGGCTCTTCATGTGGAGCCACAGTCATACTTCATTTGCCTTTTCCATTTTCTGAAACTATGATTTCATTCATTTTCCTCTCTTCAACCTTCAACAGCCTTACCCTTTTAGTCTCCTCAGATGTCTTGCTTTCCATGTCATTGGGAATATAAAAGCCACCAGAAGGGAGTTTCCACATTTGCACCAGGATGTCTGCATCTATAGCCATGATTATATCACCTATCTTTGTTTTAACTCTCCCTGATGGTCATTGTGTGCCGAATTTTATCTCCTTCCATCTTCTCAAGGTTTATCACTCCAGCAACATCTCCATCTCTACTGCCTCTTTCCCATCAAAGTGCAAACAATCTGTTATACATTCAATCTTATAATGAAAAATATGAAACAGTACTTCTTTTATCTATCAATGGTCAACTGCATTGAAAGTCTTGTGCTCCAGAAACTCTTCTGTCCTGGGCAAACAGGGACTGTTGCTCACCCTATTTGAGGCCACATTTCTCTTCAGGCACCATTCCAGTTATCTGCTCCTTGTTACAACATTTATTGAGTTTTTAATACTAGCACACTCTAATTCTCTTCCTTTCATTCTCTGCTGCACACAGGCTTTCATCCTAACTACTTTACTGGAAAAGCTCTTATTAAGGTCATCAACAATGTGTAGGATGCTGAATTCAACAATCAATTTTCAGGTATCGTTTTTAGTTCATCTGTCAGTCGCATTTCATGTAGTTTGATCAGTCTTCCTTTTGAAACACGTTATTTTAGTTATTTCTTTATTTAGTTTTTGGTGAAATTTCATCCATTTATTTATTTATTTATTTATTTATTTAATTGTGTTATATTAGTCACCATAAAATACATCATTAGTTTTTGATGCAGTGTTCCAAGATTCAAACGTTGAAACATGTTCTTTTCTTGGCTCCAGACACTTAATTTCTGTGATCTTCTTCTGGTCATTTCTTCCCATTCTGCTTCTATGTTTCTTTATTTTCTAGACCAAATTTAGAGTACCCCAAAACTCAGTCTTCAGGCCTCTTTTGCCCATGAACTATAATCCAAACAAGTGTGAATATTTGAGGGAAATAATGAGGTAAAGAAGGCTTCATGGAGGATGTAGCAAGCTGTAATTTAATGGTAAAGTTACACAATGAATTCTGTTACACTGAAAAGAAATTTAAAGAAATAGTAAAGTTATGTTTATAACTCACTATATTCTATTTACTGTGCAAGGTTTCAGTAACATATTCTATATAGGATAAACATGGACAGTAGAATTTTAGTTTTGTTAAAAATATCACACAGGAAGTTACACTTTAAATATTTCATTTAAAGTATTCAAAAATTTCCCTTAGAAAATACATGCAGCCTAGAGGTATCTTTGAAAGAAATAAGTGATGTTAAACTTTCAGGTGAATAAAGTAAGTAGGATTTTAGTAAATTCAATAAAAACATAAATTCAATAGAAACGTCTGTAAGAAGAAATCATAGAGTGGATAGTGAATAATGCATAAGTAATAAGATATAGAATACCAACGTTCTTATAATACTCATAATGCCATTATTATAAATTGTTATATAAAGAATTATTGTGAATTCTTATTAATTATTAGTCTAAATATTAGTTATTCATTGGTGGAGAACATTTTCTTTTTTTCATACTTTCTTTTATTTATTTATTTATTTTTTACAGAGATCATTCTAATTGTAATCTTTCATCACCTCTTGGCACACCAGTTTGTTTTTGTATTTGCAGCTATACTTTTAATGATTAATGGACTTGGATTAAGTGTCTTCTTATAAAACCAAAACAGTCTAGTGGTTAAGAGTCATGTTTTTGGAGCCAGGTGGGCTGGATTTGTATCCACCACTTATTTGCTGTATAACCATGGACAAGTAGCTTAACCTCACTAAACCTCAGATTTCTTAGAAGCACAAAGAGAATAGTAACATCATCAGTGGGTTACAGTCTGAGGATTAGGTAAAATATTACATGCAAGTGTTTAGCCCAGTATATAAAATATAGTACTTAGTAAACATGTACTGTTATTATATTTGTGATCCAAAGAGAAACTTGAGAATTCACTTAAGTTTTTGCATACTTCCTTAGATTCCATTACTTTTTCCTTCCACGTATAAAATTTCCATTTAATTTATTTAAAATTTCAACATGATAGAGGAATACATTTTAAAAAGTCACAAAATTAAGTTTGACATTTATTAAGAACAGAAAATATGTTTATTATCAGATTTTTAAAATCCTATAATGCCAAAATATAAATGAACAAGGATATTGAAACTTACGTGCATTTGCCACTACCTGGAAACAGAGATCCTTTATGGGGTGTCAAAGGGTGGGGCAATTTGGTCCAGAAAAGCCAAGGAGAGTACCTTTCTGAAATCACAGGGAGTGGCTAGTGGCTGAATTAGTCTTGTCTAATGTTGGAGCCCTTGCAGGACGGGATCTGTGAGAAAGTGTTAGCTGATACACAGCGTTCTGGTTCCCTGTGTTTAGATGTATATCGGTGGCTAGGATTACAGAAAAGTCAGTGAGTCAAGAGAACTATATATTTTCCTCTCAGCAACTCTACATCACAATTCATTGCTGTTATTTAAAAAAAAAAAAAAAGGAAGAAAATTAGCCTGATTGTGTCTTAGTTGACAATACTATCTCAATGAATCTGAGGAAAATGGAAAAGAAGAAGAACAAAATTGAATAGTTGCCTTCTTTTACTACCTCACAGATATAATACCCATGGATTTTTGGCCATCTATTTTCTTTTTCTCCCAAATTTTCCTTTCTGGCGCGAGGCTGACACTGAATTACAAGACCAGATTTATGCTGTGGCTGCTTGATATAATAACTTTGCATACTTGAGAAGAATACATCGTCTGTTCCAACAACTTAAATGTAGCCAGTTTATGTCAACCCTCCTCCCTTACACACACAAATTCAGAAGATTTTTGATATAGTTAAATATATCGGTTTTCCTAATTGAATAATGGGAAAAAAAGAACGATGGTTCATAAATCAAGATCTTAAGAATACACAAAAAACATGAACTATTCTGACAGAAAAATTTCTCAGCAAGCAATTGAGAGGATGTTATGTTCCCTGTCTCCCAACCCCCAAGGTCAGTTTTGCAGTCTAAGAGACTGTGGACCTAGAAACTGATGATGCAATGTCCTTTTTATAATCTGTTGAATTCAACTGGCTAAAATTCCGTTAATTCATGTGTGTTTATGAATTATTGGGTTCTATAGTTTACTTTTTTGGTAATGTCTTCGTTTGACTTTGTCATCAGAATAATACTTGCCTTCAGAATGAATTGGAAAGATTTAATTTCTCTTCTTTTTAAAAGCATTTGTATTAAACTGTTATTTCTTCAAACATTTGGTAGATCTCACCAATGAAGGCATTTGCTCCTGGCATTTACTTCCTGGGAAGACTTTCAGCAACAATCAATTTCTTCAAAAGAAATATAGCCATTCAGGTTATTTATTTCTTTTTGAGTGAACTTCAAGGGATTTGTAAATTTTACCTACTATCTTTTAATATCTGTAGAATCTGTAGTAATAGCCCCTCTCTCATTTCTGATATTGGTAATTTGTGTTTTGTCTCCTTTTTTTCTGATTAGCCTGGCCAGTGGTTCATCAATATTTTTGATTTTCTCAAAACACCAATTTTAGTTTCATTGATTTTCCCAATTGGTTTTATTTCTTTGATTGGATCCAGATTTTCCCTTCATATCATTTTCCTTCTGCTTGAAGAATTTCCTTTAACAATTCATGTAGTTCTGGTTTGTTGGTTCTGAAAATTTCTGGTACTTATAAATGTCTGGGAAAATCTTTATTTCACTTTTATTTTTGAAAGATACTGTCAATTGGCATAAAATTCTGTGTTGATTGTTTTTCTTTTTCAGAATTATAAGGAGCTACACTGTTTTCTAGTTTACATTGTTTCTTATGAGAAGTCTTGTTATAGTTTGTATTATAATGCTTTTATGCAATATATCTTTTCTTTCTGGCTTCTTGTAGTATTTTCTCTTTATCACTGGTTTTGCCATTTAATTTTGATGCACATTGTTTTACTCTATTTGAAGTTCATTGTACTTATTGTTTCTGTGACCATAGTGTTCATCAAATTTGAAAAGTTTTTGTTATTATTTCTTCTTATCCTTTTTGTTTTCCCATGCTCCACTCTCTCTATAATTCTAAATGTATTTATATTGTCAAATATTACGTATATGAAATTTTCTTACAACTCAGTTTATACATTTCAGTTATTTTGTGTGTGTGTGTGTGTGTGTGTGTTTCACGTCAGAGCTTCCTATTGCTAAGACTTTAGGTTCAATAATCTTTCCTTCTAAAGTATCTACTGTGCTGATAATCATATCCCATATGATTCACTTAGGCATTGTGTGGCTTGCCATGCTCATCACTTAGGCATTGTATGTTTTCATTGTTTTTGTTTTTTTTATACCCTCTATGTTCCTTTAATGAAGCACAATTTTCTTTAAAATTTTAAACCATATTTTTATAATACCTTTACACAAGTCTTTTTCTAATAGTTTTATCATCTCTTCCATCTTGGGATCTTTTTCCATTTTCTTAATCATGATCCTCTTTTCTGACTTAATATATACTTGTTAGTTTTTGAATGGATCCCAGACACAAATTTTATGTCACCAGGCACTGTATTTTTTTGGTCTCTCTTTAAATGTATTTTAGCTTTGTTGTCAGACCCTGTGAAGTTACCTGAAAATTGCTTATATACTGTTTACCACTTACTATAGAGAGAATATATTTGCATATATCCTATATAGATATAAATATAGATAAAACATATGCACGCATATTATATATTGTTTACCCAATACCCTTCTGAACAGTTTACTGAAATCTCTATTATGAGACTTCTTCTCGCTGACCATTGAGAGCATAAGCTATTCCTAGTCAAGTGGGATATTGTGAGGATTGTTCTGTGTCTTCCTTTCTTATTTTTTTTTTCGCCTTGGCTATTGTTGTGCATACCTTGATGGGTATTCAACTTAAACTTTTAGGGGAACTCTGAATATTTATGAAACTCTTTACTTGTAAAACTCTCCACTCCAGTGCTCTGTCTTCTGAATTATAAGCCATCTTTACTCTCCACCTTCTGCACAATAACTGCTGGGATCTGTTTTGGTTCCCCCTCATGCTCTGTGTTCTGGAAATTCTCTGCACGCAGTAAATTAGTTCAGTTATATGACTCTTCATTTTTCTCTGGTGTCATTGCCCTTTGCTGTCTGTTGTCCAATGTCTGAAAGCCTTTGTTTCATACATTTGATTCAGCTTCTAATTTTTTAGTCATTTCGGACTGAGGATAGATAGATTCCCTGTCATTTCATCATGGCCTCAAGCTGAAATCATGTATGTAACATAAATTTAAGTCAAGAACTGACTAATGCAGTAAACCTATCCAATATGTATTTAAGTTTTGAAACATTTCCTTTTGTGTTTTATAATTTTTTCTCTTGAAACCACTTACATATTACCATTATCCATTTATCTATCTACATACCTATCAATCATCTGTTTAGTTTGTCATCTATCAATCATATTTCTAATTATCTTTCTTAGCAGCCCCATTGTTCACATGTAGTATGATTTCCTAATAAATCACAACAAAAGAAAACAAAATAAATAAAGCTAAGTCAATGTATTGCCTTTTTTCTAATTATATAATACATGCATTGTGCTTATATAGGGCCTAATGAATTCCATTAATTATTTTTATTTTTTTTGCTTCTGCTACTGCTGTTTACATTTTTGCTTTGATACCCATTTCATATCCATTAGCCACATTCTTTAGTAACCAATAAGTTCTATTCATTTCTTAAAAAAACCTCAATTTTATGAACTTCCCATGGAATCACCATTATGACTAGTGTTTTATCTTAATTTAAAGAGAGTTATATTTTAAAATGTTTATGCATGTAGTGTTCTGTAGCTTTATAAAACATTTCATATACAAACACACACACACACATACATATATGTGTGTGTGTGTGTGTGTGTATGGAAGATATATATATCTTTAGTTTCCACTTACCAAGTAGTTGGTGACCCGTCAGAAGCACAATATCATTGAGAAAGGGGATTTTTAAGCTTGGTATAGCAATATTTATGATTTTATAGGCCTAGATTATGAAATTTAGGGTGTCAAAATCCACAGCTTTCTTCTCTTTGCTCAAAAAGGATAATGCTAGGGTCACTAGATGCACCTAAGAAGGTCTACTTGATTTATTCATAGAGAAATGAGTAAACACACACTAAAAACATATTCTCTTTCTATTTTTTAAACTAAAGTCCTCCAAAAAGCAGACTAGGGTCTCCTGTTTGCCCTAGCTAAACAAATATGTTGTAATTATAAATAATGCAATTGTTACCAGAACAACCAAAGAGAAAATCCATGTAAGGAAGTTAATTTAGAATAGTAGCTATGAAAATAATTGTTCCTGAGTGTGTGTAATATATCTGCCTGTATAAGTGTTGTGCGTGTGTGTGTGTGTGTGTGTGTGTGTGTGTGTGAAGTGGGGACAGAGAGAGAGATCAGAGAGAGAAATAGAGAATAGGTATTAAAGTTAGAGAGAACAGAAGACAGGACATGATAGTAAAATGGACTCGACAAAAGGCAATTATCTTTTTTTAAGAATATAAAAAAGCATATGTGAAAGCATTTTCATATTCCACATTTTGTGCAAATCTAAGCTGCTGTGATTTTAGCCATTGTTACCCATATTTTGAACGTGGTTGAAATTACAGGGCAGTGACTATTAAATCCCAGTTGAATAGTTTCTAAGTAACTAGGGGATGATCCTGGGAAGATTTGATTAACTCATTGATTTCAAACTTGATACTTTTGATCCCAGTGCATATTATATACCCACTATAACAATTCTGATTTTTAATTCCAAATGGCTAAATCCTATGATAAGGATCTCTATGACTGTGCAACAAAGGATTATTTCAGTACTTTTTCTATCTTTTATGACAGTGATCTGCTTCCCATGCTTTTTCCTCTATACATTAGTTTTTGAAATATATATCTGAATATACTATATAATATCCACATATATTAGAATATACATATATATTAGAAATACAGATAATTTACATATATATATATTTTTTTTTTTTTTTAAGATTTATTTATTTATTTTAGAGAGCAGGGGAAGGAGCAGAAAGAGAGGGGATGGGAGAGAGAGTATCTCCAGCAGACTCCCTGCTGAACAAGGAGTTTGACTTGGGGCTTGGCCTCAAGACAATGAGATCATGACCTGAGCCAAAATCAAAAGTCAGATGTTTAACCAACTGTGCCACCAGGTGCATATATATATATATATATATATATATATATATATATATATATATAATTTTTCAGTCTACTTGGTACACCTTGAAAGTCAGGTGACTTTAATTTTTTTTTTTTCTATTCTAAAAAAGATTTTGTGATGGTGCCCCAAGGACATAGTCTTGAGTTAGTAATGTGGAGTTGGAAGTATCTGGACAATATAAATGACTGAACTCAGTTAAATCCTTTGTATAAGCTGTTAGATTTGGCAGGCAGGTGCAGAGATTTACTTTTTGTGGTGGCCCAAGGCAAACCTCATACGTAAATTTCCTTGTTTATTAATCCTGCCACCTACCAATATGGAGTGGTCTGCCTCTTTCTTCAGTCTCTCCCCTCCCTTCATGTATGGGGCCAAGTTTCAGATTATACTCAGGAAGCTCCTGAGGTTGTGAATTTACACCATCTCCAATTTACACTATCTTTTATTTTTTTACAAAAATAGTTTGAATCATGTGGATTATAGTCTTTTAGACTGACTTTTTTTTTCATTTAGTAATATGTCTTTTCATAACTTGATACTTATTTTTAGTGCTGAATAAATGATATGCCATTGTCTGGATGTACCACAGTTAATCCATTCACCTATTGAAAAATATCTTGGTTGCTTTCAGGTTTTGGCAGTTGTGAATAAATCTGCTATAAATACTGCATGTGAAATTTTTTGTGTGTACACAAGTTTTCAGCATCTTTTGGTAAACATCAAGAAGCACAATTGCTAGGTTTTATAGTAAGACTATGTTTAGTCCTGTAGGGAATTTCCAAACTTCCAAAGTGGCCATTTTGCATTCCCAACAGTGATGAATGAGTATCTGTTGCTTGAACATATTTGCCATCATTTGGTGTTGTTAGTGTTCTGGATTTTACCATTTTAATAAGTATGTAGTGATTTCTCATTGTTTTAATTGCAATTCCCTAATAATTTATGAGGTTGAATACCTTTCTATATTTTTATTTGCCATCTATAGATCTTCATTGGTGAGTTGTATGTTCAGGTCTTTTGTCCATTTTTTATTCAGGTTTTTGGTTTTTTTTTATTCCTGACTTTTAAATGTTCTTTGTGTATTTTAAATAATAATCCTTTATTAAGTAAGTCTGCTGCTGATATTTTCTTCTAGTTAATGACTTCTCATTCACTTGACAGTATTTTTTGCACAGCAGAAGTTTTTAATTTTAACGCAGTCCTATTTATTTATTATTTATTTCATAAATTGTGCCTTTAGGGTTGTATCTAAAAAGTTATCACCAAATTCAAGGTTGTTTACATTTTCTCTTATATTATTTTCTAAGACTTTTATAATTCTGCCTGTGACATTTTGAGTTAAATTTGTGAAGAGTGTACTGGGTGTTTTGTGTGTGTGTGTTTTGTTTGTTTGTTTGCATGTGGATGTCCAATTGTTCCAGCACAATTTGTAAAAGAATCTATTTCTTTTGTGTTTGTAAATATACTCAGTTCCATCTTAGCTAAACAAAACATCTTGATTTGACCTGAAAACTTTCTAAGATTCCAGCCAAAATTATTTGGGAAAAAAAAAAAAAAAAAAAGGAGAGAGCTATGTTATTAACCCCCCTTCTACACACATTTTTTCAATGATCTTTGAAACCTGTTTTGCAAGCTCTTCGCCTTGCTATAATCATTACTGGAGAATAAGGACTGTTTCACTCCTTCTTAAAATTACTTCAGGAATTCTAAGACACAGGATTTTTTTGCTTTTTTCATGTGAGCTTCTGTTAGTTGCCTCCTTTGCAGGTTCTTCATCTCTACCACTCACTATGATGGAAGTTCCAAACATTTCTATTTGTTTCCATTCTCTTTCTCCTCTATATTACGTCTGTACAATAGGCTTTCATGACTTCGAAACTAATCCCAATAACCATGGCCCTGTCTTTTTTCTTGTTCTAAAATTTCAGCGGCTGTTGAACCATGGATGACATATTAAAAGGCTGCACTTAATATATGTGGATAAATGTAATTACTTTCTTCCCCAGATAGTAACTTCCTTCTGATTTCCCAATTATCATTAATTACACAATCATATTCTCAAACTTCCAGGATTTTACCTCAATTTGTCAAATCTTGTAAATCACACAGGTTTATTTCCAGAATCCCCCCACCTCTCTCTCTCTCTCTCTCTCTCTCTCTTTTGTCTCATTTACATACCTATTATTATAGTTCATATATCATTACAGCTTACCTGGATGTATCTCAATATTTGTAATAACTTCTCAGCTGCTTTCCCATCATTGGTCTCAACTCATTTTTATTCATTCTACACTATTGCCAGACTAATTTCCCATAAAGTAGAGTTTCAATGACATCAATTCTCTGCTATTTGAGCTTTCAACATTGTCCCAACCTACCTCTTGAGCTCTTTTTTTTTTTTTTAGATTGCTGGCAATTTCAATATAGAGTTTATTAAAAATTTTAAATGTGAGAGTTTCTTCTAAGATAAATATATATCAAATCAAATACCATTCTTTTAAAAAAGCCATCATGTTCTTCTCTTCATTCCCAATTAGCTCAAAAGTAGGAACACATAAGCTGTTTGGACCATTGTGGTACATTTGTTTTCATTTACACTGTACTTCCCTAGTGATTTCTCTTTCAGGAAGTATTTGACCTTTGAATTGTAAATATGATTATAGACATTAATATGAAGTATATCTGAAGCAGAATCCCTGTGTTGACATGGAAATCTGACTTCATAACATGGTCACATGTGTAAGTACGTTTTTTTTTCTTTTTCTTCCTGAGGTATAATTGGCATACATTATATTTGTTTCATGTGTATGACATAATGATTTGTTATCATTGCAAAATGATTACCACAATAAGTCTAGTTAATATCTGTCACCACACATAGCTAAAGATTTTTTTTCTTGTGATAACTTAAAATGTGAATATGATTTTAAGAACAATCGCAACAAACCCAAAACTAGTGTACCATCACTCATCAAAAGTTTTAACACTAGAGAAACTTCTTATTTGGTACGAGTGTGGTTTTTTAAAAAATATTTTTAATATTTTGTAATAAAATATGAATGTATATTTTACCAGTAGCCATAGATTGTTGGGGAATAACATGAAAAACCTGGGTCAAGGTAATAGATTCTGTAAAATAGACATGAGGTGGGAAAAGGGGCTTATCACCTGATACTGGGAATCAAAGACACACTCCTCACCTAAGACTGGCTCTGACGTAGCACTCTTTGCATTGTTGTGGTAAAAATTAGATGTATGTTTAAGTTTGTTATATCTGACAGTTTTTTTTTTTTTAAAGATTTTTATTTATTTGACAGAGAGAGAGATCACAGGTAGGCAGACAGGCAAGCAGAGAGAGTGGGGGAAGTAGGCTCCCTGCTAAGCAGAGATCCCGATGCAGGGCTTGATCCCAGGACCTTGAGATCATGACCTGAGCTGAGGCTAAGCCCAGCTAAGCGAAGCTAAGGCAGAGGTTTAACCCACTGAGCCACCCAGGCACCCCATATTTGACAGTCATTACCATTGAGAAACATCTGTCATTGTTTATTTCCCATGTGATTCACTTGCTGTGTTGTAAAGCTACTAATGAAGTTTAAAACAGTCAATTCATGGACAAGTTCTGCCTTCTTAACTTTTTGTACTCTTCTTGAATCAAGCACAACATAGTTAATTCTCATTAGAGATTCCAGGTCTATTAATAATGCAAGACCTATGCACATGTCAGGCAAAGCTTCAAGAGTATTTCATATTGAAGGTCATTGTGATAGCCATTCCCATACTAAGCACTGAAATGGGAGACAAACTTCTACTTAACCTTTCATTATCTCAAGGAAAAGACAATCTTTTGGGGCTGAGTTGGTTGTGAAATCCTTTTGAATACTTTGAAGCAGTAGTAACTTGTTAAAAGGAAACAATAACTTGTTATTTTCAAGAATGTTGTATCTCAGTGTGAATAGGTGACATGGGGTTTGTTGTTTTCAGTGTCCTCAAGCAGTCACATTGTTAGACCTTAATCATTTCTGTTTATTGTGCCTGGTCATATTGTTAGGATATTTTTCTACCTGTGCCCCTAGGAATGTAATTAAAAGTGTTATTGCAACATTAGAAAGGAAATAAAAATCATAAAGCCCCTCACTTCAATTTTCATACCTGAATTTTCATATATTGGTGAATATTAAATTTTACTCTTTGATCTTTCTATTGTAATGTTATAGAGAAAAAGAAGAACTTAATGCTGATAGGTTTGCCTTGATATTTTCATTAATGGTGAGCTTTATCTACTTGAAATGTATTTTTATAAATGTATTACCCAAAAATATCTGCAGTGGGTTGAAAGGTCTCCCCCTAAAGACATGTCTACCTAGAGCTTCACAATGTGACCATATTTAGAATAAGGGCTTTACAGATATAATTAAGGTAAGGATTTCAAGATGAGATCATCCTGAATTAGGGATGGCCCTAAATTCAATGACAAGTGTCTTTTTTTTAAAAAAATGATTTTATTTATTTATTTGACAGATAGAAATCACAAGTAGGCAGAAAGGTAGGCAGAGAGAGGAAAAAGCAGGCTCCCTGCTGAGCAGAGAGCCCGATGTGGGGCTCCATTCCAGGACCCATGGATCATGACCTGAACCGAAGGCAAGGCTTTAACCCATTGAGCCACCCAGGGGCCCCAAAGACAAGTGTCTTATAAGATACTAAAAAGGAGATTATGGAGAGACTGAGAGAGAGTCACTGAAGACAGAGACAGTGATTGGACCTATACTGGCATGAGACGAACAACCTCTGGAGCCACTGGAAGTTGGAAGAAGCAAAGACAATTTCCCCTCTAGAGCTTTCCCATCAAAACACTGATTTCAGTCTTCTGGCTCCAGAACTAGGAGAGAATAAATTTCTGTAGTTTTTTAACATCACCTTGTGGATATTTGTCATATATCCATATGAAACTAATACAGGTTTTATTAATGAAAGTGGAATGATGCTATAACAGTATCTAAAAATGTGAAAATGGCCTGGAATTTGTTAATAAGTAGATACATGAAGAATTTTCAATGTGCAATTGAAAAAGTCTAGACTGTCTTGAGATGAGTGTTGGCAGAAATATGAACATTAAAGGTGCTTCTGGTGAGGTCTCAGAAAGGAATGAGAAACACGTTATCAGAAACTGGAGGAAAGGAAAACGTTGTTGTATATTGGCAGACAACTTGTCTGAATTGTATTCTGGTGGTTAGGAAGCAAAGCTTGTAAATAATAAGGTTGGATATTTAGCTAAGGACCTTTTCAAGCGAAGTGTTGAAGGTAAAGTCTGGTTTCTCCTTGTGCTTAGTGTAAAATGAGAGAGGAAAGAGATGAATTGAAGGAGGAATTGTTAACCAAAAAAGAATGAGCATTTGATGATTTAGATTCTCTGTCTATTCAAATTGCTAAGGATGCTAAAATTAGAAAATGTACTATTGGGAAAGTTTTCACTAGAGAGAGAACCAAGTTTGTAGCTGAACAAGCTTTTGCTGAAAAGATGAAGTATGTGACTATTGGACCCCATTTTCCATTTCAGCAGAAGCCAGGAATAGAGATGGGGTTAGCCAGGAAAGATCCATGGAACCTTTGTCTAACAGTGTAGATTTTTATGACATACATGGGAGAATCACATTGCCTTGAGAATGTTACACCAGCAGAGACACTGCCAGCTTGGACTGAAAATGACAGAGTCTGGATGAAATGAAAGAAGAATGTCAGACTCCCAGAATTCCACAGGCAGGAACAAGCTGATGGAGCTCCTCAGCTGTTATCTTTCAAGATAAAATAGAAAATGACTCTGAAGCAGAGCCTGAATGCCAAGGCCAAAGTCATGCACCTAGAGAGAGGCAGAGACTGGCAGATTCGTAGGCCAGAGGGTGATGAGGTTGTTACTGTTGCAAGCACTGTGAAGGACAGCAGAGAGAAGGGCACGAGCCATAAAGGAGACACTGAATACAAAGTCTATTTCTGGAAATAAGTTAATGGAATATCTAGAGAGACTATTTCTAGTAAAAAGCACTTGCCTGTTTTATTGCACAAGTGAAAAAGAATATAAAAAGCCCAAGAAAGGACCATAAAGTTATAAAACAAAACAATTAACAGATTTAAAAATAAAATAGAATTCCTAGAAATAAAAAACCAAGAAATTAAATTAATGAACATGTTGAATATAGCTAGATAGAGCATTTATGGTATTAGTAAACATGAAGAAAGATCCAGGAAAGTTGTACAGACAGACAAAAAGACGGTACATATTAAAAATGGCTAAAGAAAGTTGGAAGATTGAAGGGAAGTAAAACATACATTTAATTAGAGTCCTAGAAGAAGAGGATAAAGGGGAGGTGGGACAATATTTAAATGACTTAGAATTTTCCAGAGCAGATGAAATACACGGATCTTCACTTTCAAGAAGTGCAATGAAAGCTAGACATACAAAATTAAAAAGAAATTTATAATTAGGCACATCAAATAAAAGTAAAAATTCAAAACACCAAAAAAATTGAGATTTTTTTCAAAGAAGTTGGGGGACAAAGAGAGAGAAGAAAGAGAACGGTTGTCTTAAAAATTAATAAAGATACATACATATAAAAACACCTAATGACTGTATAAATGAATAGAAATTATGTCTAGTGTAAGACTCACCAAAGTAAGCTAGAATTATACTCTTGAGTTAAAACTGCAGATATACTTGGGGGGTGGTAATCACAATTCATTGGTATTAATTAACATTAGACTTTGTATGTTTACGTAGGAAAGTTAAAATTGTAAAATGTAAAAATGATATAACTTTCAATTCAATGGGAGGAGGGGGTTAATTGCTAGCACTTATATGATGTGCAAGATACTCTTTTAAAGGATTTACATGGTTTCAATGATTTAATCCTAACAACAATCTCAGGATAAGAGTGAGGTTCCATCCCCATTATCACATGAAGTAACTGAAGCACAGAGAGAGACAAAATCACTCCCTCAGTGCCATAGAACCGCTCTGCACCAAAGCTAGAATTTGAAACCTTGTAGTCTGACTCCCGGGCACACTTGTAACCACCAAAACATCGCTTTTATATAAAAATGAGGCTGGGCAGAAATAAATCCAAATGGATCATAACCATTCATTCACTCATTCATTCAACAAATATAATATTAAATCATTACTCTGTGCAAAGTACTATTCTAGACACTGCAGAGACTCCAGTGAAGAAAACGACAATAAATGATTCCATGGAGCTTATGCTCTAATGGAATAAAATAAATAAAATAAACACAACATTTAAAAGATAAGAAGTGGGGGCACCTGGGTGGCTCAGTGGGTTAAAGTCTCTGCCTTTGGCTCAAGTCATGATCCCAGAGTCCTGGGATCGAGCCCCACATCGGGCTCTCTGCTCAGCAGGGAGCCTGCTTCCCTCTTCATCTCTGCCTGCCTCTCTGCCTACTTGTGATCTCTGTCTGTCAAAAAAACAAATAAAATCTTAAAAAAAAAAAAAAAGATAAGTGTCCAACTAAAAGAAAAGGATTTTTTTTTCCAGAATTAGCTATATGTTCCTTAAAGAAGGCATAAATAATTTTAAAGCCATAGGAATTTTTAAGCAAACCAACAAATATTTATAATAGGCAAATATATATGGTAAGTAAATAAGAACTAAAAGAAATCCAGAGTTTCTGTGTTAATATCATACCAAATACACTTTGGGTGCAGAATAACATTAATTGAGATAAAGAGGTCCACTCTGTTTTGATAAAGATTCAGTTTATCAGGACGATATTCCAATCCTAATGTTCTATGCACCTAATAATATAGCTTTAAAACCTATCAAGTAAAATTGAAGGAATTAAAAGGAGAACTGAAAAAAATTGATTTTAACACACCTCTCTTACTTATTGATAGATCAAGCAGACAAAAAAAGTCGATGGGAATATGGATTTGAACAATGCAATTAACAAGCTTAGTCAAATAGGACATCTAAAGAACATTGCAACCCAAAAACTTTTCAAGCACTTGTGTAATATTTATAAAATTTGATCACATTCTAAGCATAAAGCAAATTAAAAAAAAAAAAGAATTTCCAGGACTCAGTGTAATGTAAGCCACATTTTCTAAGCACAATGACATTGTTAGAAATGAACACCAAAAGAATATTTTTCAAGATTATATATTTAAAAAGTGCTTCTAAATATATGATGGGCTGAAGGAAAAAAGCTCAATGGAAATTATACTTAGATTTGGATGATAATGAAAATACTTCCTAGGAAAATTATGGAATGAAAAAAATAGTTCTTGAAGAACTTATTATAAAATAAAAATTGAAAATAAAGTAAACATCCAATATAAGAAGTTAGAAAAGTAACAATTGTATAGGATCAACTAAAATAAGATAGAGAAAAGTGAATAAATTAATATAGAAAATAGAATTATTGTAAGTAAATATTTATTTTTTGAAACGACTAACAATGTTGACAAACCTCCAGAAAGAACGTCAAAAATCCTAAGGCAGGAGTATTTCTGGTGTTTGCAAAGAACAACTGAAGACTAGCGTATCTGAAGCAAAGAGAGTGAGGGTCGGGGAGCAGGGGTGTGGGGGATGGGACGAAGAGACCACGGAAGGGCTAGATCACATGAGGCTTGAGAAGCCACTGCAAGAAGTTTAAAACTTTGATTAAGGTGTGAAGAAGGTTCTGGGGAGACTAGTTAAGAGCTCACTGCAGTAGTCTAAGCAAGAGAAGGGGAGCTTAGACATCCTGAGCTGGATATGAGCTTGATTGATTTAAAGGTAGAGCCAACAGGGTTTCTGTTTTGTTTGGATGTGGAGAAGTAGATGATGGTGAACTGAGTGATGGTGGCAGTCATAAAGGTGCAGAGTAACTCAAGATAACTGGTTTCTTGATGGGCAGAGGAGCTGTATAACTAGACTTGATTTTATATGAGGTTCAGTTTCTAAGGTCAGCCTGTGATTATCCTTGAAAATCCCTTGGAAAGGTACTATAGGGTACAAATTCCCAGTCTATTCTACAAATGGAATTCTTCCCCACTGTTAGAAAAGGTTACTGCTTCTTGATTTGAGTACTAGCTTACATTTAAGAGTCCTATTGTATGAAACATATGTATTTTACAACACTAGAATCCCTGTTAGTATGGTAACTAGTCTATGAGAACCACTTGGTCTCTGAGAGAGTCCAAGGAAACAACAAATTCATGACCTGCAGGTTCCACTCAGAATCTTACACCCATGAGGGAAAGAGCTAGAAGCAACTGCTCGTCCTGTACCCTCTTCCTTTCTCTTCCTTTCCACTTTCCTTAGCAACCATGCATACCTTAATTCACCTTAATAAGCGCAGCTCCTTTTCTCTCTAATGGACAAATTTAATTAAGCTAGTTCCTTAGAACTTGTTTCCCAAATTTTCATCATTGAGAATCAGACCCATATCCAAGGTACTATGGGAGCATATACATCAGCCTTGCTTTTGATTCTAAACTCTGGCACATGTCTCCAACCCTCAGTCTGTCTCAGAGGAGAAGGTTCCAACCAACTCCCTTGGTTCTTTTCCCTTTTCCTTTACTTGTGGGTGACTTGCCCTGACTTAACCCAGTTGCAAAGGCCATGCTGCCCTATCCTGATTTCCTATCCTCTTCTTAGGCCGGGAGACCATGTTCAGACCCCCAACAGTCCTGTCGTTGTATCCAAGGATAAATCTGTCAGAGGACATATACCTCCACCTGCTTCTCACTCACATTCTCCACTATGTTCCACCTACTTGGTTGAACGCAAGTCTAGCACTAACTTGCTTTACAAATGACAAAGTTCCAAGGTCAGTGTTTATGGTGACTGTGTTGTAGTTCAGCAACTAACCTCTCCTTTTCTCTTAACTTTTTTGGGAGGAGATGATGAAAAGACTTTTTGGCAAAGTTCACCAGGGCTCCACTGATGTTGGGTTTGCATTGTGACTTTTCTCTAGCCTCACATATCCTGTGTTTTTGCTGGCTTCTTGAAAAGTTTCTGTCCTCCACTATAAGAAAATCCCCTCAGTAACTGATGTCCTTCAAGCCTGCATCCCAGAAGGAGAGCCACAGAGGTGTGTCCTGGGTGTAACCCACAGTTGAAAAAGAACTGCCTCAGGCTACCTGCAGACTTATGGCTGAGGAATGTACTCTTATTGTTGTATGCCACTGAAGTTCTTGGATTGTTTCTTAAATTGCATTATTGTAAGAAACATCTAGCTAATGCGGTGTAATTCCCATTATACAAGTGAGCCTGGAGACTCAGTCTCAGCTCTCAACTCTGAAATGGCCTCTCAAATACTTGCAGTACTTTAGACATGATACTTTTCTTAGCTGTGGACATTTCAAGCTAAAAATACTTTCCCACTTTTGTTGACTAAATATTTATTGATTTGTGACCATGTTCTATATACAATGATAGGAGTTCTCCTTTACTTCTTCCTCACTCTGGTGACGAGTTTCTGTCCAGGTTTTGATTCCATTGCTTATCCTATCTGCCTTATGCTGCTGTAGTGGGACTATCCCGTCTGATTTCAGAATTTTAAACTAGGACAGAAATAGACTTAGCATTCGCAATGGAAACAGGGTCATTTGACTATCTGGGGATGATAGGTCTGGGTTGAATTTTAATTTAGAGGCAGAGCTTTATGATTAAAAAACTGTGAAGTTGGAAAGAAAGAGAAGTTATTTTTAAAGAAGTCTGCTGTGGTGCCTGCGTGGCTCAGTCAGTTTAAGCATCTTCCTTTGGTTCAGGTCATGATCCCAGGGTCCCAGGATCGAGCCCCATGTCCCATGTTGGGGGTGGGGGGTCCTTGCTTAGTGCGGAGCCTGCTTCTCCTTCTGCCTGTTGCCCCCCCTGCTCTGCTCTCTCTTTCTTTCCCTCTCTGACAAATAAATAAATAAAATATTTAAAAAAATAAAAAATAAAGAAGTCTGCCAACATCATTAAGTGATAAGAAAAACAAATAATATGTGAATATTTACAAAAAGATTCCTTCCTTGTTTCCTCATTGTCTAAAGAGACACATGTCACTGCCAGTTTACATCTTCCCTTCCTCACTCTCTAAACAGTCTTGGCCCCTGGCATTTTTTTTTCTTTTTTTAAAGATTTTATTTATTTATTTGACAGACAGAGATCACAAGTAGGCAGGGAGACAGGCAGAGAGAGGGAGGAGGAAGGAGGCTGTCCACAGAGCAGAGAGCCTGATGTGGGGCTCAATCCCAGGACCGTGGAATCATGACCTGAGCTGAAGGCAGAGGCCCTTACCCATTGAGCCACCCAGGCACCCCGGCCCCTGGCATTTCTTGACAGTGACTTGAAAGAATATGCAGAGAAAGAACTGGAAAGGCAAAAAGAAAAGGGAATACTTTTCTTCACTGAGTTGATCCTCTTTTGTGAGGTATTCTGGTAATGGAAGTTGTGGTAGGCAGAACTTTGGCTCCCATGGCCTTTGCCTTCTGTGACATATCCATCCATGGTTAGGTAGGGTTACGTGGCTAATCAGGCTCTGCAGAAGTCATTGCTGATGTTACTAATCAGTTGGGACACAGGGAGATTAAAATAAGGAGATTCTTGTGAATTACCAGGGTGGGGCCCAATGTAATCATAGACGCTGTTAAAACCTGGAGTGGTTAGATGGTTGAGGCTAAAGGGAAAGTCAGAGAGATTGAAAGCATGAGAAGAATTCAGTGGGTAAATTTTCCCACTCTTGTTCCATAAGCAGGGTCTGTCTTTCTTTGCCAGCTTTGCAGATGGAGTGGGCCCCAGGCCAAAGATTGCTGGGGGCTTCCTCCTGTGAAGAACAACCTTTGGCCAGCAGCCAGCAAGAGAACGGTGAATTCAATATTATATCCCTAAGGACATAATCCTTAAGGAACTTATATCCTTAAGGAACTGGATCCTACCAGCCACCTGATAAATTGGGATGGCACCTTGACTCCAGCCTGGTGAAACCCTCAACAAAGGACGTGTCCAAGTTCAGCCAGGACATCTGATCTGGAGAACTATGAGGTAATATGTCATTTAAAGGTTTATGGCAATTTGTTTTGGCAGCATTACAGGATTTCTTTCCCTTTGGTGCCCATGGTTCTTGGTCATGCGCTTCGAAGAATGAAGTGGTAGATCAAAGAGCGGTGGACAGTAAAGCAAAGTTATTGAGTGATAGTAAAGTTTATTGAGTGATAGCACAAAGCTTCTGAAGAGAAAGGAAACCCAAGAGGGTTGAAACTGGAGTTTCTAACGGTTCTTATGAGAATGTTGGCAGTCTCTTTTTAATCTAATTAACCTTCTGCCTCTCAGGTAAGTTGTTCACGTGGGAAAGGGTAGAGGGCTCCTTCCCAGGGTGGTGTGGAGTCCTTTTAAGGGTGGTTTCCTCTTAGGGAAGCCTGCCTTTCTTCTGACCATCCTTCATTAGCAGCAGTAGAAAACTCTTGCAGAAAAGAAAGGGAACTTAGTAGAAGTTGGGGATATTAACCTAATAAAGATCTAAGAGAGCTAGAATGGGAAGGACAGAGAAACTACATAGTTGGTGCTGAAAAAAAATTGGGGGAGGAGTTTTGGGGTGTCGATGAGTTGGAGAAGAGAGAAAAGAGGGGTACCTGTTAAATGTGATGTCTGTTAAGTGATTTCGGCTATGGACAGTGCTTCTTCGGATATAATTCTATTTGGAGAAGCTTTGTGGGAGCCAGGGATATATTTAGTTCATATAGGATGAGCTAGAGTTGGAGAATGAAAGTCAAGAATAAACCAAAACCATTTTGGTAAACCAAGAGTTTGGGATGTGAGTGGAATGTGAGTAAGCCTTGAGCTGAAAGAAACTTGGCCCTCTGTGGGTGAACTGAGCCCGAGAGAGGGCTAGCCACACTCACCTGGGAAGTTTTAAGTTAACGTATTGACATAAAACCCAGTTTTACACAGAAGATAATCAGCAGTGTCTTTTGCAAAACAGAAATAAGTGAAGAGACACCATTCAGCTTGTTAGGGCGTGATTATTGGTCCTCGGTGATCTTTGAAAGTTTGTATTTGTGAGCTTCGTATAGGTTTACAAGACAGAAAATAAAAAAAGCTTCATCATCCGATGAAGACTCAATATTGAAGAATTTGAGGATGAACTCGTTTGTCTGTATTCTTCTCTCTGAAAACAAGTCTGTAATCTGCAAGCTTTGTGTTGCTTGAGGAAGTATAGTATCTGTTTCCAGTAGTTCTGATATCCACTAGCAGCTAGAGGAATCCCAGGTAATATAATATAACATCAACTAGCTAGCCTAATTGTGGAACAGGTGCTCTGATTAAGTTTATTTTCTGGGTAAATAAGAATAAATCAGAAAGCTTTTTTATTTCATGCCTTATTGTTGGCAATCTTCATAAAACGTGTACATCTACTTTCTTGTGAATGGAGAAGGAACATAATTTATCTTTACTTTCCATTTGATGTGATAGGGTACACATGTGGGATAAGAAATTGAGTGGGATGCAAGCTTAAGCTAAATCATCCTTCAGATTGAATAGATCTGATAACCTTAATTTTGGACTTTGTTCTAAAAAACAAAGTAAGGTAAAGTTTCAGAAAATTGATCTGATGAATCGTGCTGTGACTGTTATTTATCTTTATGCAATATATATTAAAATAACCTCTTTTTTTAAAGCTCTGGAATAGGAGGAAAAAAGTTCTTAATGCATATAAAACACTATGACATGATTTTCTAAAACAAATCAGATCGGCATATTTTTCATGATATTCACAAATGATGCTAACCTTTATAAAAAGACTAAGCAATATTTTTTTCTGGAAAAGCAATTTCTCTTTGGTTGTCTCTCTCTCTTTTCATAAAGCCAAGAGAAGTTTCTGCTTATATCCTGACTTTCTATTCACTCTGGTTCTAAATTCTATGATACCACTATTTCCAGACAAGTTGCTGGGGCTCACCCTAGGGTAAACATTAAGAGTGGTGTGGCTGTGCTTAGCAGCTTCAGGCAAGAGATGACCGTTTCGATCTGTTTTGAATGCTTCTGAAAACCCTTGGCATGATTGCTTCAACTGATCAGTCCTCCGGGTCAGATTGACTCGCTTCTGCAGCCTCCCTACACTGAAATACCCAGCAAATGATGACCTCCTAAAGAAGATCTGGAATCAGTGTCTGAAACATACCAGAAAACAGTCAGATGTATAGTACTCCCCCCCCCCACCACCACCACTATCACTGGAGTCCTTGAATGCAAAATAGACCAAAAGGCAGTTTTAAGGATTTTAGAGGGTCTCAAACAAGAGATGCTTAAACAGGAGAAAGCTGAAAGCAGTTAAACTTAGTGAATCAAAGTAAAGGTAAGAACTTTTTTTTTTTTTGAAGATTTTATTTATTTATTTGTCAGACAGAGAGATCACAAGTAGGCAGAGAGGTAGGCAGAGAGAGATGGAGGAAGCAGGCTCCCTGCTGAATAGAGAGACCGATGCAGGGCTCGATCCCAGGACCCTGAGAACATGACCTGAGCCGAAGGCAGAGGCTTTAACCCACTGAACCACCCAGGCGCTGCATAAAGGTAAAAACTTTTAAATGACTGAATACTAGAGGAGATTAGAAATGATGGCCATTCAGGTCTCGAGGTAAAACAGGAAGCATCTGTGCAACATTGTTTCCTCTGAGGACAGTGGGTTCGGGTGATGATTTTATCCTTAGTTTTTATTTATGGTCTTGAAGAAGAGAGACTCATTAGGTCAATATGATAAGTTTAAAAACAGTTTGTGTTTTAAGAGGAAAGTTAAAACATGTTAAGCATACCAATCAAATGTCAAACAGAATGGACATTAATTTGGCATCAAGCCATACAGCTCTCTTGGTTTGCTGGCTGAGATTGCGCAGCCAGAATTCTCTGAAAAGTTCATACAGTTTAAAGAGTGTGTCTTCTTCCATTCCACGTGTAAAGGAAAGCAGTAAGCGCTGAATCCATTGACACTTCCCTTGTGCATTGGGATCAGACCTATGCTTCTTTGTAAAATCAATTCAGCATCACCCTCTGCTCTCCACAACAGGGTTTGTCTTCCTGAATTGCATTTTCTTTCTTTCTCACTCCACTGCTTCCCTAGTTCTCTCTTTTCTGCATTTGCCACACGACACATGACCTCCCTGTTCCTACTCCAAGATCCTGCAGTCCCTTTTACCTTTCAAACCTCAAGAATTCCCCCACACATATGTGTGGAAACATGTTTTGAAATAATATTCCAGGTAGAATGGTAACTCTCACCAGTGAGAGAGAAGTTACACTTGACAGTGGGGAGTATAATACTTAAATATCTAACTAGACCCATGCAATGTCTTTGTATAAATATTGAGAGGGATGTATTATAAGTGTGTTCCCATTATAGCCTTGCCTACAAATTAGATTTTTTTTTCATTTGTCTTCAGAACATATTGACTCGAAGCTCTCTCACAAAAAAAATGGAATTGAATTCACAATGTCCTGCTTGTTACCAAGTGCTCTGGGTTGGTTATATAGCATGATTAGTATTGATCTTGGGGGAATAAAACTAACAGTGCTCTTGTTTGTAGAGCAAAAGAGAAATTTATTTTTTTATTTGTAGCTATCAGTTTTTAAAGGTGAGCAAATCCATGTGTTCAGACAACGTTTATCACGTCTTCTTGGTGGAAATGTTGAGTGAAATTTGGGTCTAGGAAATTTTTGTTATGAGAACTGCCACTCCAGGGTACTTTAGTAATTAACCATTTGTTCCCAAAAAAGTGAGGATGGCATTTTATTTATATTACTGCTACAACTCTTAAAACAAAAGATGGATTTTGTGGAGGGTTTGGATAGTTTAAAATGTGTTTAACGATTATTTAAAGACAGTACTAATGCTATGAAAGTCTTGGGTCACAGAAATAGTAAAGCTGTCAATATTAGAGAGGAGACAGAAAAGAGTGTGCATTTTAAAGTAGAATTTTAAGGCAAATTAATTTACTTCTGTACAATATGCAAATGTTTTGGATATTTTTCATAATTGTTCATCTGTGAAAGACTGTGCTTCTGGTAACATTTAACACCTGACTTTCGCTGTTTTGACCTTTTTTTGAAATTATGCTGGTTTAAAGATGAACTAGCACATTAAGGAGATTATATTTTAATGTTTGAAGTTCATGTTATAGGCCACTTTAAAATGAACCTTTTTTGCTCAGTCTTAAATTACAGAGTATTATAAGGCGTTTGAAGAAAAAAGATGAAATTGTTTGAATTTCTTATACATGACGGATGTAGGAAATGACTCTGACAAGGCATGATTTTATGGTGTCTCCTTTTGATACTGTTCAAAGACAAGAAAAATTAGGAATAGACAATGAGAATCAAGATGGTACAGATAAATCAGAAAGGCAAATCCTCAGGACTTAAAAACTTTCTGAGATATTCTCTCTGAAGCCCCAGAGAATAAATCAGTATGAGCCTTCCAATACCTCTATAAACTGCCCATTTGTTGCTTAACTTCAAGTTCTCTTGTCCTGGGAGTGCTAGAGAAACACGACAGTCTTCTGAACTAGCAACCTAAAAAATCTCTGGCAAAAACGATCACGCTGGTTGCCTTTCATTTTTACGGTACATGCAACCTCTTGAAGCCCTGGTTTCTTCTCCATTAACAAACACCCTAAATAACTGCTCACGGTATCCATTTTTTCTCAGATTTTATCCTTGTTGACTCCTCTTTAAAATACATTATGTTGTTTCTTTTTGAAAATTCCATTTTCTTTGGAGACTGATTTTCTGAACTGCGTCCATAGGCTTATTTTCCTCCTGACATCTCCAAGTTGTATTTTACCCCTAAAATTCTACCCCTAAATCTTCTTTTTTTCTTCTTAATAGTCTCATGAGATCCTTTCTTCTCTTATTATTATTCTTTTTTCCACCACCTCCTTATAACCAGCCTCCCATGCAAGATATCTAGGTCTTTGTTTTCCAAATATCATTTTTAAATTTCAGAATGTGTACTTCAAAAGCCCATCACTAAACTTTTTTTTTTTCTTTAGAACTTTGTTTCTGTTTCTGTTGAAAACAGCAATATTATTCAGCATTCCAGTCTCTTTACCCTCAAAGGTGACACACATTCACTGTGTTAGACTTGGCTCCTGAGAAGCAGAGCCTGAGCCAGGAATTTGATGCTGTGGTTTATCAAGGGAGAGTGCTTCAGGGAACACCTGTAGAGACATGTGAAAAGGAAAATCGAAAAGGTAAAGGAGTATAACAAAAACGTGACTTAGGTAAAAAGAGGTGGTAAGGCTCTGGAGTATTAACCAAACCATAGAACTGTTTACCCTTGAGCACAGGACCTGGCCTTTTGGAATCAATCAGTAAATGACAATAGATGTTTCCAGAGATGGAGTAGGTAACTACCCGGGAATGCCCACTCCCATTCAGTGGAAGGCAAACCCCCTGAGACATAAGGTAGCTTTGGGCTTTTAGGAGATGGTATTTACAGCTGATGGGTAGGTATGGCCATGTAAATGGAATGTGTGTGAGTACTACACTGTCTACTCCACCTGCATACACACATCCTCAATTGTCTATCTGCACAGTGGGCATGATATTTATAATTCCCACTGCTACCACCACAGTAACGATTCCGATCATGTATCTCCTGGCTTGGGTCACGCCCTAATAATTGACTTTCACCAGTTTATTTATTCAAAACCCTTTCCTAGTCTAAACATAACCCTAATCACAGTTTTGTTCTGGTAAAATGCTTTTAATGATTCTCCATTGCTTAGTGAAAAAATGTAGATTAGTATTATTAGCTAAGATCTCTACTTATCTCTCCTCAACCTACACAAAGTTTACTCTAGAACATATAACATATCTACCTCTCTAACTGGATTATCCTTCTGTAAATATTTTTAAGAGCCCAGTTTATCTATCATCTACCTACCTATTATTTTTATCACTAAGTTATTTATTTTTGCTGCTGTGTTCCACTACATTTGAAATGCTTTCCTCCTACACCCCATATTTCTAATGACATGATTTCATCCTAACCTATTAAATATCTTTTTACAAAATTATTTATAATATTGACTTGTCTACTTCCTGAAGCACTTAGTACTCACAAAGCAGAGTAGAGATTCATAAACCTGCTCTGCTCCCTACTGAATTATAACCTGTTCAAGACATCTTTTAAAAAACTATAGTGTCTCTCACAGGGCAACCCTCAATATTTGTCTTATTGAATTAAACCACCACAAAGTAGTCTAATTTTTACTGTTCTGTCTACTTGCCAAAATGTTGTTCATGGCTACACAGTAGAATGTGTTCAGTTTTTTGTTTAATATCTCCTGAAATAATTGAAACTCAGTAATCATCTACAACTTATTATTGGAAATCACTTCAAAGAATATTAAAAATAATGTATAAAAATATGTTGGGAGAAAATCTAGAAGATACGACTTTAACCTAATGATCAGTTATCATCAATATTCAGATAAATTGATACTATATTTCTCCTGATATGATGAAAACAGTATTAGTTTTAGGCATGCTTACTCATCTCCAAAATAACTGAACTATATCCTTCAAAAACATTAAGGTCAAGAAAGATTTAAAAAAAGACAGGAAATGTTTCAGATTAAGGAAAACTAAAAAAATATGTCAAATGCAATGTATGAAACTGAATTGGACCTTTAACCAGAAAATAAAATAGCCTAAAACATTACTGGAGTAATTAAAAGCTAAATGTGGGCTATGAGTTAGATATCTTTAGTATTAATCTCACATATTATGATTTTGATCATTGTATTCTTGTTAGGTAAGACGATATCTATTTTTTTGTGGACCTTTTTAAAAAAGAATTTTTATTTAAACACATCTCAGAAATTGATAGCATAATTAAAGGCTCTGTGCATTCTAGCAATTAAAAAAAAAAAGAAACACTTGGTTTAAACAAGAGGTTAGCACACTTATTTTCTGAAAGAGCCAGATAGTAACTATTTTAGAGTTTGCAGGCCGTGCAGCTTCCATTGCACTTACCAACTGCATTGGTAGTACAAAGCAGCTGTAGAAAATACTTGAACAAAGAGATATTATTGTGTTTCAATAAAACTTTATTTATGAAGACAGGCAGAAGGCTGAATGTGATCTATGTATCACAGTGTATAATAACTGACCATATCCTATGCTTTGTTGATCACAGAATTTTTTTTTTCCATCTAAGTCCCAATTAATAACCTAGGTGATTTCAAATCACGGGCAAATTTAAATGATAGATAAATCCTACTTGCAAACAAAAAGATAATTCTTTTAAATTTCTATTATTTTAGGTTTACAAAGGATATTCGGAAGATATATCACATATTTTCCAAAAATATCAAGGTCATAGAAAAGCATAGAAAATAGAAAATATTTTTATCCGTTGTATTCATGAGAATGCCTAATTTTTAGAAATACATATGAAGTCCTTAGCAATGAAGGGGCACAATATTTCCAACTTTTCTAAACAGATTAAGAAGAAGAATAAATGCAAATATGTATGTGTATCTGTATATTGATATCTAGACATATGGACATTGAGAGATGGATAACAGGAGGAGAAAGACCTAAACTAGGTCATGGTGCATGGAATACATATGGCAGTTCTTATAGTATTCTTCTTTAAAATTTATTTTTATTTATTTATTTATTTCATTTATTTGAGAGAGAAATGTACACAAGTTGGCGTAAGGGGTAGAGGGAGAGGGAGAAGCAGACGCGCTGCTGAGCAGGGAGCCCAACACAGGGCTCAATCCCAGGGTCCTGAGATCGTGACCTGAGCCAAAGGCAGAGGCTTAACTGACTGAGTTACCAGACACCTCCTCATATTATTCTTGCAATTTTCCTGTGCATTTGAAATTATGTCAAAAGAGGAATTTATTAAAAATGTTTTCTGTTCTATAGATAGTGTTACCTAAAAAATTATATCTCATCAGACCAAAATTGCCTTGCCTCTTAAAGACTTGCATACTCCAAATTAAAGCTAGTTGCAAACATTGAAGTCATCTTTTCATTTTCTTTCTTGGGGAATTAAGTCGACTTGCACTAGGGATCAAATGTTTGTGTCTCCCCCTCTCACCCCAGATTTCTATATTGAAACCCTGGTCTCTAGTGTGATATTTGAAAGTGGGGTCTTTGGGAGATAATTATGTTTAGATGAGATTATGAGGGCAGAGCCCCCATGATGGGATTACTGCTCTTATAAGAAGCAAAAAAGACCAGAGGCCTTTCTTCTCAGCACACATTCAGGCAAGGCATCTGAGCATCCAGACACCAGGTGAGCAGACATTTCTGGAAGAGGCCCCTCACCAAGAGTGGCCTTGGCTGATACTTTGATTTTGGACTTCCCATTCTCCAGATCAGTGAGAAATACATGCCCGTTGTTTAACTCCCCCAGCCTGTAGGATTTTGTTATACCAGTGTGACCCGACCAAGGCAGCCTGATTACTTCCTGGCTGAAGTCAGGCACTGGTGTAAGGGTGCTTGTGGTCTGTTAAAAGGGCTCATGTGAACCATGTCTTGAAGATTTACATTTATTTTCCCCAAGACCTCACCACAATTAAATTATTCCCTCATTTCCTTCCTCATTTAAAAATTTTCTCCAAAAACCAAAACAAATTTGCACGGCATCTCAGTAAATTGAGAGTCACTTGTTCCTTTTGAGGAGTAACTGATGTAACAGAGTTTACTCTTCGCTCTCTCAGATTCTTGTACATATTTTATGCCATATTTTCATCACTCAAGTAATTCCCGTATATTTCACTTTCTGTGTCGTGTTTTTATTGCCCAGTGTTTTACACATAGAGAGGTCTTAGTATTTTCTGAACTAATGCATGCATGAGTACATGATTGAAAGATGAATTTATTTTTCTAAGTTAACTCAAATGAGCACAGTTGAAAGCTAGATCCGAGGTGAAGTTTAATTCTGTTATGTTTGAATCTGTTAAAAAGTGCTTACTTCTGAATACCCTGGACTGCCTTAAAGTGGGATTAAAGAGACTGTGAGGATTATGACATAAAGGAAAATGTGGGAAAGTCATATGCTGTCGCTCAGCATAGTCAGAGCTAAGGCCAGTTTTACCGTGTTGTGGCCAAGTGGGTCCATAAAGGAGAAAGGTAAAAATTGGTTATGAAGTCTAGGTAGCCCATTTAACTTGGGTCTTATGTTAATTTATGAAATTAGTTAAAGGGGAGAATAAAAACATTGGACACCAGAGGTGCCTGCAGGTCCTTTTAGTGAAAACTGTGAAGATTGAAACTCATGGCTCTACCTTTCATGGTAGGGATATAGATGAAAGGATTTTCTTTTCGTTCCTTTTTGGAAGTTATCCTTTTTACTTACCAGTTACCGTTTTATAGATCAGCACTCAATATTTTTGGTGATTTTAAACTGTTTCCAGAGGTTATTTCTTTGAAAATATTCTTCTGAATCTTATAGCACCTGCAAACTGTCTACTCTTTAAAACCTAATCCAACACAGGGGCCCTAGGTGACTCAGGGAAGTGTCCAACTCTTAATTTCAGCCCAGGTTGTGATCTCAAGGTCCTGGGATGAAGCCCTGTGCGTTGGGCTTTGGGCTCAGCGGGGAGCCAGCTTGAGTATTTCTCTCCTTCTCCCTCTGCCTCTCCTACTTCCTCTAAAATAAGTAAACAAACCTTTAAAAAAAAAAAAAGGAACTAAACTAATGAGGCACAAATTGAATTTGCAGCATGCAACTCAGCCCAGGAATGGTGTGAGCCAAGGCGATGACTTATTTGTCAGATATCACTAATAATAAAGTAATTTTGCTGTTCGAGATATTTCCCTCCAAGGTGCAAGGGTAGCGGAGAGAGAGCTGGTGAGGGGCTGAGCTCAGCGCCACCCCCACCATTCCGTGGAAACCTGCTCTCCTTTCTTCTGCCCACTGAAGCAGCAGGCACCGCCTATCTGCAAAAGGCAGAAAATCTAGTCATCTTGCATTTCTCCTTTGTACTAATGTCATGCTACTGAATCCTTAAATGCTACTCATTATATATTTTCTACTTATCCTGGATCTTTGACCTCCTTACCTCTACTTCTATTACTGCTTTTATTTATGGCCTCCCCACATCAATTAATCTATAGCAATGGCTTCAAGTCCCACTGAATTTGTCTTCTGTAATACTGTGGGGGAAAGAGGAAAGAGAGATCTTGCCTCACTATAGCCTGGACCTGTCATTGTCACTCAATTATTAGATTGCTTTAGTTGGTCCTACATCACCTTGGGAATGAATTCCAGACACATTGATGGTACAAACAAACCCTTTGTCATTTTTGTTACCACTTTGCTGTAGTGGACAACTACACATTTTTATCTTGACCAACATTAATTCTCTTTGTCTCCCTTTCTCTTTCCCTTTCTCTCTTTCTCTTTCTCACACTTTCCCTCCCTCTCATTTATACATATCTATCTCTCGATTTGGTAACAACTAACCCTCTTCATTGCAACTAGAGTTGATGTTATTGCCAATCAGGATGGTCTGCTCTCTTGGGATAAGTGAGAGGCCCATGAGCCAGGAGACACACAATCAGACACTCTGAAAATGTGGTTATGCTGAAGAATAATTGACAAGTTTCTGCATTTATCATATCTCTTTGCAGCTGAACCTGTTTTCACTCTTAATGGAACAATCTTGCATCTCTCCACTTGCATTCAAATATCACCCTTTGGGGAGTTTTCTTCACCCCACCACTCTGACATACAGATCCTCCATTTGTCCGTTCACTGGATTGAAATCTCTGCGGGCCATTTCTAACGTACATGCTCTTTTCCTCCTCCAGAATATTAGCTCCTTGAAAACAGGGAGTATTGGAAATGCAAGGAAGTAGAAGAAAGAACATGAGCTCAGTGGCAAATCAGGAACGTGAGAAAACGGAATACCCCGGAGGAGATGAGGAACTGTGCCTACAGATTCCAGGAGGCGCAGCAGACCCAAGCAACTGTCTTCCAGGACTGGGAGGTACTTTGGGGGCAAACATGTAAGGTAGTTACTAATATAATTTACCAAATATTTTGAGGTTATTCTCTTCCCAGCCATATGATAAAACTGTGCTTCCAAGGGCCCTTGTGGTTTTGACCAACGAGGTGTGAACGAAAGTTATTTATGCCACTTCTAGGCCAGTGCAATTAATTGCTGGAGTGGGAGCCGCCCCTGCTCTTTCTCACTCTGGCACTGGCAATGATCGGGAAGGAGGCTGCTCCGTCAGCCTGGGTTAACCGATTAGCAGACACACAGTGGGCATGTGCTGAGAGAGAGACATAAATCACTGCTGTTTGAAGCGGAGAGTTTGGAGTTGCTTGTTAGCAAAGCATAACCCGTCCTATCCTGGTTTCTCCTGAATGAAACCAAGTGAGTACAAACAGCAGGGGATGGCCAGCTAAAAGGGCAGAAAAGAAATGAACGAAGTCACAAACGATTTAAGTTAGCAACTTTATCATAAAAACTGCTTATGTCTGATTTTATTTTATCCATATTTCGTAAATTGCAAGCACCATTAGCTACTTTTGGCCCCAGCTGAGAAGAGGAACTTCTTCACTTTCCTTGCTGCTGGAAAGGCCACAGGCGTTAACAGCCGCCAGCCCTCAGCCTGTCCTGTGCCTTGTAAAGAGGAGTCATTTCACAGAAGGACTGTGTGTACAAATCGAACCGTGCAGTGTTCAGGTGGGTGGGTGGCGGTGGGTGGGGAGCAAAAAGAGGGTGACAGCCAAAAAGCAGGAGAGAAAGTGAGAGCAGGTGGGCAAGAGAGCGTGTGTGATTTCACCTGCATTCTGCCCTACCACTCCTGGGAATATAGCTTCTTAAATGTTGGAGATGCGTCAGGAAAATTAATCTACAGTTGTGGCAATTTCACTCACCAACATGCAGGTAAGGAAGGTGTTTTGTACAGAAGCCTATAAAACATAATTCTCCTTACTCTGATGATCATATCACATAACCAGCTTCATTAAAGCTCTCATATGAGGCTTTCCTTAAGAGAGGGTGGCAAAGTGCTCCTAATTATATATGTGGTATACAAAGAAATGCAGACATTTAATTAATGCTCAAACAAAAGCAGTGTCTAAAAAAATAAATCTATCCCTCAAAGCAGAGTTGTCCAGCCTTACAGTGTTCCAAAATACAACCAATAAATGTAGATAAATGCAGCGATTATGTTACACACTGGTTTTCTCAAATTCTTTGTATTGCTGTATAAGCACGACAAAGCCATCTGATTACAGTGAACAGAAAAGTGGAAGACCGTTGCAGCATCTGGGGCTTGTAATTAGATCTCCTGGTTGATTTCCAATCAGGCACTTTTATGTTAGTGTTTTGAACAATACAATTGCAAAATTAAAGCAGTTACATTTAAAATTATATTAAAGTATCACTAAAAGAAAATGAAAAAATATTTTAATACAAATACACATTCATTTTAATAAGCGCTGTATTAGGAGCACTGCACATTATCAATATCACTGATTGATTTGTAACCTTCATCCCATATTAGATACTGGCAGTACCTACCACCAGAGGGCAGAGAGTGAATGCTAATGATTTCATATGAGTTCTCTGTCCAGAGTAACCTTATTCTAGTGGCATTCTTAAATGGAATCTCCAAATATGGTATGAATGGGGATCTCTTACCGCGGTCTGAACTGCCACAGCTTCATTTGTTCCTAAGTCATTCAGCTCAGATAGCTTCATTTTCCCACCTATGTCCTTTAAGATGAGAGAGGGAGACAGAGAGAGAGAGAGAGATTTTCCCTAGATTAATTCATGTTCTTGGAAGACCAAGACTCAGCAAATACATATGATACTGTTAAGATAAAAATATACACAAATAATATGTTGTTTATGGATTCTTTATAAAGAAAGAATGAAAAGAAATTTTTTGTGTGATTTCAGTATACCCTACTGAATTTGGAATACAGATTAATAGATTTTCAATAAATTTATTATTATAGCCAATGAGCACTCTTTTCCTATTTGAAGGGAAACAAAACTAATTTAACCAAAACTAATTTTTCAGTCCAGATTCCAATCAGTTCTAAACACCTGTTTGAAGGCATGAAATAAATTTCAATTTATTATGTGACAAAACAAGAGTATGTATATCCATCTTGTAGATTAGTTACATATATAAACTTTGTCAGTGATTCTTCTATTAAAAAATACGAATCACATCTCTTAGTACTAAAAACTTAAATTGGTTTCTCAAACCGTTTTATTTGTTATTGACTATGGTGATCATATAGAATACCAGTTAAATTGGATACTTCATAAATAGTGATTTACAGTTCGGTGTATGCTGGAAACCAAGAACATTTTTCATAAATTGGCTTTACTGTTTTCTGGACAATGATTGTTCTTGCCAAGCATGACCTTGGTTCAGAAGATGGATTCTATTATAGAACCTGAACAAGTCTGCTTTCACTTCCTTTTCATCATTCTTTTGCTTGAGGGAGAGTAGACGATGCGTGCTCTAGGGGAGACGTTGGATAACACGTCATTGCGTGAATGTTCTTCCGGATCTCAAAGCTGAATGTTACTTTGAACAGTGAATTTGAGAGCTGTCCTGATCAGTTGGGATTGGTTTTAAGTTCCTACTTTATGCAAATGTTGGCACTCAGTGAACAAATATGATTAATGTTAAATACTAGATTATATCATTACCAAAGGATAGCTCTTCCCATATGTCCTCACATGTGCAATACTAGAGTACAGTGCTAGGAGATCATCCAATTATTTTATGCTGTTTCTTACATAATCACGAGAGACCCATCCACTATTCCTACTGCCCTGTTAGGACTTTCATAATTTGTATAAGTGCTGGTAAGTTACCTTAATTAGAAATTATTAGAAGCGGGCGCCTGGGTGGCTCAGTGGGTTAAGCCGCTGCCTTCGGCTCAGGTCATGATCTCAGGGTCCTGGGATCGAGTCCCGCATCGGGCTCTCTGCTTGGCAGTGAGCCTGCTTCCTCCTCTCTCTCTCTCTCTCTCTGCCTGCCTGCCTCTCTGCCTACTTGTGATCTCTCTGTCAAATAAATAAATAAAATCTTAAAAAAAAAATAAATAAAAATAAAAAATAAATAAAAAATAAAAAAAAGAAATTATTAGAAGCAAAAAATTTACATTGAAAATGATGAGTGGTCACAGATAATTTTTATTCTAGTATGGGTTGAATATATGGCTTTTATGCTTTTTTTCTTCTTTTAAACTTAGAAGATAATGATTATCATTCTATCGTTATTAAAATATTTTGAGTTTTTAAGCAACTACTATGGGCTAAGAACTAGGTTAAGCAGTTTGGCTAAACTACCTTTCATTTTGTGTCTCATAATACTGATGGGGAAATTGAGAATTAGGGAAAGTTATTTGCCTTCTGCCAAAGTTCTCTGCTTTAGAAGTGGCAAGTGTCCACGCCCCTCTCATTCCATTGGATAAGGCAGATAGCAGAGCCAAACAGGTGATCACTACAATGGGGAATCCCTCAGAAACCATCTCATCAGAAAGAGGCAACAAATGTTTTGATAGAAAACCATCTTAGGTATATGATAAATGAAATCACAGATGAGCAAACGCAATTAGGGACGATAGGAAAAGACACACCATACTGCCTGCTGGAGTCGGTGATACTTCCATAGAAAATATGATTGTCACAAGGAAAAGGGAAACTTCCAGGAGATAAGAACAAGATACAGAAAGGCACAGTGATTTGAAAATTCCAGCTGTGTTTGGAGAAAAATGAGCAAATCAACTTGATTGGAGCAAAGAGTTGCCTCTGAGGCAGTTAGGGGAATGTGGCTGAAAATGCATTTTCTGCCACGTAAGAATTTTTGACTCTATCTTCCAGGCAGTGTGTGTGTGTGTGTGTGTGTGTAGTGTGTGTGTGTGTGTGTGTGTGTGTGTCTGTGTGTGTAGAGTGTGTATGTTGCTAGGGGAGATGAAGGAATCAGGAGTTTTTATGTTCTACAGTAATGAAAGAGTCTGAACAAGGTTTTAGAAAGATCATCTGGCAGCAGTGGGGGGGGGGGAGGATGGAAAGAGGAACAAGCAATTTCTGAGACAACAAGCCCTCACTAATGTTCATTTCACAGTTTAAAAAAATGGCTAATGCAAACCTAAAATAAAACAAAG
This sequence comes from Mustela nivalis, assembly GCF_964662115.1. Lineage (NCBI taxonomy): Eukaryota > Metazoa > Chordata > Mammalia > Carnivora > Mustelidae > Mustela > Mustela nivalis. Next base: position 92,897,566 of record NC_139030.1, on the reverse strand, counting down.
CATAAAAAAAGGAGAGATGGAGAATATTCAAGGCAGTTTAAGATCTACTAAGAAAATGTTTATAGACTCACTGTTCTTTCAAATACAGATACCCTAAATATAAAGTTTTGCAAAGGAAAATGAAGATGTTTATAAAAAGTATGCTCTTTGAAAGTACAGACTTGGTCATGGTATCAGTGGAATGTTAGTTGTTTTTTTTGTTTGTTTTGTTTTTTCTGACATGTGTTACAAAAGGGGCTACCCAGGTCGATTTTATGGGCAAACGCTGGACAATGAAATATCGACTCTGCTTATATTAGTAGTTTGAACTGAACTTAACCTTCTTATGGAGAGCAATGGGGGCAAAAATTATAGAGGATTATTCGTTTTGTAAGTACCTAAAATAAAAAGTTTTTGTTGTTCGACTAGGGAAATTGAACAAGACAAAACAAGCAAGAAGAAACAAAATCCCATTTCCTTGGGAATACACTAATTATTTATATTATGCCATACCTAAAAGAAAAATACAAGCTTTGATGCCTGTCTTTCAAGGTTATTGTTTTGTGGGTCCTGTTTTCTTTTTCTGTGAAAATCTATAAAAAACCTTAGCGGTGTATACCACCCACATACAAAAACATCTCCTACTGATATATTTAAGATATATATGTGATTTCTTCCTTTCCCCTCTATTCCTATAGCATTTCCCAATGTTATTTTTTAATACTTTATTTTTTTTCTCAAGTTTTAGGTTTATAACAAAATTGAGGAGAAAGTACAGAGATTGCTTATATACCTCCCCCACCAACAGGCATTACCTCTCCCATTATCTAAGCGCTCACCAGAATGATACCTTCTTTACCAAGGATGAACCTACACTGATACATTCCAATCACCCAAAGTTCATAATTTAACTTAGGGCTCACTCTTGGTGTTGTACATTCCATGGGTTTGGTCAAATGTGTAATGACATGTATCCATTATTATAATATCCTACAGAGTATTTCTACCACCCTAAAAATCCTCTGTGCCCTGTTCATCTCTTACCCTCCAGTCCCTGCCAACTACGATCTTTTTGTTGTCTCCATAGTGTTGTCTTTTCCAGAATGTTACATAGTTAGAATCATACAGTATATGTAGCATTTGCAGTGTGACTTCTCTCACTTAGCAATATGTACTTAAGTTTCCTTCATGTCTTTTCATGGTTTGATAACTCATTTTTTTTAGTACAGAATAATAGTCCATTGTCTGAATGTACCACCATTTTTTTTTTCTTTTTAAGAAATATTGGAAACTTCATCAGGCACTTGATTTAGTTTCTATAAAATTGCTTAGGGTATTATAATTTATTAAAAAGAATATTATAATTTATTCATTGTATATTTTCTATCCAATGTGAGTAATGGAATTGGAATAACTGTTTAGTCACCTGAAAACATGTATTTGATTAGAAGTCCCAAGTTTCCTTTTTAAAAAAATTTTGAGATTCATTTTGAATGATGAAAAGCAAATCATTTAAGTGCACCTTTTCAAATCTCAGAAAGGTTCAGTTGCTCCAAATTTTCTAAACTGTATATTTTTTTAACCTGTACATTTCTATTTGAAGCTAAATTTTTCAATTTAGGACTCATGCTGTTTTCAAATCAATACCGGTTTCTGCAAAATCTACACTCTGCCCCACCATTACAATAAAAATATATATTTCACTTCACTCCTGTGAAATTTTGTATGGTACAGTTATCATCAGTTATATACTATGTTTTATTCTTTGCTACTAGGTGTTGAATTCAAAATGTTTCAAACTCCATAAAACTTGAGAGTTTAAAATTAACAAAATTCTGACTTAAACTTGCTGAAAATTTAAATTTTTGTTTATACCTTATATATATTATATGCATATTTTGTTTATTGTGATAATAAAATATTCCTATTTTTCCTGGAGATTAGTATTGGGATTCAATGTCCAAACTTATATAGATGCCCAGTGCACAATAATATCAGTCTGTTTATGTTGAGTGTGACATATGCCTGGCATGGTAATGGGTACTTACACTTACTGTTTCATTTAAAACACTTACCAGCCTAACACGGTGATATTATCATTCTCATTTTAGAGATGAGTAAACTGAAGTTCTAAGGAGTCTCAAGCATTTCCAAGTTCATTCAACTAGCAAGTGACAGAACCAGAAATCAAACCCAAATATTATTTTATCATTACAGTATGAAAAAAACTGTCCTATTACTGAGTATTAGGAAGTAGGAGTGTATTGTGCTGATACATATGCTGAGATGGACTGTCCCCATAAAGCTGAAGGTTTTCGTAGAGGTGTCGCCCAGGATTCTCCCCTCTGGTGTAGTCTCTCCAGAAGGGCAGTGGGTCTGGAAACTCAGAAGAGGTCAAATCAGAGGAGAACCTTGATCAAAAGGTTTTTTTATTTGACTTGTGACCATTCTTGTAAGAACCACCATGGCCTGATGAAGAGGTAAATGGAGAAGATTCCCTTATATATCTTGGCATATCTACGAAATATACACACATACGGTAGAAGCCTACAAGATCAGTAATACAGGACTGGGGAAGAAGCCCTGGATTCTGAATATACTGTGAAGATGTCTTTTTAAGAGACTTTCTGGTAGCTGACCCAAGGATGCCTGGTTTCCCTTTGTTTTTTTATAAAACATGTAATATGCACCACTTATTGCATAAACATTTGCTTTGGTCTCCAATGCTATATATGTAAAAGTTAATCAATTATAATAAATTATTTTTGAGTACACTTTTAAAAAAATAAAGAATAGTACAAAATTTAGATAATCATGGAATATAATTAATATATTTAAATTTTATTATTAATCAAGAATTAGCAAGACAGAAGGGTAAGAGAAGACTCATGAGGAAGAAGCTTTTTATTTTACTAGATATACAAAGTGTATTATAAGGATCCATAAACATGGCAATGTTCAGAGTAATAAATCATTGTGCAATAATATATGTGATAAAGGTGAGATCTTAAATCTCTAGGGAAAATGGTACTCATCAATAAATTGTGCTGGAGTAAGTATCTAGTCAAGGGGAAAAAAAATAGATCATTGTCTTGCTCTTTAAACCCCACCCACGCCCCAAAGTCAATAAAGTCTACATTTGAAAATAAATTTAATGTACTGAGAAATAATGTAGAAAAACACTAAATTCTTCTCCTACTAAGCTTGAGAGAAAGCTGTAGAGGAAAAAATACAAATACAAATTCAAGACATTAAAATGGTAAGAGATATATAGAGAAAATTTAAAAATACAAAAATTTCACACATAAGTTAAAAAATAAAGCTTAATAAATTTATCTCAAAAAAGTGCAATGCCATATAAAAATAGTCAAAGAGATAAATAGGCAATTAGAAAAAGAAATAAAAATGTCTATCAGTATAGGAAATCTTAATTTTTACTAGGAATTTGAGTGTTCCTGATTTATTATTTAATATTTTAAAATAATAAACAAAATAGATTTTTATCTGCAGAGTCACAGAAGTGAAAATAAAATTCAAAAAGATATATGCAGCTGGGAAGCCTGGGAAGTGGGTTTATCTCATATACTGTTGGAACTGGTACCACCTTTAGAAGAAGAGAACTATCAAATTTTTAAAAGTTGCATGTTGTTTACCCTAGTAGTTCCACTTTTAAGAATACATTCTAGAACACTAGGTAATGGTAATAGTAGACTACCAGGATACTATTGTATTAGTATAAAAGTGAGAAAATTCATTCCACATATTCTCTAGCAAAAAAAAAAAAGAAAGAAAAAGAAAAAGAAAAAGAAAAAGAATGAAGATAACATATCCAGGAATAGGGGAAATATTAGAATAAAGTTTTTTTTTTTTTAATGAGGAGACTTTCTAAAAAGATATATTTATTTTAGAGAGAGATGGCAAATGAAGGGGCAGAGGGAGAGAGAGAAAATCCTCTCCTAAGCCTGGAGCCTGATGTGGGGCTCAGTTTCAGTACCCTAAGCTCATGACCTGAGCCAAAATCAAGAGTCAGAGGCTTAACCAAGTGGGCCACCCAGGTTCCCCTTAAATAAGCTTTAATACACTTGTACTGGTGAGTTAAAATTGAATTCAGCTGCAAGTGGCAGGAAACAAAAAAGCAAGAACACAAAACAAAAATAAAATTGGAATGCATGGCACAAGTTAGAAATGGATTCTTCTGTCATATATGTATGTGTGTGTGTGTGTGTGTATAAATGTATGTATGTGTATGTGTGTGTATATATATGTATATGTATGTGTGTATATATATGTATGTGTGTGTATATGTGTGTGTGTGTGTATATATATATACACACACACACACATATATATATATATATATATATATATATATATATATATATATATATATATAAGCTCTACACCCAAAGTGGGGATTAAACTCAAGACCCTGAGATAAAGAATCACAATCCTCTATTGATTAAGCCAGGTAGGCATCCAGGCATCCTCAATTCCTCTCACATATAAATGTTGGGATTATATGTAATCTCTACTTCATAAAACCCTTAGGGACACAAACTCTATCCATTTCACTGTCCCACCATCCACATGGTGTGACCCCTCATTCTCATGGTTCAGCTTAGAAATAACCATGTTCAATATATAGATTGGAGCAATGCGTGAAGAAGGAAAAGGGTAAGGGATCAAGGGTTGTCTTAAGAATGATCTAGAGGCTGCAGGAAAACATGTCTGTTCACATCTTATTGGTCAAAAGTTAGTCAGAAGGCCAAGGGGATAGTCAATATTCTTGATGGTCATTTGACCAATTAAAATTTGTACTACTTAGACAAAGGGGTTTTTGATACTGGTAAAAAGCTAACAGCCTTTGTCTAACATATTATAAATAAATTAGCTATTGGTATACTGCCTGGAAGAATAATATTGAAATATAACTAATTTCAAAAAAGAGCAATTTTCAGAAACTTATCTGTATCATGACTTCCCTTTGACTCTGTTTGCCTGTAAATAAAGTGATATAAGACTAAGTACTTCATAGAATTGTCATAAATATTAAATCAGATATAGTAAGTGCTTAGAATAGTGGTTGGTTCATAATAAATGATATATATTCATTATTATTATAATGGTTATTTAAAAAATATTACATGTGGATGGGTACGTGTTTATGAAAGTACATTTTATTGATTTATTTTTGCTATGTACACTTTTGTATTTAAAATATTTTTAATCCTGCACTACTTTTATTTTTTTTTAATCTAGTAATAAAGATATCTAGCTGGATGAGTGTCAGAAGCAATGTGCTTACAGATTTTTCCTATTTACCTTTTTAAGATTTAAGTTACTAAAACTACAGTTGTGAACTGTGCTTCTTTGGTATAAAATATATTCATGTCTTTTATTTTTTATTTTTTTTAAAGATTTTATTTATTTATTTGACAGAGAGAGATCACAAGTAGACAGAGAGGCAGGCAGAGAGAAAGAGGGAGAGGGAAGCAGGTTCCCTGCTGAGCAGAGAGCCCAATGAGGGACTCGATCCCAGGACCCTGGGATCATGACCTGAGCCGAAGGCAGCGGCTTTAACCCACTGAGCCACCCAGGCGCCCTCATGTCTTTTAAAACAGGGTACTACTTTGCATATATTTTATTCCTAACAGAAAGTTAGCAGATCATATTTGGTAAAAATACCAGAGGAAAAATATAAGGTAAGGAGTAGATGAAAACAAAGTTTTATTTGTGGATATTCAATTTATCAATACACCATTTTATATGTCCTTATTAATAAGATGGCAGGAATAATTATTTATCTAAAATTTTAAAAATTCTCAAAACCCTACTGTTGCCTTTAGCATTTGCTGTGAATCATGTATTTAACTGTAAATAAGTATATTAACAGGACATTATAACTCATAATTGAAATTTAAAATTAGGTGTAGTGGAAAGATCAGTAATCACAGCATGTCATCAATTAAATGGAGAAATAATGAACTGTTACTGTAAAATATTCTTATCAGATTATCAGTAATTATCATAGACGATTGTATTTACTTATCATACACATATGCACATAGATAGTATATAAAATATATACATTATATATCACATACATAAAGGGGTGTGTGTGTGTGTTTTAAAATTGTGGTAAAATACAAAACAGTTTATATATAGTGTAGAATTCAGTGGTGGTTAGTACATTCACAATGTTGTGCAACCATCACCGCAATCTATTTCCAGAACATTTTCATCAGCTGGAAAGGAAACTTTGTACTCATGAAGTAGTCAGTCCTCATTCCCTCTCTCCTAGCCTCTGGCAACCACTGATCTGTGTTCCATTCCATTCCCATGTATTTCCTTATTCTGGAGATTTCATGTAAGTGGACTCATACAACATGTAGCTTTTTGTGTCTTCTTTCACTTAGCATAATATTTCCAAAGTTTATCCTTGTTGCAGCATGTGTCAATACTGAATTTCTTTGGAGCCTGAGTAATGTTTCATTGTACATTTATACCAGATTTTGTTCATCCATTTGTCACTTGATGGACATTTGAGTTGCTCCCATCTTTTCGCTATTGTGAATATTGTGCTCTAAATATTTGTGTACAAGTTTTTCCTTTAAGATTGTTTCTTTTCTTTTTCTTTCTTTCTTTCTTTTTTTTAATTCTTAGAGATACACACATAGGAGTAGAACTGCTGGGTCATATGGTAATTCTATGCTTAACTTATTGAGGGACTGTCAAATTTTCCAACAGTGGCTACATCATTTCACATTCTTACCAACAATGTTAAGTAGGTTTCAGTTTCTCCCAAATCTTGTCAATACTTGTTGTTTCCTGCTTTTGGTTTGTTTGTTTATAGTTATCCTAACTGATCTGACATGCCATCTCATTGTGATTTTGACTTGCATTTTATTAATGACTACTGACATTGAGCATCCCTTCACATGCTTATTGGCAATTTGTATATCGTGTTTGGGGGGGAAATACATATTCAAGTCCTATGCCCATTTTAAAATTGGATTGCTTGTATTTTTGTTGCTGAATTATAAGAGTTCTTATATATTCTTGATACTACAGTCTTAACAGATATATCATTTATAAATCATGTTCTCAGGAGATTTTTTTATGATAGTGCCATTTAATACACACAGTTTTAAGTTTAGATCCAATTTATCTGTTTGGTTCTTTGCTGTTTGTACTTAATGGTGACATTGCCAAATTCAAGATTATGGGGATTTGTCCCTGTGTTTTCTTCTGAGGGTTTTATAATCTTAGCTTTTATATTTTGGTATTTGATCCACTTTGACTTAATTTTGTATATGGAATGAGTTAATAGTACAGCTTTATTCTTTTGTATTTTAACATTTGTGTTAGTGTTAATAAATTGTGTTGTTATAATTAGCAATTTATATTTTGTAATTAGCAAATATATTTTGTAAGCCAGTGAATGAAACTATAACTTTCCTGAACACCATACACTCTGCTTCTGTATTAAAAGTTTTGTATATTCTCATTTATTCCCCAAATAAATCTGTAAGACACTGAATAAGAGCAGAAAATCAGAAGTAAAAATCCTCAAAATTCTCCATTGCAATGGAATGCATTTTAATTTTTTTTCTTTTTAAAGATTTTATTTATTTATTTGACAGAGAGAGCTCACAAGTAGGCAGAGAGGCAGGCAGAGAGAGAGGAAGGGAAGCAGGCTCCCTGCTGAGCAGAGAGCCCGATGCAGGACTCGATCCCAGGACCCTGAGATCATGACCTGAGCTGGAGGCAGCGGCTTAACCCACTGAGCCACCCAGGCACCCCGAAATGCATTTTTAAAAGACTTTTGCTACTTGAAGCTATTTAAATAAAAAAGAAAAAAGATAGTGGAATTTATGTAAGTATCTCATTAAAAGTTATTTTTGTCTATACAATAGCAACATATCTCAATCTCAACAAAGATTATATAATGACCGTCTATCCCTAAAATAGCATATTTGTTGCCTTCTCCATGTCGAAATCGTAAGGTCTAATAAAAGGTAATCATAATTGTATTTTTAAGTAATCTTTTTCACAAATCCTAAAAGCAAATTAATGTTGAAAAATTATGCTCTAAAACTTATATAAATCAAGTAAAGAAAATTCCAAAAAGAAAAAAATAGGGCTTTATTAAAGTTATGATATGGTGATTATTGCTTTTGAATTATCTCCAAATTAAAAGTTTCAAGCATTTTGACATGGTGGAGTGGGCGTTGCATTGGAAAACAGACTGATCTTACAGATTGTATCTCTTATCCTAACTACTTTGAAAATTTGAGAACAAGACATGTTCACTTCTCTAAGTAGCATATTTCTACTGTGTCAGATGGCAAAGTCAAAAATACTTGACTATCTCATTGTTCAAATTCCAATTCTTCTATTGAGTGCTTTGTTAAACTGTAGGACTTTAAGATGTTCCAGAAGCCCCCATGTTGCATCATGGGGGCTTAAGTGGGTAGGAGAAGAATAAATGAAACAAGATGGGATTGGGAGGGAGACAAACCATAAGTAACTCTTAATCTCACAAAACAAACTGAGGGTTGCTGGGGGGAGGGGGTTTAGGAGAAGGGGGTGGGATTATGGACATTGGGGAGGGTATGTGCTTTGGTGAGTGCTGTGAAGTGTGTAAACCTGGTGATTCACAGACCTGTACCCCTGGGGATAAAAATATATGTTTATAAAAAATAAAAAATTTAAAAAAAAGATGTTCCAGAAGCTCTATGGACCTCAGTTTTCTTTATTTGAAAGAGAACATGCAAGAGAGTGAGAGAGCACAAGCAAGGGGAGGGCACAGGAGAGGAGGAAGCGGACTCCCCACTGAGCAGGAAGCCTGACGCAGGGCTCAATCCCAAAGCCCTGAGATCATGACCTGAGCCGCAGGCAGACACTTAACCAGCTGAGCCATCCAGGTGACCCTAGCCTCAGTTTTCTTATCTGTAAAAATGAAGATTTCTGTAGACCAGACTTCTAATGCTTTGTACAAATTAGGTATTTAAGAAGTGCTAGCTTCTTTCTCTCTTGCCTCTTCGAGCTCAATCTCCTCATAGTAAAATTAAAACCATATAATGAGCATTTATTTCAGATGACATACGAAGTTCTAGTCAGGTTAAATATCCTGATTTAAAAACTAAAGAACAATTTAATAAATATGTGTATTATAGATCAAAAGATTTAGAAAAAAATCAATAAGTGAGCTCAGTCTCTATGGGTATACAAATTATATTGCTTGCTTTCTAGGGACCCATATTAAAAGCTTGCTTTAGGGGAAGAGGTATATTCAGTAGCAGCAAAGTTTAGTGCTCTTTTAAATCCCCAAGTGGACCATTCACAGTTTCCTTCTCTTTCTTAGATATGGCTTTGGATTCTGCTTTTGATATAATGGCTCTGGGCAAGAAAAGCGCATCTCAGATCCTTGGGGCACCTGGTACATCCTTCTGCCCCTAGAGGAGACGGGATCAGACTGAAGCCTGACTCACAAAGGGCAACGCCTGAGTGGGAGTGTTTTACAAGCACCCCCTGAGTGGAGGTGCTTGTAAAGCACCAGATCAAGAGAAGAGGACCGGAAGTATCAGAAGAAGCAGGGAGGCCGCTTCTTACTCGCTGACAGGCGAAACAGTAAGAGATGATTGGCAGTGCTTGGAAAGGTCCACGAAAATACCTCCAGAAGTGGTAGCAAAGAAGAAAGGAAAAAGACAAACAGAAGACAGACAATTTGAGGGTCTCTTGGGTCCACAGGAAATGGTTTATTAATCTTTGTAGGACTTCATAGATTTCCGGTTCATAAGAGACAATCTGTTGGTTGAATTCTTGATAATCTTAAAGGAAGGAAATCTGTGGGAGGTGGTAGACGGAGGCCATGATAACTGTCCGTATTGAGCAGCAGCTGAGACTGTAATGGGGGGCTTGCAGTATCACAGCTGATCTTTCTCTCTCTCTCTCTCTCTTTCTCTTACACACACATGCATATACACACAACCTATAAGGAAAGCATTACTATTATTATTATTTTTTTCTTTGAGTTGAGGAAATTGAAGCTTGAATTGAACTTGAATTCATGTTATTTGCCTACAGCTACTCAGAGAGTAGGTTGAAGCCAGCATTCAAGTTCAACATGTCTGGCCCCAGGTTTCTCAGACCACCATTATCACCTTGAGACTCCCTCTCCTTCCTCCAAGGTCCTCATTAAATCCTCAGGGAATGTGTTATTTAAAATTCATAATGAAGCCTCTCAGTGTGATGAAAAACGTCTAAATATTTATCTCACTCAAATTCTTCTGATTATAATTTTACTGACTTGATACGTAAACAATTTTGGAATCTATAAAATCCCTGCCCCATGTTTTATGTTCCCTAGGCAAGCAGCATGAAAGCTGCTAATATTGATGGAATACCCTTCTTATCACTAATCCATTTATGTAGGAGAGTTTCATTAAGTAACAGTTAAAAACACAAAAAATACATAGAAAGGTGTATCAAATGTAGATAGAAAACTGGAGACGAATATAGAATATTGCAAGTGCTGAAAAGGTTTTGGTTGTATTTAAAGATTTTTAGTTATGCTTTAATTCTAAATTAATATGAACAAGTAAAATACTACTATTGTTATAAAAAAAATTTAAGAGGTTTCTTGCAAGGACTGTTTTAAAATTTCGTTATCCATTGGTCCAGAAATAACGTGATGATATCATTTACTCATTCAATAATTGATGTTTTAATTTCTTTACACAAATGGCATTTTACCTTTTTTTTTTTCCTGTTATCTCTCTTCTCTGGCATTTTTCAGTGCTGTTTTGATCGGATAATTAATGGCATAGGTGTTTATTTAAGTGTTTTCTGTTTTAGGATACTTTAAAAAATTCCATTATTATTGCAGAAAAGTGCACTTCAACAATTAGCTGTTAAGTGCTGGCGTAAATTAAGGCTCTATACAGGTAGATAAATGAATCTGTCACATATATAATTGCCAGGAAAAGTGGTTACACTTCTAGCCATTTTCATTGGTTTGCTAATGCAGCTTTCTGTTCTAAAATGATAAATCATCATTTGTTAAGAAATAGGGTTTTCTTCTGTAGCTAAGGAGTATTTTTCCAGCCTTAATATAGAATCTTCTACGATTTCAAAGAGGAAAAAGTGAGGGTTCTCAATGAGATAAAACAACATCTTTTTTTCCTGTTGTGCAGGTAAGGTGTAGTTTCCTGGTAGATGACTTATAATTATTCATGGACCAAAACGTAGTGTTAAGGAAAGAGATTTGCATACTCCAGATGACACATAGGCACAGCTGAATACTATAACCCCAGAAAAAGTAACTCCTGAGGGGGCAGAAGTTGAAATCTGTGTGAAATGTGCAAAGAAAGTATTTTAAGAACAGGTCACCTTTAAATTGCCTTTAAAAAGTGTACTGCTTTTATGCTTTGTCTACAGGGAGCCTCTGATTTTAATGTTGGAATAAAGAGCTTTTCTTCTTTTCTATCTTTCTTTCTTTCTTTCTTTTTTTCTTTCTTTCTTTCTTTCTATCTTCTGGCCTGGCAACATGCCAGTGACACAAACATTTTCATGCAAAAGTTAACATATTCTCTGGATAAACCCATGATACACTCTGAAATCAAAAGATTTAGCAGTCTACCTTTCAGTTTGCTGCAATTAATTGAAGAGCCCAAGGCTAGGTAAGCATCGGTACTTAAATGTCAGCGCTTGGTTCAGGAGTTGTATTTACATAATCTGTTTACTAATTGCTGACTCAGTGCAATTTCGTGAAATTGAGCCTTGAACAGTCTGACTTTTGAGTGAGCTTTCTCTTGGAACTTGTGAGCCTGAAGGAAGGAAAAGCCACAACCAGTGAATGAGGAGACAGAAGCTTGTGGATAAGGTTATCAGTGAAAATAGCTAGATCAAAGGTCTCAGTGTCTCCCGCATCATGGTTTCATCCTTTTCTGGACTTCACATAAATATCTGCATATGTGAGGGGTTCCCAGAAAACACTCTAATTGCGTAATCTCTGTGACTTTTGTAGTAGTAATTTCCCACTATTTTTGACTTTCTCTTGGTACTTAGATTGTATTTCATTCCCATAGTTGGAGAGAAGTTTCAGTTGGAGACTGTAGCTGACAGTTATTTCTTTCGGAAAGTGCAATTCTCAGAAAGTCCAAGAGTGTCTGTAACCAAAGAATACATCAGAGGAATGAGGCAAAAAAAAAAAAAATCTCAAAATGCATTACAGAGAAGTGTCATTACAGAGAACTGTCAATTACTCCTCTGCTCCTGGAGCAGAGGAGTAATTGACTACTTGTTAAGAGAATCAGAATACTACACAGGTAGGAACAAACATGATGGAAGCTGTGTATACATGCATTTCATAGAAAGTATCTCAAGAAATAACTGTGTAGATAAGAGAGTGTTTCTCTCTTTCCCTCCCTCCCTCTCTTTCACCATTCATTTATCTTGAGAGTTAGATATAGGGAACAGATGGGATAACCTAGCTAACATACGGGATTTTCATAAAAATGTGACTCTAACAGTGGTGGAAAATTCTGTAACACAATTTCATGTTATGACACCTAATCATTATGGGAGATCATTGAACACCATAATAAGTGACCCCGAGTTTATCTCAATTAGATTTACATCTTTGGATAACTTCAGAGGCTCATAGAACTGTAGGACATGATCTAGTGGAAGATTGTGCAGAGGCTAAGAACACGAGCAAGAAGGAGAACTATTTTCATGTGTGGTCATGAAGTATTCTAGCCATTCGAGATAAGCAGGGGGATATTAGAAAATAAAATCATATGATCTTTAATAAAGGAGCCAGTTTATCTTAATAGCTAGACAAAAGACCTGTGTTTTCTATCCTCACTCATTTTTAATGTCCTTCCTTAATATGTCCTTTTAAATTTTTATCTTCTCACCTCCTTCAATATCTAGTTCGGAACGCAGTCTTACCAGGAAGAACTGCATATTTGAATTCTTACTAAAAGATGGCTTCTCATTCCCTCAATATTTATAGAGCCAGTTTGGGCTATATGAACTGATATGGCTAAGAGAACTTGGCTGGACAAGTATTGGGGGGGCCCAAAGCATGAAGAAAAGAAAGAACAGATGACTTTCTTTCAAAGTAAAAACAAGCCATCAATTTAGTTCTGCAACCCCTCTGATTAGGAACATGGATGACTCTAGCATTTTTTAAAATTTTAATTTAATTTAATTTTTTTTCAGTGTTCCAGAATTCATTGTTTATGCACCACACCAAGTATTTTGAGTGAGCCGTGGTAAAGCATGGCTCCCAGTACTGCCTCTTGACAAGTGTCATTGTATCACAGTCATTCTTGCTTTCAGTTGACCATGCCATTTCTATTCTCCCTTAAACATAGTACTGTTCATTCTATTCCTTTTTTTCCTGCCCATCCAAACCTCTTCCACCTGTATACTCCAGCCCCCAACACACACACATGAGATCTGACCACATTTGAAATTATTCACTATAAATACCAGCTTGAAGGGGGAAACTTTTTTTTTTTTTTTTCCATAATGCCTCCTAAATAGTCTTCTTTATTATATGGCATGGCCTATTCAGAATCCTGACCTGCATGAAAATTCAGTGTGTGTAACTCTGATTACTACTGGCTCAGGCAACTAATTGTTTCAAATGGGTTTCAGCGAAGTAATTTAATTAGAATTTGAATGAATGCTTATTTGAAGCCAAAATTCAGGCGTTATTTCTGAGAATTGTGCCATTCTTAATGATGGAGGGAAATACTCAATAAATGACTGTTGTAATGTTTCAAAATACATTTGGTATTTTAAGATATTCAGGAGGTAGGGAGTGGGGAGAGATGAAAGAAGAGAGATGGAAGGAGTCTATAGCAATCTGAGGTTGACCAAAGTCTCAGGATACATCTGGGGAGCCAGTGTGCTACCCTGATACATTGGGAAATTCTTTTCTTCATCACCCACAATCACAAAAGCCTGTAGCAGAGAAATTTAATCATTCTTTGGTGGCATCCTGCACTCTGACTCAAAAGGGCTTCTTTAAATGCTAATGTGTCTTCCTTACAACTGTTGCCTAGAACAAATTCCCTGAGTGGAATTCAGGTAGCTTTCTTAGTAGAGGATGATTTCCTGATCTTCATTCAGAGAAGCCTTATTTCTAGCGGGAGTCTCAGGTGAGGCTCTCATTTTACAATTTACTTTTATCTCCTCACTTAGACACAGATCATATGATAGGATTTTTTTTCCAGTCTTTTTATCATTGATGTAAGAAAAGACCTCTAATGCTGCTTAGAATTTCATTACTCTCTAGAATATATGTAAAGAAAGGAATGGCCTTACCAAAGCTAAATAGCTCCCCCCACCCCAGTTTTAGTTTTAGTTTTGATACTGAAAAATGCCTAGGAATTTTGTCTTTGGGTATACAGTGCAGTTTGCTTTTCCTACCTCTCTAAAACTGCTGTAGCTAGTATAGTGGCTCTTAGTCCCTTCAGGCTTTTGAGCTAAAAATGATAAAGTCAATAAAATATGGTCTGCCAAAAATGGACATGGTTTGGATGCCAGTTGATTACAAGAGAAGCTTCTAATCACAACAGTTCTTGTATTTGTTGATTGAGATGGTGACACAATTTTTAGCAAAGGAAAGAAAATCAATGTTTTCACAGGAAAAAATTTCTCTCGGGACTACTTGACATGGTTGTGACATGCAAAAAATGATGGATGCCCATTCTGAAATGTTTCAGCAACCAGACCTTTTATTTTCAATTAGGTACTGTATCTTTATTTTGTTTTGTTTTTGGTGAATCAAACCCGGGCTGTAAGTCAGGACTCCTGGGATCTGTTGTTGGTCTCACTGCAATTTTATGCATTGGGCACTTTATTGCACTCATTTTAACACTTTGTAGTACACTTTATTGTTTTAAGGTCTAATTATGCAGGAATTTTACCTGCCTGACAATATTAAAAGCTCACTCAGAGTAGATCAGGTATCCCAGTGCACTCATACTTGGGGAAGAATCTCTCCAGAATTCGACTTTGAGAATACACATGATTAAGATTATTGAATGAATTAAAGAATCAGAGGAAACATGAATGAAATTAGAATAACAGATGAATGAACTAATTTATTAACTTGATGTAACCATGTAAAAATTTCTACCATATGTAACTGCATATAGAATGGTAGATACAAATGAGGTGAACACCAATTCTCTGCTACCTTTACCTTTGAAACTCTGTCATGATGTGATGAAACTTTCATCTTAGGTATTTGCTTGACTAATAGAATGTTGAAGTGATATTCTTGGATTTCTCAGGCTAGCAAATAAGAAAAAGTACATAACCTTGCCTGGTTTTCCTCAACACTCTTCCTAGAGCTCAGTTACCATGGCATGAGAAGTCTAAACCACATAAAGATACCAGGTACTACTTGCCTTTCATAACCCCAACTGAGCCCCTAAGTATGAAAACAAATAAAAAAATACTTCGATTTCTGGCCATATGTATCAGGATGGATTCAATCAAGAGAGGAAAACACACACACACGCACGCACGCATGCACGTATTTGAACAGGGAAATTTAACATAAAGACTTATGAATAATGGGGAGCCTGAGTGGCTCAGTTGGTTATGCGTCTGACTCCTGGTTTCTGCTCAGGTCCTGAACTCATGGGCCATGAGACTGAGTCCCACACTGGGTTCCCTAGGTGAAAGTCTGCTTGGATATTCTCTCCCTCTGCCCCTCTCCCCACTCACTCTCTCATATAAATAAATAAAATCTTAAAAAAAAAAAAGAGTTATAAATTAGGGTCACCTGGGTGGCTCAGTCGAATAAGCATCTGCCTTTGGCTCGGGTCATGATTTTGGGGTCCTCTCCCTCTCCCTCTTCCTGCTAATCCCCTTGCCTGTGGGCTTGCTTGCTCTCTCTCTCTCTCTCTCTCTCTCTTTCTGTCAAATAAAGAAATAAAATCTTAAAAAAAGAATTATAGATTATAACATAGGATTAAATATATGAGGTGCTGATTAGTATCAACAAAGAAATATAAAAAATAAAGAATATATCAGAGCCAATATAACTTACAATAGCAGATATATTATTTAGTGTCATATATAATAAGAATTCCCCATAGGGCTGGGAAAAAGTGCCAAAAGAAGAGCCAACTCTCTTTCCCACTCTCCTCCCTGGCTTGGACTGAGATCTCCAGACTTTGTTGGAGAACATACAGGTGTTGAATGGCAGAGAATTTCTGTAAACTGCCAGCAATCTGTCCTCTAGGGAGCCAGGGAAAACTTCACAGGGGAATGTCTTGCCAGAAGTGCTCCACTGAAAACACTACTCAAGAGGTGTCTTGGGCAAAGTTGCTTTTTCTAGGTGTTGCTGACCACCTTGTGTTGCAGGAGCCAGATGTTGGAGGAGCTGTCTGCCTTATAGAAGCCTTGAGCAAGCACACAGAAATTGAAAGGCAAACCCATTCCTCCTACAACGTCTCTCCAGTGACTTTCACTGACAGACCTTCCCTTCTAGCTGGAAAAAAAATAAATTAAAATAAAAATTTACAGGACTCAGATCCAATTTTGCAGAGCAGGCAAAAAGGGAGAATTTGGAACAGAGTCAATAAATTTAGAACTGGTCCACCATGCGAATGAGCAGTCTCGGTCATGCTTGCCCAGTCAAATCTTCAGTTAGCTCCAGATCTGGCTGCTGTATGAGAGCTACTGAATCAGAAACCAAAAATGAGAACCTCCTGAGTCAATCCACAGAACTACAAGACAATAAGTTGTCCCCTTGTTCTGTCAACCCTTGTATTCTGGGGTGGTTTTATTACACAGCAACAGATAACTGGAACATATATTATCAAGATAGCCTAATAACTTGATTTTTCTTTCGTTTCCTCTCTACCTTGAGGCAACACATAGACTTGGAAATTATGAAAAACTACTTGTTTCAAGTTCTTGGTTGTGGTTTAGAGATTTACTCTTCATGAAAAGAAACAACAGCCTGAAAAAGATAATGCTGCTTGTACTATAGAGCTGAATCATATGTGTCAACATTGTGATTTGGTGATCTCTTGGATGCCATGTTGAGGGAGTGCTTTGTGGACAGAATTCCTCCTGGAGTGGCCCAATACTATATCTCATAAAGCACCTTTATTATTTATAATGGAATGGAAATTACTCTGCTTCAAGCACTGATATCACTACCTATTACAAAAATTAAAGGAGCAGCTATTAATAAGATTATATCCCTATACCACATATAAGATAGTCTTGCCAAGTAGGTAAGCTAAATGTAGGAATAGTATCTCTGCTGTCTGTACATCATAGAGATATACTGATAAGAGCTCAGATGGATCACATGAAGACTAACTAGTAAGCACCACTGTAAAATAGTGTTCTGGAAAAACCTATTCAAGCTTCAGGATATAGGTTTAACCAACACCAAAGATTGTACATCTGGAAGATTACAAAACAACAGAATCGTTGGAGTATCTGTTTCTCTAGAATCATTTGTCTTTTCCTGCCACAATGTTTGGAAACTTCACCAGGGTCAGAGTACAGACAGTGATAATTTTTCTCTGGTCACCATAACCAGTGAATTTAATGGACTGTGTTTTACATGGTTACACTGGTTTTCAGACTAAGAATCCATAAAGCCCATGGGTTTCCACAGGGTGGGATCTTAGGAAGGAAGGATCCTTAGGCATCAGACTTCAAACTCAGCATTTGTTGTATGTCTTATGGTTGGGACATCATTTCCCACCATTTGATCCCATGATTTCCCACCACAAAATCTTGCTTTTGTCTGCTTCTTCACCCATTTTCTTCTTGTATACCAGAGGAAACTTATTTCTTCAATAGTATAGTGGGAGTGGGGGAGCATTATTAATAATAAGTTCAGCAAGTGGAAGCTGGGACAATTCAAGGGAAACCAGAGTGTATGGGCATCCTATTTTGATGCCATTGCTTCTAACTTACCAAAAGACTATTTCCTGAGATAGTTTTCTCTTTCCTACATTATCAGTCCTTACCACTTCTCACTCTAAAACATTCCTATCATATAAAACCATGTCCTAATACATTTTCTAACTTAAAAAATTCTTCTGTCAGGTGCAATTCTAGACTCTTTCTTAAAAATGATTAACCTACCACACACATACACACTTTCCACTTCCTTGTTTCTCATTTTCTCTTTATCTACTCTTATATTGGTTTCCCTTCCCATATCTCAACTAACATCCTTGTTAAAATCACTAACAACCTACAAATTCAGTGAATGTTTTCTGACCTCACCCTGCTAGATTTTCAGCAATGATTCACACAGATGACAATTTCTTCCTTGAAACATCTCTCTTTCTCCTTTAGAGACAACATGTTTTCTTATTTTTTCTTCTTATTACCTTGCTCCTTCTAAGTTTCCTTTACTGTCTTCTCCACTTAACTAATCATATTGAAATGACTCTAAGCTACGTCCTGGGCTGCATTTTTCTTTTTCTACAATTCCTTCCACTTGGTGATCCCACTCATTTCTGTGGCTTTTAAAATCATTTATATGCTAGTGACTCACATTTATATTTCTTACCTAGACTGTTTTCTGAGCCCTAAATTTATATACACATCCAATTTGCCTATTTGAATATGCCAGAGGAATTTCCAAATTTGCACACTAAAAACAAGACCAATCCATTCCATTCACATCCTACACAATCTAATTATTCCCACTGTTTCTGTATTCCAAATAAATGGTACCATTGCCACCATTATTAGTGTTAGAAACTGGGAGTGATTCTTGAACTTTCCCTTTTCTGGTCCCCTGCATTTAATCTATCTGTACTTGTTGTGCCTTTGAAGCACGTATGTCTGATCTGTGAATGTCTCTACTACCATCATCTGAGTGTAAGCTATCATCTATTGCTTAGATCACAGGAATAGCTTCTTAACTAGTGTTTCCCCTTTAACTCCTGCCTCCCTCCAGTCCATTCTCCACATTCAAGCTATACCTATGTATTAAGAAACTTATAGGAAATTAGGTGGCAATACTGCTTAAAACTCTTGGATGGTTTCCCATTGCCTTTAGAGTAAGATCTAAATGTGTTGCCATGGTCTCCAAGGCTCTGCATGATCTCTCCCCTGCTTCAGCTTGCCTTCTCATCTTATACCACTCTGCCCCTCATGGTATTTTACTCTCTAGTCTCGTGGCCTTTGGTCAGTTCCTAAGGTTCACCAACCCCTTCACCAGCTCGAGGCATACGATCCCTTGCATGCATGGTTTAATCTACAAGTGGTGCCATTCCTCAGGCCTTTCTCACACGAAATACTATAAACAATTAAGTAAATCATAGCCAAGTCACATGATTAACCAGTACTCAGCTATTATTATAAGGATGAGGTAGAATTTTATATATTTAAGGAAAAATCTCTAATCACATTTTAAGTTTAAAAAGTAGGTTGTTTCTAACTCAAAAAGCTATATGGACCCCATGTCCATTTCAGCATTATTTCCCATAGCCAAGGTATAGAAGCAACTCAAGTGCCTGCAGATAGATGAATTGATAAAGAAAATGTGGTACAGGGGCACTGGGTAGCTCAGTCATTAGGTGTCTGCCTTTAGTTCAGGTCATGATCCCAGGGTCTGCCTTTAGTTCAGGTCATGATCCCAGGGTCTGCCTTTAGTTCAGGTCATGATCCCAGGGTCCCGGGATTGAGCCCCTCATCAGGATCCCTGTGCAGTAGGAAGCCTGTTTCTCCTTCTCTCACTCCCCCTACTTGTGTTCCCTCTCTCGCTGTGTCCCGCTCTGTCAAATAAGTAAATAAAATCTTAAAAAAGAAGAAGAAGAAGAAGATGTGGTATACACATGCACACAGACACACACAGAGGAGGGTTACTCAGCCATAAAAAATGATGACATCTTGCCATTTGTGACATGGTTGCTGGAGGGGCTGGGGGAAGAGGGATGAGCAAAATGGGTGAATGGGAGTGGGAGATACAGCCTTCTAGTTAAGGAAAGAACAAGTCACAGGGATGGAAGATAAAGCACAGAAAATATAGTCAATGGTATTTTAATGGAGTTGTATGGTGGCAGATTGTAGCTGCACTGTGGCAAGCCCAGCATAATGTATAGACTTGTCAAATCACTATGTTGTGCACCTAATGTGATATTGTGTGCCAACCATATTCTAATTTAAAACAAAAGATATGGTTATTCAATATGACTGTAATATTAATGAAAAGAGAAGGGGCATGGAGATGGAAACACACAGGGAAGAGACACACAGACATGTGACAACAGACACAGAGATTGGAGTCAAGGAGCGTCAAAGATGGCGAGCAAACACGGGGAGTTAGAAGAGGCATGGAAAGGTTATCTTTTACAGATTTCAGAGGGAACCTGGCCCTACCCCTCACCTTAATTTCAGACTTCTAGACTCCAGAACTATGATCCAATAAATTTCTATTGTTTTAAGCCAAGAAATAATAACAATAAATAAATAAAAAGTAGGTTGTTTACAACTTCCTGTGAATCTATGGTTCTTTCAAAATAATTTAAAAAACAAACTGCAGAAAATATATAAGACAAGTATACATATAAACTATATTAAAATGTAAAAATATGTTTAAAACATGAATAAACACAAAACACATGCTTTTATGTATATTTTTTAAGGATAGAAAAACAGTATGAAAAACTCCAAACCAAGTTGCTAACAGAAATTACTGCCTTGGTATTATACAACAGTGGGGCTATATAATTCAAGAAAGATTTGCACTTTTTACTAGACACATTTGTTATTATTTTTTTACAATAAGAATGCATCTTACAGAGGGTAGAGCTGACCCAGTTTGCAAAGTCTTTGCTTAAAGAAACCCTGCTCTTAATCTCACAAAACAAACTGAGGGTTGGTGGGGGGAGGGGATTTGGGAGAAGGGGGTGGGATTATGGACATTGGGGAGGGTATGTGCTTTGGTGAGTGCTGTGAAGTGTGTAAACCTGGTGATTCACACACCTGTACCCCTGGGGATAAAAATATATGTTTATATAAAAAATAAAAAATTATGAGATTAAAAAAAAAAAAGAAACCCTGCTTTCCCCCTGACTATTTTTATGATTTTCAGTGTATCATACACTAAATGTAAATGAAAACTAAAATTAATAATTAAATAATTAATAATTAATGATCTTACTAATAATAAAAATTGAATCACCTAAACTCTGTTAGAGCCTAGTGAAAATTAAACTTTCTGGAAAAGGACTAGTGATCTTATGATGATACTGAGTGGTTAATGATCATTTTATTGGTGGTTTTAATGAAAATAAGATGGAGTATGTAGAGACATCAATATCAGTGAAAAAATATTACCAAGTTACTATTTGATATATATTCTGTAAAACACCAGTAATGTATTATGTGGTTTGTTGAGTGCTAAAGCATAAGTTCTCTGAATATACCTTAAATTGTGCTAAAAATTAGATTTTTCTGCCATCAGGTATCAAACATAAGGTTTGTGTGTTGCCTAGTAAAAATAGCATGGATTATAAATTAGGAAATTAGATTCTTGTGTAACTCAAAATTTTGCCTTGAAAACTAAAAACCTCTGTCAATCAGTCTCATTTAGAAAGTATGAGGAATCTACTAGAAAGCATTTTATAATTGGGTTACCTGGAACTTGCAACCACTCATTTTAAAAAAAAAAAAAAAAGGAAAAACTAGTTTGGAAAATGCTGGTTTAACCTGTTTTGTATTTTTGTTTTTGCTCAGAGAATTTTCCCAAATATCTGACGATGTAATTTTCAATATGAATCCCCAAGGGATGAGTGGTGGATAAATTATGCAAGTATTTCTCTACATGCATTTGATTACGGAACTCGGAAGGTTTCCTTTGGAATGGACTAAATAATATCCGCATTCTCTTTCAGCCAGAATGGTCTATGCATGAGGGGTATAGGTCATCATGTTAAGTTAGGGATGTGTGCCTTTCTCCTTCTATCCCTTTTACTTGCCATCTTTATTAAACTGACATTAATTTCAATACAAAGTGCATGTATTCCCATTCCACGTCTCAGTAAAAAAGAAATTACGGAGGTGGCCTGCAGATAGGAACTTGGTGCTCTCTAACACTGCCTATCTCATCACACTGTGTGTGCCTTCAGATCTGGCTATTATCATCAAATACAAGAGCAAAGTGTCCTCCTCATGCATGAGGGGGCATGGACTAGGCAATCCCTTATTCTTCTATCTAGATGTCATTGACTCAAGGGCAAGCTAATTTTGGTGGTGTTTCTCTGTGAAATATAGTGGGAAATCACTGGAATTAGAGAGAGATTTGTGTGTTATGTGTCTCTTTTTGTATTTATTTAAATTGTGATGAAATAGACACAGCATAGACTTCACTATTTCCATCATTTCTGAGTGTGCAATTCAGTGGCATTAGATGCATTCACAATGTTGTGCAACCCATCCCCGACATCCCTCTCCAGAACTCATTATCTTGAAAAACTAAAACTCTGTACCCATTAATCAATAACTTCTCATTAACCCCTCCTTCCAGCCTGTGACAACTGCCATTGTGCATTGGAGATAGCTTTTAGTTCAACTCCACGTATGGTCATTTACTTCATTGTTTGATCTTGGGCAAATATTATTTCTTTGTCCTTGTTTTCATCTTTATAATGTTAGAATAAAAATATCCACCCTTTAAAAAAAAATCCGCTACGTGTCACAATTAAGTTGTCTTGGGGAGATAAATTTATCTATCTGTCTATCATCATCTACATTTGTAAGTACAAAATACATTTATACACACACATACATAAATACACACATGTACATATAGTTCTATCAAGTACATCGATTTCTTCCAAATAAACAAAATAATTATTGCCCTTGACATCACTCACAGTAGTTTCTTGACTTAAAAATCTGTCAAATTCTGAGAAATCCCTGAAGCCAGGGACCTAGAAGCAGGAGCTATTATTATTTAATGATTTGACCATTTCTTTAATTAAGTTTTCTTAAATGTGAGAGTTATAGCCAAAGGTTCTTAAACTATTTTTCCCATGTATATACTTTCTATTCCTTTTTTGACTCTGGGGGTCTGTTAACTATTAACTTGTGATTTTTTTTTAAGCTGTGTTTTTTGAGGCTGACAATACAACTTTTGAGAGTAAAAGATGATGTGGTATTTTAAATATCAGCTATAAACTGCAAAATCTGAGACCACTCAACAAGTTTGAGTTTTTATAAGGCATTTAGAAAATAATGCCCTTTCTTAAATGTATGCTTGCTGAAATCTCCAAGCCCTGACTCCTGTCCAATGCAGTTAGAGCAGTCTTGTCCATCTGTGTTTGCAGCAGAGCTGCAGAAGACCAAACATCTTGACTTTGAGAAAATTTTCCAAGTTCGAATGTTTCTATATATAATTGAAATTGTCATTTAGCTATTGACGTGTTATATATATATTTGTAAATTTTTTTAAAAATTTATTTGACAGAGAGAAAGCACGAGCACAAGTAAGGAAGCTGCAGACGGAGAGGGAGAAGCAGGCTCCCTACTGAGCAGGAAGCCTGATGTGGGGCTTGATCCCAGGACCCTGAAGTCATAACCTGAGCCAAAGGCAGACACTTAACCAAATGAGCCACCCAGGTGCCCTGAAGTTAAATATATATATTTTTTAAAGCTCAGTGCTTCATCAAGATATTTCCAACTTGGAGCTGAAGATTATATCTTATCAATCAAGAAAGGAAATATATGTTGCCATAAAACTCATAAATACATAATAATGTTTCATCTACTATGGTGAATAACCATTTCCCCTACTTCCTTTTTATTATGAATGTAATTGTTAATTTCCTCATAAATTTTCACTTATCTTGCTGAGATAGAACAGCCAAAGTATTAGGAGTGAAACTGAACCCAACATTTCACTCTGTAGTTTTATTTGGGGAAAGGAGATGATACTGTTTGTTTTAGCTGTTTATCTCATCCTATTTCTGTATCTTTAACTTTCTAAAGTCAAATAATATATTACATCTTATCTGTAAAAAAATCAGTCTTTTTTATATTTTTTTAAATACTAGAAAGAGAGTGTTTTCACAATGGGATTCCAAATGCCTTTCAAAGTTAATTTTCAAGTTTTATACATAAGTGAGTGGGAGCCATAATTATATCTATTACAAGGTTATCTTCACTAGTAGCTTTTTTTTTCTTCATGAATTGCACATTTTCCTCTTGAACAGGACTTCCCACAGGTAGCAGAACTTGAACTTGTTATCTTTGTGCATGCAGCAGGTCTTCAGACATGAGCACCGATCAAAAGAAGGTAGATTATGGTCCAATATTAAACTACCATGACATCTCAGTAACCTACTGAAGAATTATTTATACCTCATCCTCCATGTCCGCTGCAGGTCTCCAGAGGGGTTCTATTCATTATAGCCCCTCAGGGATCCAGGATAATGGAGCATCCACCATTTTGAACATTGCTACTGGGATAGAAATCTCTAGAGTATCACTTTAGCAATAATGTGTACCTACGTGGAAGCGATACATGCCACTTCTGTTTACAAATCATTGGCCAGAACTTGTCACAAGGAATGCCTTGTCTATTCCTAATCACAAAGGACAGGTAAATGCAGTCCTGACATGAGATGGGATAGTGAAGATCCAGAAATAGTGAGTGAACAGCAGTAATGGCCACCTCAGTTTTTGTGACCAAGGCTCCAAGGAGCAGATAAAGCATGCTACTTTTTTTTTTTTTTTTTTTTTCCATATGTGCTCTTGCCTTCTGTACCCTGAAGCTAACAGCAGACACTGGCAGCTGGTAGAGAAGAGGCAGATGAGGAAAAGACTATTTCTTGCCTAAGGGCTCATGTAATCATTCTAGCATTGAAGCACGCGGACAATATACCAGAATGAATAGCTACAAAAACATTTTTCTTGATTCTTTTAATATTGGTTATCACAGGCTTTATTTCCGTTGCTCTTTTCCTCATTTATATCCACAACAC
Source organism: Mustela nivalis (assembly GCF_964662115.1). NCBI lineage: Eukaryota > Metazoa > Chordata > Mammalia > Carnivora > Mustelidae > Mustela > Mustela nivalis. The sequence continues at coordinate 92,872,580 of NC_139030.1, read as the reverse complement.
AGCCTCCAAGTTGTTTGGACAAATCAGATGTTATAGAATGTTAGAGAAAATGGCAGAAATACAGTATGCAAAGGAATCCACCAGAGGTGACTTTCCCCTGCCTAGTCCAAGAGAAAGTCCCAAGAGATGGTGTTATGATGGCAAATGTTTAACTACTGATTTCCAAATAAAGAAACCCAGGTTTGTTGGACTTGTCTATATCTGTGGTGCAAATCCTCCCACCTGCACTGATTTTGACCAACTACTGTGCTAACACTGAATGGGAGTTGGGAAGAGACACTCCCAACCAATGGGCTTTGACTAGCCAGTAAGTCAGGTCCAGCCCTGCCTGGAGAGAAGATGCTTTTCATGGGGTGTTCTTAGAGTTGTACACACATTTCCAAAGCTATTCTCCCTTCTTTGTCTATCTGCACTCTCACAAGCACATCCCTCACCAACACCAACAGACACAATACATAAACTTCTAATATGGAAGAGAAACTTTTCTTAGGTATTATTATATTTTTTTACTCTTTTTATTAATTAATTTTATTAACATATAATGTATTATTTAAACCAGGGGTACAGGTCTGTATATCGTCAGGCTTACACACTTCACACCACTCACCATATCACATACCCTCCCCGATATCCATAACCCAACCACCCTCTCCACACCACCCCCCTGCCAGCAACCCTCTTTTTGTTTTTTGAGATTGAGTCTCTCATGGTTTGTCTCCATCCCAATCCCATATATATATATATGTATACATATATATATATATCACATCTTCTTTATCAATTCATCTGTTGATGGTCATCTAGGTTCTTCCCATAGTTTGACTATTGTGGACATTGCTGCTATAAACATTCAGGTGCACGTGCCCCTTTGGATCATTACATTTGTATCTTTAGGGTAAAAACCCAGTAGTGCGATTGCTGGGTCATAGGGTAGCTCTATTTTCAACTTTTTGAGGAACCTCCATGCTTTTTTTCCAGAGTGGCTTCATCAGCTTGCATTCCCACCAACAGTGTAGGAGGGATCCCCTTTCTCCACATTTTCTTCAATTCCCTGCCATTTCCTGATGTTAGTTTTAGCCATTCTGACTGGCATGAGGTGGTATCTCATTTTGGTTTTGATTTGTATTTCCCTGATGCCGAGTGATGTTGAGCATTTTTTTTTCATGTTTCTGCTGGTCATCTGGATGTCTTCTTTGCAGAATTGTCTGTTCATGTCCTCTGCCCATTTCTTTTTTTGTTTTTTTTAAAAGATTTTATTTATTTATTTGACTGAGAGAGATCACAAGTAGGCAGAGAGGCAGGCAGAGAGAGAGGAGGAAGCAGGCTCCCTGCTGAGCAGAGAGCCCGATGTGGGACTTGATCCCAGGACCCTGAGATCATGACCTGAGCCGAAGGCAGCGGCTTAACCCACTGAGCCACCCAGGTGCCCCCCTCTGCCCATTTCTTATGTATTATTTTTAAAGCTATCTCTTAAACAATGCTGTTAGTATTTTGCATTTTACCCTGGGGAATGTTCATTTCACCTGCCTTAGAACTTGCCCTCTCCCTTCAGAGCTCCAGGGAAAGCACAAATACCCATCCCAGAACCATAATCTCTTTATGGCTACTCCCTTTGCTACAGAAGTCACAGATTTAACCTTTGGCAATTGCAGAAGTGGGAGAATGGAAGGACTTACGTCTTTCCATTTGCTTCTTGTTGCCCCCAGATTACGCAGGTCTTGGTACAACAGATCTCTCCCTCATATTCTAGCCCTAGTTACCAACCCACCAGGTGACCCATCTCCTTCCCATCACTACCATGTCTGCAGTCAATCCCAGCCCCTTGCTTTCTCCCAGATACATCACGATCATTCAGATCTTTGTACTTAGCATATGGAATTATTGTATCTTTAACATACACACTTTTTCTGCTTTTTCAAAACTCAACAAAACTCAGAACTCTATGTCTAGTTTTATCATTGTGAGGACACCTCACTTCTGTTTATTGGTATGGCTAACTCTCCTTCACAAGCAACCACTTTATATAACAGATATTAAATTTTGCTAAAATTTGCCTTATATCTTGTATGTCAATATTTTTATTTGTTTTAATATAATTACATTATGTAAGTCTTACTTCTCCAATATGATAAATTCTTGCTATTATGGACTCTAATTCTTTTCGATCTCCAATATATTTAGCATGGAGTTACATTGACATTAGGCTTTTATTAAGCTCTTAATAAAAACTTCCCAAATTAAATTATATGTCAGAATATTACTTACTATGATTCTTGTGTTTTAAGACATGGGAAGCTTGAGATTAAGGGCAAAAATTATAAAAGCAGCAAAATAGAGTTGAATACAAGTGGAAATTCAATAACTATTGAGTATTGAATAAATAAATTCTAGAAACAAATTAATAAAAGAATATCGATAGCTTCTAATTTTTTTTCAGTGTAGGGATTATCCTTCAACAAACCTAATTCATCAAGCTTTTTTTTTTTTTTACTTTTTTAATTCATGCCAAGACAACTTACTGCTTGATTATTTGCAGTCCTACTCTGGAAATACTTTTATTTATCTTATTGTCAGTTTAACTTCTTTTCCATTCACCTGCAACTATTTTTCTGCTTCTTTGAAAAACAAAGTATTTCGCTATCTAGGAAACTGAAATTAGTGTTCTTAATAGAGAATATCATGAAGAAAAAAAGTAAGGTCTACAGTTCCAGAGGAAGTTAAAATTGCTTGGTGTAAATTTTAATCAACAAACATTTGTTGGGTGTCTTCTGTGGAGAAAAAAACAAAATTAAAAAAAGATAACAAGGAAACGAGTTTCAAAGGAGATGCATATATGACTTTCATTTTACAAACTTGTTTGGAGGACATCACTGAGAGAATGTGACTTCCAACTGACCCTGGAGCTGGAACTGGGCTCCTCACCACCACACCCTCCCTGCACCCTGCCCGCCCCACCCACCCCCCAGCTGTTAGAATGTATATTCTACTCACCATTCTCAGAGTGGGAGCTGTTTTCAAGGTTATAGCCTGGAGAGAGCAATGTGTCATTGAGACCATGTGGATGGTCTATGTGGCTGAAACCAGCTAAAGGCTTCTGTATAAAATTTTAAGATTCTGGGGCGCCTGGGTGGCTCAGTGGGTTAAAGCCTCTGCCTTTGGCTCAGATCATGATTCCAGGGTCCTGGGATCGAGCCCCACATGGGGCTCTCTGCTCAGCAGGGAGCCTGCTTTCTCCTCTCTCTCTCTCTGCCTGCCTCTCTGCCTACTTGTGATCTGTCTGTCAAATAAATAAATAAAATCTTTAAAAAAAAATTTTAAGATTCTGGCAGGGAAATGTGGCTCATCCTGTGGCCACATAGGACAAGCCTCATAAGTAAGTTCCCTTGTTATTAAACCTGCCACCTACCAAAATCTGGAATGATCTGTCTCTCCTTGACTTCCCTGTTCAAAGACGAGTGTGCAAATAAATTTATGTGTTTTTCAAACATGTAAAACCATTTATAATGAGAATACATACATAAGGGCTAAAGAGCTGTGAAGTTAACGGATTTAGGGCAAATCAGGGAAGCTCGCATGAAGAGGCAATGTTGAACCCAGTCTTGAAAGAAGTGTAGTAGATTTATAAGAGAGATGTGCCTTTTCAAAATTAAGTGTAGAGAAAATGTAAATTTATTTTTAGAGATAAAAGAAAAAGTAATTGAGCACTAGCTATTTATAGGGATGTTATAGAATAGAGTGCTATTTAACAGTAATAGTATTAGTAATAATAATAATATCTTGTGACGCCTGAGTGGCTCAGTCAGTTAAGTGTGTGGCTTTTGATTTCCATTCTGGTCACTTCAGTGAACAGATACGCAGCCCACGTTGGGCTCAGTGATCAGTGGAAGTAGTGTCTTGGCTTGGATTCATTCCCCCTGCCCCTCCCAACTGCTTCATGCCTGTGTGTGCATTCTCTCTCAAATCAATACATCTTTAAAAAAAAAGTAACAATAGCTAAGTAAGACATATTCACTGCAATACAAAAATCAAGCCGATGAATAATAAAGATGTTCATGGCTATACTTGGGAATCCAGAATGGGAGAAATTTTGAAGTTCTTACCTGAGAAGATTAAATAAATAACAGGAAATTACTGCAGGCTTTTCAAGGGAAAAATACTATATAAAAATAATATCGAAATAGTATTATGCTGTTTTAGTATCTTAGGTAGAATAATTGGGTTGAAAGTTGATTTAGGAAATGCCCTATAAAACATGTCCATATATTTAACTGCTTTGGGGCATATTTTTATTTTAGTGCCATCTCTATAAAACACCACAAGTTTAAGGTACAAATTTAATATCTCAATAAATAATCTGGTTAAAATCACTAATTTCAGGGAAGAAAAATGCCAAAAACGTGTATTTGTTGAAATGACATCTTTATTTGTCTTCTTAACCTCACTGGGACCTCAGGGATCTCAGAGCTAAATTTTATGTTTAAGTACAGTGAATATTTTGTATAGGATTTCTGATATGATTGTCTCTGTATATTTATATGGTTTTTATTTTTTTCTAATTACATAAGAACTATACTAAGTACACAGATATTTATGCTTCAATTAAAATCTTTTAGGAAAATAACCAAATTATAGAGTGAATCTTCCCTCCCATCTTCCCACACACACATTCTGTGAAAAAAATAGGGACATTTTACAAATCATTCTCTCCTTCATGCCCTCATCAGCTGCATGTCAGTAATCCAAACTTTTAAGGAAAGTTAACTTTCAGGCTGAGTCTTAAATATTTTAAGATTTAAAGGCAAGGAGGATATACTTTTATTCCTTAAATATCTCTTCAACTTCTACCTAATTCATGAAACTCATTTAATGGGAAGCAAACATGCTTAAAATAGTATTTTAAAATGATAGTCATTTTTTTCAAGATAATCAAGATGCAAGAGCATTGTATTTTTTAATCAAAATAAAATATGGTCCAATTTCCATCCATGATGATTAGTAGCAAGTCCCATATCGGTCATTGGGCAGGCCTCTCCTCTCTTTCTTGGAGAAAAAAATAAGCAAACAAAAGCTTGAGGCTCATACAGTCCAAAGAAGTAACCGGGTCTTCTGTCTTCAGATATTAGGCAACTTCTCTAGACTCTTTGGTTTGGCTTAGACTTGTTCCATATGAAAACAGTTACCTCTCCAACTATATTAGCCACCTCCATATTAAACCCTGCTGCAAGAGAACCCCCTAGCAGGTAGGGTGTTACCTCCATACACTCATCTCCATGCCCATGGTCTTCTTCAGTGATTCAGAATTGGAGCATTCCCCAATTCCTGCCATCCAAGAAAACCTGCCACTGACTCTCCGTGTCTTAAATCCAATCACATTTTCTCAAACCAACAACTTACCTAGCCTTCACCTCTTATCTTCTAGGGTAGCCAGATTGATATTTTGATAGGTTTAATCTTTCCAGGCAAGTTTCAGCATTGGTGGTGAGGGGGTACAGGGAGACATATTATCCCATAGGCAATTAAAAGGTGTATTCTATTAGGCAGCTTCCATTTTTTCTTTATTTTGTTTAGTATTGTATCTCCAGCACTAAGGACAGTGACTTCACATATCAGGCTCTCAATTAATATGTGAAGAAGGAAGGAAAGAAGGAAAGAAGGTAAGAAGGGAGGAAGGAAGGGGAAGACAAAACTCAGAAACGAAAAGATATGACAGTATTCTTAACCATTTGTAACAAAGTAACAAATTTAATATCTCCATAGACAATCTGGTTACAATCAAACCTGGAATTGATAAGAACTTTAAAGGTCAGTATTGCATATAGCAGTTCGCAAGCATGAGAGGAACACCCACTTGGGGACACATTTGGAAATGTTTACTGGCATTTTTGGAGAGCACAGGGACTGGAAGATACTAATGGCATTTGATCCCCAGGAGGTAAAGATACTAGCATGTTGCAGTGTGTGCAACACTCTTGTACAACAAAACCTTGCTCTTCCAAAAATCCAATAGCATTCCCAGGAGGACATTAGGAGAAGGAAAGGAAAAATGAAAGGGGAGAAATTAGAGAGGGATATGACCATGACAGACTGTGGACTCCAAGAAACAAACTGAGGGTTTCTTTTCTTTTCTTTTCTTTTTTTTTAAAGATTTATTTATTCATTTGACAGAGAGAGATCACAGGTAGGCAGAGAGGCAGGCAGAGAGAGAGAAAAAGAGGAGGAAACAGGTTCCCTGCTAAGCAGGGAGCCAGATGTGGGGCTCGATCACATGACCCTGGAATCATGACCTGAGTTTAAGGCAGAGGTTTTAATCCACTGAGCCACCCAGGGCCCCGCAAACTGAGGGTTTTAGAGGAGAGGGGAGTGGGAGGGATGGGTTGGCATGGTGATGCGTATTAAGGAGGGCATGTATTGCATGGAACACTTTGTATTATACATAAAAAATGAATCTTGGAACGCTACATCAAAAGTGAATGACGTACTGTATGGTGACTGACATAACATAATAGAGTAAAAAGAAAGAAATATTTGAATAATCCTACCCATCTTTATACTTAAATCCTCTCTATAGTAACACTGTCAAGTTGTCTTCCAGGTTATACATTTAGGTCTAAACACTCCTCCCAATAAAGAACATGCAAACTCCAAGTTTGTTTCTTCCTTCAGGTGTTTTGATTATTAATTAGAGTGAGATACACCCACAGAGTGGAAGGTGTAGAGTCACGTGGATATGAATTTAAAGCACTCCAGCATTTTCCTTTCCCACTTAAATTAACTGAAAACTTTTCCACCTAAACAGAACAGTTTCCTAACTCTGCATTAATTCATTCATATGGCACTTCATCAAAGCATTCGAAGATAGCTGCTAATTCTATCCAAATTTCCTTAATTCCTAAGAAAAACCCTGTTGCAATTTTTTATATAATTCTATTCTATTCTCCTCATTTTGCTTTTGCTTTTGTCTCTCTTAAGACTGTCTAGTTTATCTAAATCCTAAAGTATAGGGCCCTGAGTAGAACCAAATATTCCAGGCAAAGCAGGAAACACACAGAAAAAGTAAAACTCTTACCCGAATCATTCTAGATGTTTGACTTCTTCTAATGCATCCTATTAATAATTTTATCCATGTTTGCAGCCCTCCTTTATTCTTTTCTCATGCTGAATTCAGTATGGACAAAAATCCTTGAGTTATTTTTTTCTGCATGTTCTATTGCGAAAGCCATACCTCCATAATCCTACCCTCATAGTGTTCTATTTTAAGATCCATTTTATTCTTGTAATATTCATTTTATTGGATTCTTTCATCAGTATGGTCTATAAAAATTTTCTCTCAGTCTATCATAAAACCATCTCAGCATTATTTCGTCTCTAAATTTGATGGATGTATCTGCAGTCTCCTCAGTGAAAATCCAGTAATTTTTATTATGGCACTGCTCTGTCCAGAGCCGTACGACAAGCCACTGGACACTCTTTCAACTAACATACAATTACTACGTCACCCAAGTACTTATCCTTTGAATTTTTCCTTTAAACATCTCATATCACTCCATCTTGGCCATAAAGATATTACATATTTAACAAGTGTGCAGGTGAGTTCCATATAGACCTTCCCCACCATGTTTTTCCAGGCCTAACAATGTGTTTGCTTAAAAAAAAAAAAATGGGGCTCCTGGGTAGCTCAGTCTGTTAAGTGTCTGCCTTTCAGGTTAGGTCACGATCCCAAGGTCCTGGGATTGAGCTCCACATCAGTCTCCCTGCTCAGTGGAGAACCCGCTTCTCCCTCTCTCTCTGCCTATTGATCTGCCTACTTGTACTCTCTATCTCTCTGTCAAATAAATAAATAAAATCTTTAAAAAACATGCAGACATGAATGTGACCTCTGTTGCATCCTGCTCAATACTGATTACTCACCTTGCTGTTCACAAACGATCCTTCTATGTTAGATAATCTTGCCTATGGTCAAAGCCAAGGTCACTAGACTATAGTTTGTGAAAAGTTTCCACTTCTTTTTTAGAAATATAAAAGGTATTATTCTATATTCAGATTTATTCAGCCTGTCACAATATCCTAAATTATCTAATATCATAAAAAATAATTCTGTGTTATTCATTGGAGTTTAGTGGTATCCTAAGAATGTAAATAGTCTGGACCTAGAAGACAAGTTCATTTCAGTCAGCCCTGTCTTCCCAGGACCCATTCCCTGAGCGTGGGCATCAGGTCTCTGTAACCAATGTAGTTCTGAGCTTTACATCCTGAAGAGCTTTCTTTTTAACTGAAGAAGTAGCAGCTAATAGATAACAAGGAGTCCTTGCTTTTTCTGGATCATTTAGTATAAAGCAATGACTAAAAGTACAGGCTTTGAAATCACAACGCTAAGTTTTCATTAGACCTCACAATGTACCACCATTTTCCAGCTCTGTAATCTTAGCAAATCTACTTTCCCTCACAGGACTTCAGTTTTCTCATTTGCAAAGTACAGATGATTATAGTTACTGCACATGGTTATTGTAGGTATTCAACATAATCATGGTGGTCAAGTTCATAACAGAGTGGCTGTCACTTAGTGTTGCTTTTTCATCAATGTTAAATCAAAGATCTAGTTTGTTTTACCTCATTCTTGATTATCTTCTTGCTTTTGTCACACAATTAAATATTAATCTTTCAAATATGTTTAACAGCATTTTAATCAAAGGGAAATGACAGATTTTGTGCACTTCTCTCTTTTGGTGATGGAGAAAATATTAGAATCACAGGGATATAATTGAGGGTATTTGGTAGCAGTTCCAAAGAATAGAAAAGAAAAAAAATCCAGCTGAATAGACATACTATGGAAACAAAGGTTAACATTGCCTGTTTCTTAATTTTGGTAGCCTTTGCTTTCTTCTTCATTTGTGGAAGAACCAGATACAATTTGTGTTGATTTCAGTAGTAGAAAAACTGAATGGGTATGAAGTTCATGAAGGAACATGATGTCAGAAGCCAATATACTCACTTTCAAAACTTGTCAAAGGGCTCTGCTTATAATCACAGTAACAAACTAAATATATCCGACTGAAGAATAATAAGTCAAAATGTTCCTAATTAAAGCCTAACTAACATGCCTGTTCTTCTTACTCCAAATAAATACATAAGTAGAGTTTTCTGAAACATTTTGACTTTTTGAAAAAGTACATAAAGATTGCAAAAGTGGGGGTGTGGAACCGTAGGACAAGATGCAGAACTAGAAGATCTCTCTATTGTGAAGCAACCAGAAAACACTGAAGACTTCAGAACAGTTGTGGAGATTGAGGACACGGATAGCAAATCAACAGGATGAGAAGGTCTTATCTAGGTAAAAGAGCTCTTTGTGAACACAATAAGAGAAGTTTAAGCTCTTAATTTTTTCACTGGAAAATTGAAATACCCTGATTTCTCTATAATCTTTACTCAGTGTCTATACAAGGGAGGGATATATATATATATATATATATATATATATATATATATTTATATTTATATTTATATATATATATATATATATATTTTAGATTTTATTTATTTATTTGACAGACAGAGATCACAAGTAGGCAGAGAAGCAGGCAGAGGGAGAGGAGGAAGCAGGCTCCCCACTGGGCAGAGAGCCCGATGTGGGACTTGATCCCAGGATCCTGGAATCATGACCTGAGCAGAAAGCAGAGGCTTTAACTCTGCTTTCGGGAGGACCATATTAAAATGAGGTCTTTTTTATGCTCTCTAACTGAGCATCATTATGGATGAAGATTTCCCAAAGTTGAATCCTAAAAGATCAATCAACTGATCTATCTATCATCTATTTGTCTCTACTTCTATTTCACTCTCTCCTTAAAACGTAAATAAAAACATACATACACTTAAATCCATAGATATGTTTTGTCAGTATCTTTTTTTTGGGGGGGGGGCAGAGAGTCAAAGAATAATGAAAATGATGGAAAATCACTATTAGGGTAAATGAGGTATGGATTCTGGTAATTTTTATTTAAGAAACAATAGGAATAAGTGTGTGTGTGTGTGTGTGTGTGTGTGTGTGTGTGTGTGTGTTTCAATTGGTATATTTTGAATGATGAAGCTTTAACGGGAGGAGGAACAATCTACATGAATCAAGACAATGGCCCTTGAGTGTTAATATTGTTCTTTTTTCTTTGGCTTTTGTGTGATGAACCATTTATAATTTTTAAAAAAGCTACCTGAGAGGACAAATGTAATAATGTCTTGGAGCCCTAGGCAGAAAAGCACCATATAATTATAATTACATCTTTAAAATATTATTACCACAGTTCTGTCCTAAAATTTTTGTTACTTACAGGGAAATCCTTTTGTAGCTGAATCCCCCTGGCTATACTGACTGCTTCTTCCTCTTCCATCTAGAAATGTTCTAAATGAGCTGAATACGGTCTCTTAGTGAAGCAGAGTGTTTCCCTCTGGAAAGCTGCTGGATTAGGGGTACTTGACCTTTCTGAGTCGGGTATGTACAAATTGACAGTAAAGATCTGAAAGGAAGTGAAAGTGAGCTGACTGGAACTTCTCTCTTAAAGTCTTAGATACCATTGTTCACTGAATTTGTTCTAATTAATATGGTTAAGTTCTAGGATCTAAAATGAAGATAATTTCTTATTGAAATAGAAATATTTACAAATAAGACCCGAGGACAATTGTGTTTTTTTAGGAGATGAGGATGCTTGTCTCTTAAATAATTTATTTATTATTTCAATAAATATTAACTGAATGTACTCTGTACTAATTCCTGGTGACATAATGGCAAGCAAAACTTGGAAGCTGCAGTCTCATAGCAAAACAGACTAATCAGGTGTAATATCACAATCCCTTCAAGTAAAGGGAGTACACCGAGAAGTAGTGTCCTGAGATTCTACAACAGGTGTCCGGATCTCATTAGAGGGGTAGTGGTGTTTAGAGAAGGTTATCCTGAAGAATATACATATGAGAACATCCATATTATCTCATTCTTTTTAGCAAAAGGCACTTTGTCATCTAGTTATGTTTTTCTTTGTTCTCAAAACACCTTCTATGATAGGTTACAAGACAAGAACAAGAGAAGCCACTTTATACTGGAAATTTCCAGTCCCCTCTCTAGCTTGCTGAAGAATTAAAAATGCTATGGTTGGGTATTACAAAGTATTAATATAATTGGCTCAATGATGAGCAATTAAACTTTAGCTCCTAAGGAATGTCACTGGGACTCATTAGACGGAGCCTTGACTTATTCTCCCTGTTGTCATGCCGTGAGTCCTAGAAACCAGCGTGGATATTATTTTCATCTACTGATTGAAAATGAGGAAGTCAATAAGACAGTGTTTTCTAAACAATTCGATGGAACTCTGCCCACATAAACATAAAACAGAAATGATCTCAGCATTCTTATTAGCAGTTCTAGAATGTAGCCAAAGGCTGTGTTTATAGAGACCAAGGTCTTATGATCTGTAAATGACCCCAGAGTAGCCCATGATTTACTTATCCTTGTAGGAAAAGTTTCCATTGCCACTATATCCATTCTGCAAATAGTGTTGTTCATTTCTGCTTCTGTCATTCAGAGTATCTTTCATGAGTTCTTTTTTCCATTTTTAAAACACAGGGCACATGAAAGATGCTATATAAAGTCAAATTCATTTTTATAATCTCTGATGGCATCTTCATCCTGCAACTGCTATTCTGGGATTTTGTAGCCACAACACAAAGAATAGCAATCAACAGCAGAATGCAAGATGAGATTAGAATCTGTGCCTAATCACCAGACCCAGCAGCTTCAGTGGGACTCATGCTTTGCCTTCTAACTGTCCATTTGTAGAAAATGCAAATAACCTTTTAATGACAATGTGTAATCAGTAACTTAATTCTTCTTCTTTTTTGCTCTGGAGTTTAATCAGAACCTCCAAAAGGTCAATAGTTTTTATTTGGAATAAACCACTTCTACATGAACTTAAAATGATGGGCCCATTAAAGTTTTTGTGGAGGAAAATTTCAAAATGGTGATACCAATTCTGTTGTTTGGAAATGTTTTACCTTCATACTGAATTCACAAAAAAATTCCATATTTACAACTAAAAAATGACAATGAATTAAAAATAACTAGCCATTATTAATACCTTTCTATCAGAAATCCTTAAACACTAACAACTTTATTGATTGATTGATCTGTTTATTTATTAAGATACTGGAGTCTAAAACTACCCAAATATTAAACTGCTTGTCAATTCTATGTACTTCCCTTAGTGAGGAAACCAGGATTAAGTGATTTGAACAAGGTCGCAAAAACTGCAGCAGCAAGTCAGAGAGTATAATTCTGCAATCTTCATTTGAACAGTCTGATAAGCAAAATCAACTCTACCACCTCCCTGAATTAAATAAGGCTATCTCTTTTGCTGTTAAAATTACTGTGGTCACACACCACTTTGATGGTCCTCCTAAGGTCAAAAATAATCCCATTAGAATGAGTTAGGGATATTAAAATAATCCTTTTGATCTCAATTTTTTTGTGATATCCAGTGTAATTCTTTATTCAACTCATTCACCCATTAACTAATTCAATGAATATTTATTAAGAGATATTATACACCAAACACTGTACTTGGTCCTAGTCAGATTTATAGATTTCTCATTAAAAATTCTTACAAATTTAAATCATATTTTTAGTGTTTTAAATTGTACTTATTGAAACAAAAGGAAAAAGAGAATTTCAAACCAGTTCTTTTTGTATCAAGAATAGGATTTCAGGATTTCCTTTCCTGCCTTGCCTTCTTTGTCCATGAAATATCTCTTTTGTTTTCTGAAACTTCCTATTCCACAGCTGAGGGTTATGATCAGACACTACAAATGAGCTATGAGCTTTTTGTGCATTTGCTCTGGATGAAATGGTATCATGACTTATGGCACCAAAGTGGATGGGAAAAGGGAATAAGAAAGCAATAGTCAAGAAATGCTAGTGAATTGTTCTTAACGTCTAAAATTTAACAAAATAATTCAACCTGTTCTCAAGTCCCCGTACCCCTAACCCTGGTTAAAAAAATAACAATAAATAAATAAAACCTATGATATTGTGACTGCTCAATTTTGCCTTTTTAAGAGATTAGGAAAATTTTAATGTCAAATGTTGAAGCTCATTGTTGACCCTTTCAATATCCCTCACACAGAGTTAATCGTTTTCATTCTGTACTTCTGTGCTTGCTAGTGAGTTTGTTACTGTATGCATAGCCTTATTGCTGTCTTTATAACTGATTTATAAACATTTGCTTTGGAATGTATTTTTATGCGTATTTCTTTACTAGACTCAAGCTTCTTGAGAACTATAATGTTGTTTTATTCATATTATATTTCCAAGCCCTACTGTAATGCATGTCACATAATCATAATCAAATAAATGTGGATTGAGTAAAATGAGTTAAATTAATTTCAGTTCTCTTCAATATTTTCTTCAGAGGTAAGAATACTCCCAATATAAACAGTACAATTACTGGTAAGTTGTAGCTGTATATCAGTTCATGCTAGTACAGAAGCTTTAGAAAGTAATGCTGCTTATAGGGTACTTTCTATATGAGTACTACCCCACACTACCTATGACCAGTTTCTTCCTCCCCCAATAGATGTCTGGGAAGAATCGTGTAATGTCTAATTTACTTTTTCGATAGATAACTTGAACCCTGAAAGGAAGACTGCTTCTGTGGGTTGATGAGGAATACTACAAAACCTTTTGGACTACTGACATCAAGATGAGAATCTTCAGAGATGGAACCAGTTAAATCTCATTTTCTGGTTCATGGTTGCCACCAATCCAAGCTCAGTTTAGATTGGAGGAAAGGTAGCAAGTGAGAAAACTCAGAAAAGTATTTTAATAGCTTATGAGTCAGCCTTGTCTCTTTCAGCCACTGTTGCATGTGCTGTGACTAGTTCTCAGAGTTTTGCGTTATTCTCCTATGACTAAGCTCCAGTTTTCTTTCCTGTATCTGCAGCAGTGCGGTTCCAGTCTATACTTACATTCTCAGTTCACTGCTTTGATCCCCTAAAAACTGTCTCAGCTCCTCTGGTTCCCAGGCCTTTTTTATTTTTATTTTTATTTTTTAAGAAATTTTATTTATTTATTTGAGAACAAGAGCCTGAGCAGAGGGGAGGGGCAGGCTACCCCACTGAGCCACTGAGCAGGAGCCCCACGTGGGGCTTGATCCCCAGACTCCTAGATTAGGACCTCAGCCAAAGGCAGACATTTAACCAACTAAGCCACCCAGGCTTTCCATCCCCGGTCTTTCTTAAACTCTTACAAGATCAGGTGTCTTTACAGGAATTTCATTTTTACTGATACCAGTCCTCCTGCTTGGACCTAAAAGTCATAATCCTGTGTTCTGGTCCATTAGCACAGTCTCTGATATTATCTACTGTGCATCACAAATATGGGTGACCTCCCATATTGGTTATATAGTTTCCTTTCCTTATAGCTTGACATTCCAGTGCCCTTCTAATACCTGTTATTTCTGACCCGTTCCTTCAGCTATCTGCTCTCGGATTCCAGCCATTCCTAGAAAGGTGAGTTCTGCTACTTGATGACCACACGTAACTAGCAAGACTGGGTCCTGAAGTCATTTCCAAAAGACAGCAGGGCAAGGTCTTGCCCTAACGGATTTCTGAATCCCCAGGTCCTCACCAGAGTTGCTTTTCAAACAACCTGCAGGTAAATGTATAAATACCGAAGCTCAGAACTTTGAATAGAAGTTCAAAGACTCGTTCTTCGACTTCTGTTTTTCTGACTGTGTTACGTGAATAAAGAGAAATCATAATCTTCTGGAACAGAAATGCTAGATTCAGAGTTCAGTACTGGCTGCTTCTACAGCCTCTGAGAGAAAATTCATCTTTCCATTCTTCTTCAGAACCATTTGGAATTTATGATGATTTCATGCACTGAGTTTTTGTGTGTTTTTTTTTTAAGATTTTATTTATTTATTTGAAAGAGAGAGAAAGATCAAGAGCAGTGGAAGGGAGAGAGAGAAGTAGACTCCTGTTGAGCAGGGAACCCAAAGGGAGCCCAATCCCAGGACCCCGGGATCATGACCTGAGCAGAGGCCAATCACTTAACCGGCTGAGCCACCCAGGTGCCCTGGGTCCATGCACTCTGACGAATAATTTGTTTTCAACTTTCGTGTTTGTTTCTGTTAAGAAATCATAATTGTTAATGCACACCTCTGCTTGGTTATCAATTGACCAAGTGCTTTAGTTTTACTTCATCTCTTTTTTCTCATAAAAATCTTTATTATTTCTGCTCATCTCTCAGATTCTTTATTTTTCTTTTTTAACTTTTCTCAGGGTGCACATAGTTTCCAGCAATGAGTTGATCAGAATCACAGAGAATAGGGAAAAGATTAACCATTTTATTTCAAGTGTTATTTACCCAGTTGCTTATTGAAAATCATATATGTTTTCTTTGTCTTAAAATCCATAAAGAGAACATATTAAAGTAGTGAATCATACCTCCCACTGGCATTAATGTCCTTCTCCGCAAGCTTGTGAAGCCATTTTGAACATATGCATAAATTCAGATGTTGTGATATAATAGCTTGGGGAATTAGGCAGCCTTTTTCATTTGGTTCTGTAAATAACAAGAAAAAGATAAAATGATTTTATCATTAAAAAGCACCCTCTGGTTCAGATCCCTGAAAAGAATAGTTCATTATCCTAAGTTATAAAATGTTCAATTGATTTCTTTTATAGAACATTGGTTTCTTATTGAAATTTAACATTTCAATAAGGATCCATTATTTGAAATATGCAATCAAGGAAGTGGGTATATAGACTATATTATGATTTAAGTAATATCTGAGAAACATCAAGCAAGTGAAGTCTCTCAGGTATTTAATTCCTTAATTAAAATATAACATAAATTGCTACTGGAAATGGACTAGGCCATAGAAACACACCCATCTCAAGCCCAGAGTCAAACTGTGAGTCTTTTTTTTTTCAACTTAGATGAAAAAAAGAATTATTCTACATGCAAAACCTAGATATTATATCCATTAAAAAGAGGAGAAAAAAGAATAACTATTTGAATACCGTTTTATAAAAAGAGATATTCAATTATAGGATTTTCTCTTTTGGATAAATACTGCATTAAAATTTCTTCTATTTAATAAAATTATGGTTGGAGTTATATGATAGCTTTTTGAGAAAAGCGTTTTTATTTCTCAAAATTAAAAGTTTGCAAATGTACAAGGGATATGTGAAATCCAAAGGTCTAGAACTTTTTGTGAGAACCATAGGAAAAGTGAGGAGGCTATCTATCATAGATTCATATTGAAATGCTAGAAGCCAAGCTTACAGTTATTTACAGTGTTCTTATTTCTCACAAGTAAAACTCCAGCAAAATATAAGTATTCCTAGCAAAACATTTAAAATGAAGGCATCCTTGCAGATTGCTTTGCATTTGAATGATTTTATTCCCTTTATACTCTCAAAAGGCATTACATTAAATATTAATGCAACATTTTGCTCCTGTTATTGTTCACTTTCACTTCTACTAAACATTAACTTCTCAGCTTATCCAAAAAAAGATGTAGATGAGAAACCGTATTTAGTGATATAATATAGCCAATCTCAAGTTATCATATTAGCTCCCACATGCTATTTATTGTGTAATGTTGGCAACTCAAAGGACTGACACTATTCACATGAAGTTGTCACCAATATACTTCTTTGCTTACCATAGCATGCTTCTTTTCTATTATTCCTTTCAAAGATACTATTGCTAGAATGGATGTAATTATAATAGAAAATAGAGAGCATTGGTGTCGAACCACTTTTTGCTTCTTTTTCTGGTGAAGACGGAAAGTATAATAGAAATATGCTTTCTAATCAAGATTCCTCTTTCTTATGGAACAGGACATTAGTTATGGAAGCTATTTCAATAATAAAAGCATTAAGTGCAAAGCTTCCCAGAATAATAATAATATAACAAAAATAATTATGACAATGAGGAATTTTAAAACTTTAAAATTTCACTTCCCAACCATTATTAAAATTCCAACTTCAAAATATATGCAGTATTTCACTTGGCCCTCATATTGGCTAAAGAATCAACAAAACAATACACCAATCTTGGGTAGCTGAGCAGCTCCATTCAGGTCTTGCCTCATGAGCAGAACTGTGTCAAGTCATTTGGCTCTGTATCTGCCCTTCATTAACAATATTATCTTCAACTTTTTTTTTTAACCTTTTTAAGCCTCAGTTTCTACATCTGTTGTGCAGGTCTATCATAGAACTGACCTGTGAATGCAAAATGATAACATAACAACATTTCCTGGCCCATTTCAACTAATGGACACTGGATATTACACAATGAACTTTCCCCTCAAATCCTCTATTTGGGAGTATATTCTTTATCCAGGAGTGAGGTAGTACAGGATATGCCATTCTCCCCTCCAATAACAAATACCTATTGGCTCAGTGCCTACTTTGTGACAACTGGTGGGTCTTGTTACTATTAAACCAAAAATACATGAAATACAGATGATACATTCAAGGAATTTAATTTCAGTGAGTAATAAATTCACAGAAACTGACAGTTTTAGCTGATGAGATAAATGATTAGAGTTACTCACTGACTACTGTATGAACACAAAGGAGAGAGTTTTAATTCATATTGAGAATTAGGGAAGTTCACTGGAGAAGCATGTTACCTACTCAAGGTCTTAAAGGATTATAATTTCTCCAGGGATATAAAGTTCATGTGACATAATTTATTATGCATCAATTCTAAGGCACAGTCTGAAAGGAGAAGAGTAAATACAAGGACAAACTCTGGTGAGTATGCCAATATATATTTTTATTGTTTTTTGGAGGAGATAGGTGTAGCTAATACTACAGTTAGGACAAATATTTCCCTTTCTCAGTATGGATTTAGACTTTACCATCTCTATGAATTATTGGTTTGAGGAATTATGTATGAAAGCATCATTTATAATTACTCTTTTAATTATAGCCCAGAAACTGAGGAAAAAGAGAGAGAAAAAAATGTTTTTTGGTCAAATTTGGTGGGAAATATCAGACTATATGGAGTCTTAGAGTACTCAAACCTGTTCAAGAATGCATGTCTAAACACCCAAAGAACAAGTAATCCAATCAAGAAATAGGCAGAGGACATGAACAGACATTTCTGCAAAGAAGACATCCAGATGGCCAACAGACACATGAAAAAGTGCTCCATATCACTTAGCATCAGGGAATACAAATCAAAACCACAATGAGATATTACCTCACACCAGTCAGAATGGCTAAATCAACAAGTCAGGAAATGACATATGCTGGCAAGGATGCGAGAAGGGGGAACCTTCCTACACTGTTGGTGGGAATGCAAGCTGGTGCAACCACTCTGGAAAACAGCATGGAGGTTCCTCAAAATGTTGAAAATAGAACTGCCCTATGACCCAGCAATTGCACTACTGGGTATTTACCCTAAAGATACAAATGTAGTGATCCGAAGGGGCACATGCACCCTAATGTTTATAGCAGCAATGTCCACAATAGCCAAACTATGGAAAGAACCTAGAAGTCCATCAACAGATGAATGGATCAAGAAGATGTGGTATATATACACAATGGAATACTATGCAGCCATAAAAAGAAATGAAATCTTGCCATTTGCGACAACATGGATGAAACTAGAGCGTATCATGCTTAGTGAAATAAGTCAAGCGGAGAAAGACAACTATCATATGATCTCCCTGATATGAGGAAGTGGTGATACAACATGGGGGCTTACGTGGGTAGGAGAAGAATCAATGAAACAAGATGGGATTGGGAGGGAGACAAACCATAAGTGACTCTTAATCTCACAAAACAAACTGAGGGTTGCTGGTTGCTGGGGGGAGGGAGTTGGGAGAAGGGGGGTGGGATAATGGACATTGGGGAGGGTATGTGCTTTGGTAAATGCTGTGAAGTGTGTAAACCTGGCAAGTCACAGACCTGTACCCCTGGGGATAAAAATACATTATATGTTATAAAAAATTAAAAAAATAAAGAATGCATGTCTAAAAACCCTGAGTGACTTCCTGCTCTTCACACTTTCTCATATGCAAACAAACACAGCACAGTGTATTTCATTTTAGACTAAGCCACTTGGTCCTGAGAGCATTCACTGTTCTATATTATTAGAGTTAAAAGATTGAATTGGTGGGGTAAATCCATTATGGATTGTGTTTCTCCTCCCAGGTCTCTACTCAATGAAGGAAGGTTTTATTTCCCCAGCTGCTGGGAGTTCTGGCCATTAAGGATTTTCTCAGGAATAGAGAGCAACTTTGCTCATGGTTATGTCTCTACCCTGGGAGACCCAGTGTAGTGGGCCCATGTTTCATTTTAGGATCATAGAGAAGTTTGTCTTGGCCCTATTTGACATTACACTGAAAGGACATTCTAGCACCATAGCTTCCTGTGGAGTTGGCCAGTCTTCAGATCTACTTTACAGATTTACTTCTTCTTTTGCCCACTCCTACTTCCTTCCCTTTTATCTATGGGAGCTGATTTCTAGAGGTCATCTTCTCATAAGTATGCTGTGTGCAAAATTTTACCCCTGAGTCTGATTTCCAAAGAGATGACCTAAAACAATCCTTTGGTAAGACCAAGCCAAATGATGAGAAAGAATTCCTGAGAAGGGCAAAATATTTGTCACAAAGACGTTCTCTTTTCTCTCTTGGAATCCAAAGAAGTTATTGGCCTTAAGACAAAAGAACAAGGCTGTGGGATAATCTAACCCTTTATTCCATCCTTTTGGACTACTGTCACAGGTGTATTTACCTTACACTTGGATATGTTTTTCCCTGTGTTGTGTTTGCCTTCAGTAACTTCAGGCCTTGGTAAATTTTACATTACCAAAATAGCTATAGAAGGTGACTTGGGAGAGAGTAAGAAACTGAAATGGTAGAAGTGTGACCTTTTCAATATCATACTTGTGCTGACAGCTACCAGAGCAGTAACAAGTCACACCAGAGGGGGACAAAGTCCTTGAATTTCAGGATTGACAAAAAGATAAAAGAGCTGGCTAGAGTAATGCTGAGAGTGAGGGGAAGGAGCTAATCACATGGCCAGCAGAAGCAACAGCCAGGTGGCTGAATCAAGGTGAAGAGATGCTGATATTTACTGTCCCTAATATATGTACGTACAGGGGAAGAGAGACGGAAGTGTTACCATGCTACCCACTGTATTCCAGACCCTGTGTTGGGATAATATAGCCACAAATTAAACATACTTGGCTCTTAAAAATTTACAAGCATTTTGGTATTATTCCTACATAAAATGGTGATTAATATTTTTATTCCATGGAATACAAAAGCATACAAATTTCTTCTGATTTCACTTGCTGTAACACATTTATAAAGATACTCACATAAACTCATGTGTACTATAAAATATGAACCTGGAACAATAACTTATCATAAATGTCATTTATTAAAATATGTATGTATTGTATATGTATTACTATAATGCATTTATTAAAATATATATCTTATTTTTGAATGCTTTTTAAAATTAACTGAAAAGCAACATGTACTATTGTAGGCAAACAGAAAATATAAATGGAGAAAATAAAAAAGAAACAGGAATCACTATTTTCATAAAATCATTTTCACAATACTGGTCATCTATACTATAAAATTAAGATAAAATATTATGCATTTTTATGTGATATGCTTTGAATCAACCCATGGACTATAAATTCACATTTTTTAAAAGATTTATTTATTTAAGAGAGAGAATGAGCACACAGAGGGAGAGGGAGAAGGACTCCCCACTGAGCATGGAGCTTGATTCGGGACTTGATCCAGGACCCTGGGATCATGACCTGAGCTGAAGACAGATGCTTAACTGAGGGAGGCACCTTATAAATCACATTTAATCATTAGTGGTTCATAGACTACTTTTGGTAATCTATTTATTTATTTTTGTGTAATTATATATTTATATCCTGCTTTGTTTCTGGGTATAGATAAAACGATATATAGAATACATAGAAATATTGTATTCTATGTTATGTATTACACATTAATTATATATCATATTATTGCCATGGGTTATATATTGCATATTAATTATGCATTAATTATTGAAGGAGATTAATTAGCATTATATTTGTACATAGAGTCAGCCCCTGAATTACTACAGTTTGACTTATAATTTTCAACTTTACTTTTGAATGAAAAAGCCATATGCATTCAGTAGAGACTGTGCTTCAAATTTTTGAATTTTGTTCTTTTTCCAGGTTAGAGATACATGGTATGATACTCTTTCACGATGCTGGGCAGCTGTAGCCTGCGGTAGCTCTTAGTCAGCAGGAATCATGAGGGTAAACAACTAATACACTTATAACCATTCTGTACCCACACAATCGTTCTGTTTTTCTCTTTCAGTATGAAATTCAATAAATTATTTGAGATATTCAGTACTTTATTATAAGACAGGCTTTGTTTTAGATAATTATGCCCAATTGTAGGCTAATAAAAACGTTCTGTGCACCTTTAAGACAGGCTAGTCAAAGCTATGATTTCAAAAGGGACATAACCTCATCATAAGTTGAGGAAGATCTGTATTACACAGTTCATTAATTCTTAACTTGTGGTTATAAATAATAAAAGAGGATATGGTCTCTCTAGCAAAGATTTTGAGAATAACAATAATAGTTTCAAATTACAGTGTTTCAAACTATCCAAGTTTGAGGACGATGCTATTCCATGTACATCAAGACCTTGCCCGTGACCTTCTAGCAAGTAATTCTTCCTTGCTAGAATTTATGAACTGTGTCAGAAGACTTGACTCAACTGGCCCATTGTCATAGTCTATGCTTTACAAATCATTTACACATTTTTCTCTGTCAGTGTTCCTTAACTGTTATCCTTCGTAGTACGACTTGGATTATGTATTCTCTGGAACTCTCTGAAATCCAATAGTTTAAAAAGTGTGTGTCCTCTATACAAAACAGATTACAAAAGGATATCACTGAAAACTAAGGAGACCTTGATTTATATGACCCAAACAGGAGCAAATCACATTAGAACACTAGGCTGTTTCTGTAAATGAGAATTTTTCCACTTCTGTCAAAAATAGACAAGTCCAGCAATACATTTTTTTCCATGTTACTTTTTCTTCACACACTGCTACCATTTATGACAAGAGATCAACATTTTTAGGGGAAAGCAAAATATTATATATCTTGATTAAGTTACATAAAATCTTGTGTGCTTTCAAAGAAGGAAGATTTATGATATTTCATTTGATTATTGAATAAATATTATTGATCATCTAAATGCCAGTCACTGTTCTCATGTTAGGCATATAGCAATGGAGTTATATATTTTAAAAATCTCCCTTATTGATTTTTATTTTGCTTTTACTCTACACCCAATGGGAAAATTTAGTTAAAATTTCTGTTTAAGTGGCTCGATGACCTATATTTGTTAGTCAGAAAAAAAAAAATCTGGTACCTACACCATTTATTACTAATACATCTATTCCACTCTGACAATTAAAACCTTGACAACATTACATTTTTAAGTGGTACAGAATTGTGATATTATATTTTTGTTTTTAAAAACAGCATGACTTTATCATTTTAAGAAAGCATTGTTTGGGAAAGTTGCTTCTTTTTCACATTGTCACATTCACATTGTCTCCCCTAAATCTTACGCTTCTTTTTTTTTTTTAAAGATTTTATTTATTTGACAGACAGAGATCACAAGTAGGCAGAGAGGCAGGCAGAGAGAGAGGGAGGGGGAAGCAGGCTCCCTGAACAGAGAGCCTGACGCGGGGCTCAATCCCAGGACCCTGGGATCATGACCTGAGCCTAAGGCAGAGGCTTTAACCCACTGAGCCACCCAGGCGCCCCAAATCTTAGGCTTCTTAATCACGACCAATGTTTTGTGCAACAAACTTTCCTGTGGGTGGTTCAGTCAGTTAAACATCTGCTTTTGGCTCAAGTCATGATCTCAGGAAGCTGGGATTGAACCCACGTCGGGCTCCCTGCTCAACCAAGAGCCTGCTTCTCCCTCTCCTTCTGCCCCTCTTCTGCTTATGCTCTCACTCTCTCTCTTGTACTTGTTCTCTCTCAAATAAATAAATAAAATCTTTTAAAAATCATCTTATTAATTTTCCTATTAATTCTCTTTCTCGGTCTAGCTTATTCTATTCTAATCAAATAAAAGAAGAATCTTAGGAAGGTGTGATATGAAACATGATCATTTTTCAAATTAAATAATTTGACAATTACTGGAATAAGACAAGACAATGCTGTCTTTCCAAAGCCAGTAAAACATTTATAGAAATCAAAGACACTATTTAATAGTTTTAAAATTCTGTATTCTAATTGGATTTAGGTTTGGTGCAACATGTCACTTTATATCATTGGTCAGATACAGTAATCAAAAGGAAAAATATTACTCTTATACTCCTATTCCACATATGGTTTTTTTCTTAAAGATTTTGTTTATTTATTTGAGAGACAGAGATCATAAGTAGGCAGAGAGTCAGGCAGAGAGAGGGGGAAGCAGGCTCCCTGCTTAAGCAGAGAGCCTGATGCGGGGCTCGATCCCAGGACCCTGGGATCATGACCTAAGCCGAAGGCAGAGGCTTTAACCCACTGAGCAACCCAGGTGCCCTTCCACATATGTTTTAAAATAAATGAGTGTCATGTGTTCTTGGACATCACATTGATGAACAGTGCTTTTCAAGACTTGCTATCAAGTAATGTAAGCTGAAGCCAACTAATAATTTATTTTATTTAAAAGAAATACATTGCACTGTCCACACCTCATACATTTACCAAAGCATTTATTTAAAATATTTATATGTCCAAAAAGGAGACCAAATCACAGAAGGTGATACTGAATAATTTTTAAATTATGCATTGTAATATGTTTAACAATATATTTTCTTTAGCAGTAAACTGTCAAGAAGTTGAACCATCAGTCTCTTTTCTTTACGAAGAATTATCCCTGAAGTGACTTGTTGAATTTGAAGCCCTAATTAAAGACTTAATTAGTTGGCAAGCTTGTTAAATTATACTTTCTAAAAATGCATGATGTTCAAATGGATCTAACTTATAGTAGTTTTGGACAGTGCTACATTTATCTACCATATGCTATTCTCTGGATAATTGACTTTGCTCTCCACTTGACCTTCAATGAAAAGGGAAGTTACAACACACGGGTCCATAACCTCTAAAGAACTAGAAATGCTGACATAGCCAATCCACATATTTGCATTACACATACTAAACTAACAGACGATAGTATTTACAAGGCTCCACTAAATGCTTAAATCTATTTTGTGGACAAAAGGATTTTTAAGTTAATTCATTTTGTGGAGAGAATAATTTAACCAAGTTAGCATTTTGTTGACAGAATTATGATGAAATTCATTTTGTCTACATAATTGATTGGACAGCTAGCAGAATGCATTTTTCCCCAGAATGAAGAATATGCAGAGGTTGTCAAACAGCATTTCCTCCTTGATCTCAAATCATTCTGTCAACAGAATGAATACAAAATCCTTTCGTCTACAATATCAAAGTGAGTATTAATTATCGGGGAATAGAATGCAGAGTCAAATTCTTTTCTGTTAAATATTGATAGAAAAAAAGTCATACCTTTCACTAACTAGATATTAATCTCACACAAGGATTGTTCTGGAAATAAAGCTTAAATCTAATCTGTGTAGTAAAGGAGATATGAGGTTTGTTTTCTTCACATTCAATGCAACTCACATGAAATAAACACTTGGCTAAAAATTGAAATTGAATGAATGGCGTGAGAAACAAGAAAATACTGAGAGGTAGAGTACAAAGAGGGTCATGAATAGTACATGATACAACATATTGAAAGCTACATAACAAGTTATGAACACTAAATGTAAATTTACATTGTTCTCCAGATGCACTTTTAATTGAATTAGATTATTGTATTATAATCCACTTAAGCCCAGAGGCTTGCACAATGAAGACAAGTGGTATAGCAGGGCACTAACAATGGATCTATGCCATGCAGTTCATGCTTCTTTGCATTTGCATATCACTTATTGCCAAAAATAGAGTCTGTGATTACCAAAACTACATTCCTACTATAATGGTAGACTGGCGCCATTCACAAGATACATAATAACTGGAAATGCTTTCTCAGACAGCCTCTGTTTTGAGGTGGAACCTCTCTATTCTGAAAGTTGGAGCAAGAAACATTGAACTTATTTTGGGAGAAGGAGCTACTTTTAAGGCTGGCCACCCAAAAAATGAACTAATGGGCATCATATATCGAGCTTCTGGGATTGTTTAGATTTGTAGTTCTATTCTCCTTCATAAATAAGATGATGGAAGCATTACTTGACTCTGTGAATTTGCTCCAAGGAAAGGATTCAGTTTGTAAAATCTAACTTGAATGGAAGGCTTACTTATCACAGTCCACTTTAAAGCTATCCAGACAATTCACACCATTAGACTGATAAGGCCAGAGGTTAAATATTTTGAGATTTTAAGATCACTTCTTCTTTTTATAGTATTTTGTGGTTGATTTGCAAACTTCTGCCAACTCCCATTTTGTTTCAAACTTACAGACCAGTGCCGATACCAGCCTCACATTCAGTGGAAAAAATACGGACAGTCAGGCAGTTGTGCTGGACATTGTTTTAGAATCAACAAGCAAATGCCCAGGTAACTACAGACTGGTTGAAAGTGACTCACTTGAACCCAGAGTAAATATTTGTGTATAAAGCTAGGAGGTATTTAGTAGAAAACATATTTTGATAAGAAAGTTGGAGAAACTGCATAACTGAAAATGGCAAAATGAAACTGGTGTAAAATGGAGTCATATGTTGGAAGTGTAAGATAAGAGGGTTTTCTCTACTTGCAATTCCCTACCTGGCATTTTGCTGGGAAATGTTTTGCCAAATACATTCTGTGTGCATTTAGAAATTATTTATTGCCCATCTGAAACGAGTTGGATTTGGAAGAAGGACAAAACAAAGTACATGATGCAATTTTTTTTATCTCCAAATTGATCACAATTAATTTGGGAATATAATACTCATGATGCATTTAGGAAATAATTCTGAGGCTACGTAATAAATACATGTCATTATACACATACAGACATTAAAATGCATTCGTTCTCTTAAATATGCCTAGTGAGGGTCTAAAAACATAACAATCAGTAGAATTTAAAGCAAAATATGTAGGCTAAAGATGTTTAAGTAATTTAATATTTAAAATTCATATCTATCTTTACTCAAAACTTCTCCAAGGACACATAAAATAAGACACCTTTATCTTGATTTTTTTTGAAGCAAGTAAAACAAATGCAAAAATATGAAATGGAGCCAGATGTGAGGTAGATAAACATAGCATACTGATCTGGACGCGTACTGTTGTCACCTCACATTTAGTTTAAAACTAAGTAATTCATTACATTTGTGTACTGATGTTTTTTAACAGCCATATTCTTTCCAATATATTCTCTTTCTCTCTCTCTCCATCTCTCTCTCTCTCTCTATCTCTCACACACACACACACACCCACACACACACAAATGTACACATACATCAGGGAAGGGACTGCTGACTGCTGTTTCCAATATAGGTAAGTAACGAGAATTCCAAGGTTCAGAGATGGTAACAAATTGCCCTACTCCTCAGAGGAAATGAGCTAAGAGTTTAAAGAAGAAACTAGTCCATGGACCTAGCTCTTCTTCTTCTTCTTTTTTTTTTTTTTAAATATTTTATTTATTTTATTTTATTTTTTTTTTTTTAAGATTTTATTTTTTTATTTGACAGAGAGAGATCACAAGTAGGCAGAGAGGCAGGCAGAGAGAGAGAGGAGGAAGCAGGCTCCCTGTGGAGCAGAGAGCCTGATGCGGGACTCAATCCCAGGACCCTGAGATCATGACCTGAGCTGAAGGCAGTGGCTTAACCCACTGAGCCACCCAGGCGCCCCGAAATATTTTATTTATTTTAAAGAGAGAGAGATCACAAGTAGGCAGAGATGACAGAGAGAGGGGGAAGCAGGCTCCCGGCTGAGCAGAGAGCCCGATGCAGGGCTCGATCCCAGGACCCTGAGATCATGACCTGAGCTGAAGGCAGAGGTTTAACCCACTGAGCCACCCAGGCGCCCCGGACCTAGCTCTTCTAAGACAAATACAGCTCTTCTTATGCCACCATATAAGATTTCACAGAAGAAATACATCTTGAGCTGTATTAAAAAATGTGATCAAAAGACTATCTTACATGAGGTGGTGTTAAAAAGACACAATTTGACCAGCAGGAAGGAAGTGAAATTTCAGGTTAAATCTTATGAATGGGCTTAGCTGATGTAGAACCTGGTTACCAAGCAGAAGTGTTATCAGAGAGAGAAAGGTCTCAGGGAAGTTTCTAGAAAATGAAATGGTGGCATCTATACACTGCTTTTAAGATTCTTTTTTATAAGAAAGTTACGATGAAATCAATATATACACTGTTTGAGGTGTTTTAATGTCTTAGTGAAAAAGAACAAACAAAGGACACACCTCAATGATACTGTTATCTGATACATTTCAGTGGATTATTTCAAAATTAAAATGATTTAGTGAGAATTCTTTTTTTTTTAAGATGTTTATTTATTTATTTGTTAGAGAGAGAGAGAGCACGAGCACAAGCAGGGGGAGCGGGAGGCAGACGGAGAGGGAGAAGCAGACTATCTCCTCAACAGGAAACCGGATGCAGAGCCCATCCCAGAATCCTGCGATCATGATGACTTCAGCTGAAGACACTTAACTGACTGAGCCACCCAGATGTCCCTCAAAATTAAAATAATTTTATAAGGCATAACATATCTCTAAATATCAGCCATAGTTCAAATAAAGAAAACCCTCATTATTCTCAGCAGTAAATAGGGTATCCGGATTAGCAGCAACAACACCCACCAGGAATGAAAGGAGTTTCATTGGTACCAATGCAATCAATCCCCCAAAAAGGACAGAGAATAAACTTCATGGTAAGCTTTACATGTGCAGTTCAATTAAGTAAACTATATCTGAGAATTAGAGAATTATAAATTTAAAAAAATTGTGGGCTCTCAGGAGAAATATATGTACCTACTATGCATCCTTTAGACACTCCTCTAAAGTGAATGTGAAGAGATTTATATTTAAAAGCCTATACCCACAAAGACTGGGAGCTCAAGAAAAGAGGCTTTGGAAACCATAGTTATACTAGTAGCAAAGGGCTTAACAGACCTAAGCAAACAGAATCCTAAGCCTGTGGTGAAGAAATCCAAGAATCAATCTGTCTCGGACCCGAATTCTCAGTGACTCATAACTCAGTCCTGGGCATGTAAATTATCTATTACTGCATAGCAAACTACCCCAAAATGTACTAGTAGAAAACAATAACCATTTTATTATGCTCACAAATTGTGTGGGTGAGGAGTTCGGAAAGTGTGGCATGAGGATGGCTGTTTTCTGTTCCATGATGTCTGGGACCAAAATGGAGAGGACTTGAACGGCTAAAAGTCGGCACAGCCAGGGCTAGAGAAACTGCTTTCAAGATGGCTTTTTTACTTACAGCCGAATGACTGAGATGGATTCGACAAAGACAGGCTCAGATTAGATATTTGACTAGAATGTCTACAGATGGCCTCTTCAGTGGTCTCAAGGAAGTTGGACTTTGTATTATGATGATTCAGGACTACAAGAGTGAATATTTCTAGACAGCAAAATGGAAGCTACAAAGCCTTTTATGATCTATACTTGGAAATCACATGGCTCTCAGATCTCCCATACTCTATTGGTCGAATTAATGATAAATCCACTGAGATTCAAGGAGAGAGGACATAATCTTCATCTCTGAGTGGGAGGGCTGCCATGTCAGGTGTTTCTAAAAGTGGAAATGAGGTGACTGCATTAAAACAAAAAAATCTGTTTAGGAAGGAGGTAACTACCCACTATTCTCCACGCTAGGATGTTGCCCCACCCTTACTACAAAAAAAAGAGTGGAGCTATATTTTATGGAAAGAGTGAAATAGTCTTCCCTTGTCTAGAAAACATCAACACAAGGGTATGACCAAAGGTATGAGGGGAAATGGAGAGTTAAATAGATGCATATATGCTGGATGCTAACATTCTCCAGCTCTTCCTTTCTTCTTAACTTCCAAAACACAAGGTACAGTATATCCTCTCAGCAAGAGACTTGAAGATTCTTTTCTGGGGAAACTAACCAACCTAATTTTGACATCAAAATTCCTCAGCTAAAAGACTTAGCTGAGTCATCCTCCAGTAAAGCATACATTGCAAGCTCCATTCATGACCTCCTCATCAATTGTTGGAATCCCAGTGTTAGATATAAGTAGGCAACCGGTGATTACTGGATATTGGAGGAAATCCTTTACCATTAAAAGTAAAGGAAAAAAATTAGAATATTGGAAAACAATGAAGACTATACATAGGAAAGAATAATAAAAATGATTGTCACTAATATTCTCAGAGTGATGAGAACAGATTTTTCAGTTATAATATAAGGACAGAATGATAGAGTACAGATTTCTTCTGAGAACACAAAGGTTTGGGAAAATAAAATTGAAGTAATCACTTTGACATAGAACAATAGGACAAGGATAGGAAACAGAGGAAATATAAGGAAATTAGAGTATCAATCCAGGAAGTTTAATACCCAAGCATTAGAGAAAAATGGGAAGGAAACATCAGTAAAATAATTTAAGAAAGTTCTCCCAGAAGAAGTAACTTCTCAGATTTCAAGGGCTTGGAAATGTCCACCCAAGAGATTAAAATGGGCATGCCACAAAGCCTATTGTCATATAAATCCAGAGTATTCTGGACAAGAAGTTCCTACAAGTTTGTACAAGAGATCAAGAGTCATAATACCTTTGGACCTCTCACTAGGGACTGTAGAAGCCAGAAGGCAGTGGAAGAATGCTTTCAGTATTCTGAGAAAAATTCGTTTCCCGACTTGAGTTATACGCACAGGCAAACTATCAATCAAACGTGAGAGAACAATAAAGTATTTTGACAGGCAAAGCCTCCAAATTTTACCTCCCTTTTATCCTTTCTTAGAACACATGAACCAAAATAGGAGAGTAAGCAAAAAAAGATGTCGGGCACCTGGGGGGCTCAGTGGGTTAAAGCCTCTGCCTTTGGCTCAGGTCATGATCTCAGGGTTCTGGGATTGAGCCCGGCATTGGGCTCTCTGCTCAGCAGGGAGCCTGCTTCCCTCTTTCTCTCTGCCTACTTGTGATCTCTCTCTCTTTCTCTGTCAAATAAATGAAAAATATCTTTAAAAAAACAAAAAACAAAGAAATCAAGGTTAGAGGAAGACAAGATCCAAAGCCAGGAGGGTGGTGAAGAAAAATATCAGGCTGCTAGATAGAGGCTGGGCAGAAGGTTCTGGGAGAGATTTCATGGGGAAGATGCCTGTAGGAGAATATCTGATGCTTATGGACTTTGGGGAGAATATATAGGCAATTAGCTAAAGGCTTTGAGGTGGATTATTTAAAAGAAAATCATAGAAAACAGCTAATAAGAAATAAGGCAATCACTAATCCCCCTCCGGAGAAAGATAAAAAAAAAAAAATTGTTCAGGAAAATAAATATCATTAACTCCTACCACATTGCTCAGTTGTAACTATAATTAACATCGGATAAGGTAAGCTTGGAAATTGATCTATACAAAATGAAAATGTTAGGATATTACGAATGTGAGTGTAGAGTAAGGGAAGAATGTTCAGGCTGCGGGGTTGAGTGAGGGAAAGGACAGGTTTCTCACTTCCAGGTTATCAATTTGTGGGCTTGCAACTTCTGGAGGTTCCCAGACGTGATATGAAGGGGCCATTACATGGAGGAGGGAAGGAAGAGAGTGAAGAAAGACAGATCATTCCAGATCAGTAGGTGACAGATTTAATAAGCAAGGAACTTACACGAGAGGTTTGTCTTAGGCAGCCACAAGATAAATAGATCTTCGCACCTGCCTGCCAAATCTTAGAAGTTTATATAGAGGCCTTAACTGGGTTAGACACATATACTGTCCAGGTAGTCTCAATGCCACATTACTGTCTCAAGGCTGTGTCCTTGGGGCAGCTTCTGGGAGC
This sequence comes from Mustela nivalis, assembly GCF_964662115.1. Classification (NCBI taxonomy): domain Eukaryota; kingdom Metazoa; phylum Chordata; class Mammalia; order Carnivora; family Mustelidae; genus Mustela; species Mustela nivalis. The sequence goes on along the minus strand of NC_139030.1, from coordinate 92,841,475 downwards.
AGAAAAGGCAAGCAGAACACACATTTCAAGACCAGGAAAGGGGATGGGAGGCCTCCAAATGCTCAGGTCCTGCTCAAAGGTCAGTGGGTGGTCACATCATTTTGATAACCTCCTCCAACGCCAACCCTCATGACCAGCCCTTACAGTCTTACTTACCACCCTCTTCCAACATGTGTGTAGCAGAGTCAGCAAGGGGTTCACTACCTGGGAGATGGCTTCAGTGGCAGTTATCTGGCTACACTGGAGGGAGATGCCGTAGCAAAAATGCAGGCACATGGAAGACAAAACAGAGGTTAGGACAATAATTCTCCAAAGGAGTGACAACTTCTTCTACCGAGAGCCTCATGAGCCGGACCATTGGTTCACCATGTCCTCTGGGCTGGGAGGCAGATAGCTCAAGGTGTTCACTTGGGTCCTCACAGGATTTAATAAAGGTGGCACGTTAACAGACTCATCAGATATGAACACACAACGTTCTGCTTGAATAATGGCACTGGTCCCTTCTTTCATGGCACTAATCATGACCAAGGCCTTTCTATTTTGGAGGACAGGTTTATTGTTTACTGAACATTTCAGTGTTCAGTAAAAACAGGTTTTGTTGGTTATCATTTAAGTCTTGCTGGGTGAATTTAGTGAGGGCTTCTAGGTATGCTGTGATATCCTCCAGGCCAATGGAGAGATCAAAGACAGCAGCTGAATGATTGCACCCGTGGGAAACAGAACCTGATCAGCCGGCCTTGAGGAGAGGGAGGCTGCAGCTTTAGGAACTTGACCCAGTTGTATATACCTTGCAAGCTGGCTGGGGTAGATAGCACAGTTAGGGGCAAGGAGAGGGACGGAGGGTGGGACGTGCCAGACCAGAGTCCCCTGCTTCTCTCCTCTTTCAATGGTGTGTGCTCCTTTCCAGGTAGAGTCTATTTCAACAGGCCCGGTTTGCCGCAGGACAAGGGTCTCAGTAGACGGAGTAGTCCCCCTCACCCAGGTGTGCAAAGTAGCTCCCCCATCCCTGAAGGGTATCCCCTTGCAAATTCCAGTAAGTCAGTCCTTTCCTAGGCATGATGCACGTTCTTAATGGCATCGGATGTTGATCTGTGGTGAGTCAGGGCAATGCCTGTTTCCCAAGACTTCTAAACCTTTACAGTATTAGAGGTCCCCAGCCTGGCATAGGGGGGAACAGGCCCTACCAGTTGGTCATTCAAATGTAGTAAACCTGAGATAGTACCTCAGCCCACACAGCCAAGGTCATTTTACCTGTTAGTAATTTAATCTGCTGCTTTAATACTTCCGTTTTCCTTTTTACTAAGCATACTGCTTGAAGATTGTAGGAGAGATGGAACCTCCATTCAATCTCATGTTCTTTTGCCCAGTCTTGTACATCATGACCTTTAAAATGGGACCCCTGATCCCTAGTCCATGAGGGTATCTGTACATGGTTATTCAGCTTCTTTGATCCTCTAATGGTGGCCGCCTGGTTTGTACATCAACAGGAAGCAGCTTGGGCTAAACGAGATGCAGTGTCCTCACAAACCAGAATGTGTTTAGAAACTTCATGTGCAGGGAGGGGACCAATATAATCAATTTACTAATCCCTCACCAGTTGGGAATTCCAGCGAATGGCCCCTGATTTCTTTTGACAGTTGTCCTAGCCTTGTACAAAGCACACAAGACATGCTGTTAGTGCACTAACCAAGTATTTCAAGGGCAATCCAGCATCCTCGGCCATATGTCACCCCACCTGGACACTCTGATGGCCACTCTTTGTATGCACCCAATCTGCTGCATCTACTGAAGGGTCATTTGCTAGGGCTCCTATCCAAGGCAGGGCATCAGCTTCCTGCTTGCCAGAGGGTGTCCGTGACTTGTGAGCTGGAACGTGGAAGACAGTGAGGACTGTCTCAGACTCTTGCAGATGGACTCAAATGTCTTTCCACACATCCTGATCACCTTGATGACCTCCTCCGACACAACCGCCTGGTATTTGAAGACATTAATGTAAATATCAAAATGATCATCTGTAGAAGATCAAAGCGGTTGTGTTCTAGGGAATGGAACATAGAAGCAAGCATGTAGAGGACCATTATTTTTGGTTAAAAGAAAAAAAAAACAAAAAATCCCTGTTTTTTCAATGTTTTCAAAGAACCCTTTGACCTTTAAATGATTCACGTCTATAATTTTGTTTAAAAGTAAGGGCTAAAATTAAAAGTTTTGGATAAAAAGGGGAAAATAATAATGTCACTGGAGTGTAAGTTAGTAGGCTGGTAAATAATAATACCAAGCATTTGTTAAATACGTAATTGCAATATCCACAACTTCTTAAGCACTGAATATGTATATTCACATACATTTACACACACACCTACCCATTCCATAGTCTATTGGAAACCACAAAGGGGTTAACAAATTTTTATGTATTCCAACTTGCTTTTAAGTGTTTCATATCCTGTGGAATTCTTTGTTATAAACATATATTCTTTTTTTAAAAAATATATTACCCAAAGAACTGTTTTCACTCTGAATAGTAAATGTGAGATTATCCAAGATATGTCTTCATGGGTGAGACTAAAATTAATAATATATCTCTAAGTAGATACCTCCGTAAGTAGATGCATTGTCAGATCTCGATCCTTTTAAAACATCTTTCACTTAGTAGCAAGTGCCAGTAGTTCCAAATGCAAATGCACACTTTTGTATTTATTTAATGCCAGCACATTGAAAGAAACTGCTAGATATGAAATCTTTGCCTGATGTCTCAACTGATTTTAAATAACCAACATTCTATATAACTTATAATTACCAGGTACTTTTTGGTTAGACTTTTTAACATGTTTAACCAATTCACTAATAATCATTAGAAAAGGAGTGAAAAATATATGAGGAAAAAATGTGTAGGGGCACCTGATGGCTCAGTCAGTTAAGCATCTGCCTTCAGCTCAGATCATGATCCCAGGGGCTTGGACTAGAGTCTCACATTGGGCTCCCTGCTCAGCAGGGAGTCTGCTTCTCCCTCTGTCTTCCCCCTGCTCGTGTTCCCTCTCCCTCTCTCTCTCAAATAAATAAAATCTTTTTTTTTTAAAAAAGTGTGTAAAATGGTAATTTGATGAGGCAAAATAGCTTCCTTTTTTAAGAAAAAATTTGATAAAAACCCAATGATCACAAAGCAAAGATTGGATTTGGCTCCTTTACTGGCTCTCATAATTGCTGGAAAAGCTTAAATGATACAGAGGATGTCTTTAGATGGTACAGATATAGAGGGGCTGATTCAACAGAAAGAAGTTTGTTTTTTTTTAACGATGACTGTCAGTTACAAGAACATTATTATCTCTAACAGCAAAGGCATAAACTCTTAGTAAGTTGGACATAAGAGGAATATCACATTTCAAAAAATATACTACAGAAATGACCCTGGAAAACTGTCTGACAAGGAGTATTACATTTTAAAAAATATCCAACAGAAATGACTCAAAAAATTGTTTCACATGGAAACAGACCAATACCAGCCACTTATTAAGTAAAAGTCATTGTCTCAAAGTGCTTATAAGAAAACGAGAAAGAATACACAAAAACAGAATTCCAGTTAATCTCCAAGGACATAATAAATATAGCTCATAATGGTCATATAGAATCATTTTCTTTTCTTTTTTTTAGAATCATTCTATAAAATGTATGGTTTTTCAGCAGAAAAAAAAAAACGTGTTGTCTGTTAGATTTACCCTTTACTTCTAATTTAAAGAATACCACCATTTCTATCTTCTCTGTCATAATTACTCTCCTTGTTAACACCTCATCATGAGGAAAAGGCAAATTAGTTGTGTCATTATACCTTGCTGCTAAACAGAAGCAACACAGCCATTAATGACTTTAACATATGTTCATGTTTTCCTGGCCACTGGGAACTTCATTCATCTGTTTCTCCTTGAGGAGGCAAGGCATGTTTGTTAATAACATGATCCCGAACTTCTTTCTCTGGGAGTCAGGATGCAGACAAAGTTTTCAGGTTCAACATTAGAGGTGAAGCAACTGAGAGATACGGTGTCCATTGAGGATGAATGGCGGGAAGAGCATCTGTCCCTCACCTTTCCGCCCCGAGCCGTAAGCCCGCCTTCATTACAAATCAGTCCACTAGGTGGCGATATAAATATGTAACACATCAAAAGGAAGGCGTCTGACTCTACAATGCGAAAGGTTCGTCATTTTAATAAAAAACATCGCATTGAGCAATATGGTAAGTATTTTAACAAGAACTGGAGATCATGAATTTTATTCTTAGATCCGAGAGTGCCGTGATTACCAGACAATTAGCTTAGTAATTTAAACTCCTCCTTCCTCTCCCTCCCCCAAACAAAAGACGCGCCTTTAATATTAGGTGAACCATTTAGTTAATTGTTTCAGCTCCCAATTTTCTCTTGTCAGTTCAGTCTAGTCTTGGTCAAGTTACTTAACCTCTTCATATCTCATTTTTTGTCGAGTGATCTAATGTGAGGAAGCACTAATAAAAATGATTATAAAACACTTTGCAAATTTTAGTGCCAAAGACAACTACACCGCTTTGAAGTCGCCAGTAGTGTGACAAGTGTTCAGACAAGTACATAATTAAACTGTCCAAACTGCATTAGCCATTGATGGCATTTAACTAGGGCTGACTGTTCCTATCAAACTATGAATTGAAATTACAGCAGTCTCTGCAGGTCCCCAGACTCTTCCAGACTTGGAGAACTGGGAATAGACATTGGATTCTGAAAGTTCATGTGTATCTTTAATGACAAGAATGAAAATAGCATCCGATTGAAATCCTTTCAATTTCTCCTTTTGTTTTTCATGGAAGAAATGGTAACTCTGCTAATTATCTTTAAGGAAGATGTTGACTGGCATTAGTCATAAAGACAAAGCTATAGCACAACAGTTTAAAATGGAGGTTTCTGTAATTTTAACATCTCGGTTTTCTCTACCCCGTGATTGAGGTCACATTAATATTTGTGCCTGATTTTCGCTAAAGCCAAGCTCCCACCTGCTCATACGGGGATGTTATTATTCCACAAGTATTTCTGAGAATCCTCAAGACGTGACTTAAATGTATCCTAATGTAATGTACCCCTGAGCCTGGGTATCACTCACCATCCCTGATAGCTGAGCCAGATTCTAGAAGCCCATACCTCACCACAAAGGGGCCACTCAAGCAGAGCTGCTTTGTTTCCTCTCATCTGCTGGTGCCCATCAAGAAAAGTAGGTATCACTTCAATTATTAACAACAAAGGGAATTTAACAGTAAGGGAATAGTTACTTAGGAGACACAAGGACTGATAATCCAAGAGGGGGACCATAAACAACCCTCAGATTAGCAAGAGCAAGAAGTTCGCATACACCTAAACAGGAGGCACAAGGAAGAAGGGATATGACCAGAGGCTAAGAGGTGATAGCTGCAAGCACAAGACAGTCTGTCAGAAGCTAGATTCATGGAAGAGGACAGACATTGCTCAAGAATCTTCCAGAAGCAGAGTGGAGGTAGAGAAATACCCATGCTTCTTTCTCTCCCTCTAACTTCCCCCTAGTTCTTTCCATTGTCTTTTTTTTTTTTTAAGATTATTTATTTATTTGACAGAGAAAGACACAACGAGAGAGGGAACACAAGCAGGGGGAGTGGGAGAGGGAGTAGCAGACTTCCTGCTGAGCAGAGAGCCCGATGTGGGGCTCAATTCTAGGACCCTAGGATCATGACCTGAGCCGAAGGCAGATGCTTCATGACTGAGCCACCCAGGGAGCCCTCTTTCCATTGTCTTAACCTAGCAGAGAGCAAGCTGACTTAGAAGCTGGCAGAGGTGCAGCCATACGGAGCAGAGCAGATCAAGGGTAAAACACGGACTGGAAGGCAAATTGGTACAAGATGTTTACAAGAAGATTGGCTGCTGAGGCTGGGTTGATGCTAGTGGCTGTTCATTTCAGCTGCTGGCTCAGACACCTCTGCTGGCTGGCAGCTGCTTTGTGTCACCCACTCTGCTCCGTGGTACGAGTCTCATGCCCTACTTCTACAGCAGGAATTGCTAAAGCTTTACTGGAAAGAACCTCATAGTAACTATTTTGGATTTGGCAAGCCATTCACAACTGTTTGATTCTGCTTTGTAGCACAAAAAACATCCATTGACAGTATGTAAACAAATGAGCAGGACTGTGTTACAATAAAACTTTATTTATAAAAACAGGTGTGTCAGGGGCGGGGGCGGGGTGGGAGGTTGGGGGAACCAGGTGGTGGGTATTAGGGAGGGCACGGATTGCATGGATCACTGGGTGTGGTGCAAAAACAATGAATACTGTTACCCTGAAAAGAAATTTAAAAAAAAAAACAAACAAACCCAGGTGTGTCTCCATGGTATTGCTGCCTCGGCGTCCATTTTGTCTGGCCAAGCGGTCTGTGGGGGCCTTAAGCTGACACTAGCCCTTGATGAAACCTCAAGGCCTAGATAAGAGACCACAGAATTATAAGGAAAAAGCAAAAAGTTCCTGATATGACTCCCCCAATACCCCTTGTGAGCAACAGTCCCTCACAGCCCCCTCCCAACACATAAACTCCTTTCATAAGACCCTGTGGGGTTTACCAAAATCCTGATCTTTTTGGTTTGAGTCAATCAATCTGGCCATAGCAGGAAGTCCAAAGCCCTCTATCCACAGACCCTAATAAAGGCACGTGCCCCAGCTTCTTTCTCTCCACTCTGCCTGACCTCCCCATGTGACCCCCTCCAGGTCTGCCTACACTTCTTCTACTACGACTTGTGAGTAATAAACTTCTTTATTTCAATTTCTCTTGTAGTCTCTTGTTGAAGGAGGCTCACCATCCCACAGCCCTTTCTACTTAACAAATATTAATTTCACAAAGCCATAACTGCTGGTGTTGAGCATTATGATAGAGTCACAGTAGCAGTTAACCTGGGGAAATGCCTTTTAGCTGCAAATAGCTGACGACCTGGCTCTTCCAGGTGGAAGTGGTCTCCTGCCTGCGGCCCTCCTCTGTGCTACTCTGTGCTGCACTCTATTACCTAGGCACAGCGCTGCCGCGGCCTCCTATCCCCAAGTTCACCTGCTGAGGAAGGCACCAGAGACCTCCAGAACCCCGGAGCACTGCTCACTGGAGCTGGCATGGGTTGTTGCAGGCTTGTTTTCCACCTGCTAACACCCCATGGGAGGTGAATTTCCCCAGCAGGTGTCCGATTCGCTGGTGTGTTTCCTGACTCGAAGCACAGACCCTAGTGCTGACCATTAGCCTAACTGGCTAAGATTTATACAAGCTCCCATTGCGTTAGCGAACGGCCTGAAACATACAAAGGCGACTCTTGCCTAAGGTGGGCTACCAAATAAAGGTGCAAGACGGTACCCTGGAAGGAGAGGAAGACTCCCCTTCCCTGACTGGTATCTTTGCATGTGGTACCAGGACTGTGAGTCCTAACCTGTCTGCTAAGGACACCCTGTCTGTGGCACCTGCCACAAAAGCCCTGGCTCCAGGAAAAGGCAATGGGCCTACGGTCCCCTCTGTTGCTGCACACCTCGCGGCTATCACACTGCATCGCCATACTCTTGGGGGTATTAAGGGTCTCTCTCTTGCATGCAGTGGCACAACATCTAATGGCCTGATTTAAAAAGCATGAGCACCTCCTGTTAGTGCCACCTCAAACACCCAAGGATGTTATCAAACTTTACACTAAATGTAGACCACCCATAGCCACGGCCTAGGAGCTGCCTGGCCCTGCAGAGCACCAGCTACCAAAACCCCAGGGGAGGTCCAGGGGCCATCCCAAATGATCAGGCCACCATTGCATGAGTGGAGGCCAACCCCAATCCCAGCAAGGTCAGAAGGACTTCCTGGAGAAAGAAGCAGGCGTCTGTGTGTCCAGATGTTAGGGACGTCCACCTCAGGTAAGGTCAAATCAGTGGGGGAATAGTTAATAGAAAATTAAAAACTCCAACTCAAAAAATTAAGTATCTCAAGATTCATAACATTTTTATTTATTTTATGTTTTATTTATTTTTTTGATTCATAATTTTTTAAAAAGTTTTGTATAGCAATAGAAAGAAGAAAGGATCAGCTGGTTATTGAGAATGTTTAATACTTACTGAGCCACTACTACTCGCTGCCACAGAAATGAGACAATCGACATCTCCAAAGATGTCCAAATCCATAACTTAAAAAAAAAAAAAAATCAACAAACAAAAAACAAACAAAAAAACCCCCCTGGGATCTGGCTGCTGCTATCAGCAGACTTGGGCCAGGCCCCACCATACCTTCAAGAAACTGTCAATGACCTCTCTCTCCAAAGCAATGATGCTCCATGCTTGGTCAGGATTAGATCGCTTGCCCCTGAAGGAGGCCCCCACCAGCCAGTCAACCGGAAGTACAGTAAAGCCCACTATATAATTCCACCCTCAGCCAAACAGAGGCAGAATTGAACACAAGCCGGACATGTCTGGATCTTTACGGCTCTCCACCAGGAAGGCCACCCTCCCGTGGGTTGGGCTCTGCCGTCCTTACACACACCAGTGCCTGAGAAGACATCTTGCCCAGCCCCCCAAATATGGCACCTTATGGAGAAGCATCCAAACCTACCGACAGGGGCTCAGAAGCACCAGATGTTCTGTGCTTTCTTTTCAAGATAGGTTTGGAAATCATCCTGTGCCTCTTGCGACCGGAGTTTGTTAACAAACCATTCTGATTCTACATTCTGATTCTAGAGGACTCATTCTGGAGACAGAGATGCAAGGTTTTGGATGAAACAACAGCTGGGGTGCACTGGAGGGGATTCAGCTGAATTCAGCTATTGGCAGCTGACTCGGTGGGCTCTGCGGCAGCTCCTTTCAGCAGAACCAGGGAAGTTTTAGCTTAGATACCCCGGAAAGAATCCTGTAACCAATAAGATTCAATCCAAGGTGGTGGAGAAGCAATAAAAAGTCGGGAGGAAAAGAGAGAAAGAAAAATGGATCTAGAGATCTGTATAATGGACTGATTACACTTAAGATAAATTTGTTACAGGTACATCATTTTTTTTTTTTTAAATAGATTCTATCAAGAAAGACAAACCAACCCTTCAGGAGAGGTATTTTGTCCCTCTGGGCATTCTACAGGAAACAACAATAGAATGTTCTACTCCCGTAGCAGAGATTTCAGTTGCTACTCTAGGTGACCTTGTAAATTCGGTCACACAAGAGTGTATATGGCAGTGTCTCTGGGGCTGCTGGTCAGTGTGACTCGCTCCCCTATTGGGCGTCTGCTGACAAAGCTGATTATCTGGAAAAGGCGTTGACCTGTGGGCGTGGTCGGCTGTCTTCTGTCCGGTGCTTTCTTCCCACACTGAGCAAAACCACGTTTCCGCTTGAAGAGGTCAGGTTAAATCTGAATATGTAACAATTGGGATTCAGTAAGACCAGAGACAAAATCTCAGGGCAGACACGTTTGCGTGGCTGAACGACAGATAAACATAGAAATCTAGGCACGAAGGGCAGGAGGTAGGGAGGGCGTATATATGAATACAAACAGGACAGAAATCGGAAAGGTAGGATTTATAAGAGCTCAATTCAGGTGTTATATTGAATGAAATGAACTAGCAAACTGTGAATGAGGCTGTAAATGCATGTCGGGATTTGAGAGAATTTTATTACCCACTAGAGTTACATTCTTTTGTATTTTGGTATTACTAGATTTTTTTCAGAGTAATACACACTTTAAATTTTTCCCCAACCACATCAAGACAGTATTCTGAACAGTAGTTGCTCCTATTTCAGGAGTTACAGTTTTTACTTTTATTTTTATTTCAGTGAAGTCAGTGGTTTCTACAGAGTACCCTGGAGCTATTTTTAAAGACCGATCTTCAGTGGTATACTTTTGAAGAATTTAGTATTAGACATGGGTCTCTAAGATGGGAAAAAATGGGGCCATATTTGAATGTAAAGCAGATATAGATAGCAAAAAAAAAAAGAGAAAAAAATGTTGACTGTGTTCTTTTGTTTTATTTCAAGAAATGGCAAATATATAGCTTTCGCTTGTTAGGACTTGCTTTCTAAATATGGAATATGTGACCTTTTACCTAGTGTCACGCCACACAATCTTTGATTTTGAGATTGGAAGGGGCTAGTCCCTCTAGTCCTTTCATCACCCAAGCAGGAATCAGGTTATTGTAATCCCTGAGAGAAGCAGACGGCTTCGGCTTCAAATGCCTGAATAGATAAGGACCTCACAATCTCACAAGATCACTCTATACTTCCCTGTCTAGAAAGCTAGAAAGTTCCATTTTATATTGGTCTGAAACCTGCGTACTCATAGCTAATGTGTATCTTTTTCAATTATGCTTATGGAATGCCCCAGAATAATTCATCTTTTTCCCCAAAGCCCTTCAAATATGAAGGCAATACCACTGTACAGGAGGGACAGACTGAATTGCTATTTCAATAATTCTTAGAAATACATAATCTGGGGAAATATTCCAAAGCTGTGTTTTAACCAAACTCAGTCTTTATGAAGAAGCACACGTTAGATTCCAATCAGATCTACTATTTAAATAGAAACCAACTTATTTATTTATACATAATTTAAATGTTGCTGTATTATTTTTTTCATTATGCATTTCTCTTAAATCAGTGCACGGATCCCTTACAGAGCTCCTCCCTCTGAGGCGAAGCAATGTTATGCTGCAGTTAATGTCACTGGAGGGATGTGGTGGAGAGAGAACAGAGCAGGGAATGATAGCTCTAACTCTGTATTTTATTGACTCTAACAAGCCATCAGTTATAAGGTATGTCTTTATTTTATGAACCACTGTGGATCAATGAATTATGGTACTTATTAGTTTGAGATTTCATGAAGTTAAGTGAAATCTGAATCAGACTTTGACCTCTCTTCCTATTTTTTTTTTTAAGATTTTATTTATTTATGTTGAGAGAGTGAGAGAGCAGGGGTGAGCAGGGGGAGGGACAGAGAGAGAGACAGAATCTCAGGCTGATTCCACACTGAGCTCTGAGCCCAATGGGTTTGGATCTCAAGATCCTGAACCAAAGTCAAGAGTCGGAAGCTTAACCAACTGAGCCGCCCAGGCACCCCTCTTCCTATTCTGTTCTGAGGGTAGGGAAGGCGGAGGGCAGGAGCAGGATCACACGAGTGACTATTTCTCTCTCCATATATGTTACTCATGTCGACTGCTCAAATAATGAGAGTGACTAGGAATGTGGAATAATAGAAACATAAATATGTTCCATAAGTAATATCTATATACCTATATAGAACTATATCTATCTATATCTGTATCTATCTATATCTATATATCTCATCATTTGAAGGTAGCTAATAATCAGTGAGGTCTCTGTGGATGGCAACAAGTTTCCTATTTCTTTATTTTAGGACTCTCTGCACTCCTGGCACATAAACACTCGTGTAGACATCATTCATTAAACTTTATCAATAGCGTGTCACTTCGTGTGAAGCTTATTTCTTCCTCCTCCCTCTTTTGACGTTATGAGAAACAATAATGGCAGGATGAATAACAGACAGAGCTGCGGGATCGGGTGGGGGATGGGAGACAAGAAGAAAGGGCAAAAGATGGAGAACTGAAGACATCGTTGTCATTACTGTGCTTCATCACGCGGTCATCAACGTCTTCCTCAAAATACCAAATGAAAAGAGCAAGTCAACACTATCACACGCAGGAAGTGGAACCGAAAACTAGAACAAAAAAAAAAAAAAAGGGCTTTGTGAAGTGGAAGGATTTGCCACAGATAGTCGTAGAGGCGAATGTTTTTAAATGGTCTGTGGCTATGGACATTGGATACACCCAACCTAGCAATAAATATTATCATATTTAAAAAATGAGGCGAGGGTTAGTTTAACATGCATCCCATTGGTGCTAAAATTCAGGATGGGAATTTCACTTCAGAAAATTCCTCAGGGAGAATAAAGATGGAATTTATGCCATAAACAACAACAAAGAGCTGAAGCGGCAATGGTCCACTAACTCTTTGCTGTGGTAAATAAATGAGATCTTCCGAAAACTTTCTTGACTCTTTAGAAGACGGGAATGTTCTACTACACTTGTTTCTAAAATTTAACATAGTTCAGGGGTCTGTCATCTGGTGGTTAGACCCTAACGTCAATTATGGGCAGAGGTGGTAGCTACACTTGTAGCTATTGTTAACCTGACAGTGAAGCCTATGTGTGCTATGTGATTTCTTTTCTCTTCCTAAATATTTGGAGGAATTGGAGTGCTATTTTTCAGTTGTCTCTCATCGTTTTATTAGCTGGACAAGGAAATCATTTTATTGGATTATAGTGATACACATGGCAGAAATTATTTTTCTGGGTTACTGGGAGGGAAATGTAATGTGAAGAACAAAGAAAAGCTATAATATCGATAAGGCATCCTTTCTAGAATATAACCATCTGGACTATAGTATATTGATTACAAAACTGGTCTATTCTTCCCCATACCAATGTCCTTTGCAACATCTTCCCATCAAGAGGAGTATTTCTTTGCCTCTGAGACAGAGATGACCTTTTAACTTGATTTGGCCAAAAAAAAGTGATGGAAGTGATGGTGCTCCAGTATTAAGCATAGACCTCAAAACACCTCTCCCTCTCTGTCTCTACTGACCTGGGAAACAAAGACAGAAGGAACTGTAGGTGAAATTAAATGTTCTTATAACCTGAAGCCCTTTGACAAGTACTTGAGGCAGGCAGAGAGTATAACCTTCCTCTAGGAGACTTCCAACTGTCTTATTGTTAATTCCTTGCTAGAGGGAAGAACAACTAAGGTTTGATATTAGCAAGGCTTCTGGTATCCTGTGAGTGAGTCTTCTTTAGCATATGAAAATCCTTTTGGAATTTTCCTTATCTTTACTTCCAACAACCCTCATGTATATGACTACTTACATCTCATAATCCTGGGGCAGCAGGAGGTAACAGGGAGCAGTAGGCAACAGCCCCTCTTGTGCCCTCCGGTGCTTTAATAAAACCACCATTTCACACCAAAGATGTCTCGAGAATTCTTTCTCCGTCATCGACTCCAGACCTCCTCCCACTGAACCTCACCTATATTCAGAAACTACATCATCTACCAGGCTCTATCAAACACATACTTCAACCAGTCAAATAAACCTCAGCTAGTCTGGTGGAGGATGAGAAAATGCGGAACAGAACCCAGAGAGCTGAGATCATTCTAGATTAGCTGGCCCTGAGCCAGCCCACCAGCTGACCCAGATGCATAATAAATCTGGCCAGTCAGGATCTGTTGAGCCTGGCCTAAATCAGGAGGACTTCTTAGACAGCCCTTAGACCCAGGAGCTAAAATGAGAGTTTATTACCATATGTCACTGAGGGTTTGTGGTTGTTTGTCACTCAGCATTATTGTGGCAAAAAATAACTTACCTAGGGGTGTTTCTAAATTCAAGCTTTTCTTCCTTTCTCAACTCCTGCGAATCAATAGACACTGACAAGTATCAGTAGACAGAAATATTTATTTCTTTCCTCCAGTCTAGTTCAAAAGTTCTAGAAGTTCCCAAGGGAAATACATTATTTTTTCACTTTTCTTGCTAGTAGTTGTCCAGCTTCTTTTTATCTGTTTATCTGAGAGAAAACAAAATAAAAATTTAGTTTTAATTGTTTTTAGTGTTACCTAAACATATAATTTTGTATTCAACAACCTTGGTAAGTTAACCTCTAATAAATGTAATAGTTTGTAGTTTCAAAAAAAAAAAAAAAAGATCCCAGTGTTCTGGGATGGAGTCCCACATCAGGCTCCCTACTCAGTGGGAAGCTTGCTTCTCCCTCTCCTTATCCCTCGCCCTACTCCTGCTTTTTCTCTCTCTCAAATAAATGGGTAAAATATATTATATTATATGTATATGCATATATGTATGTATTATATATTATATTAAATGTATGTATGTTATATGTATATACATCATATATGTATAATATGTTTTTGTTTTATATTTTTATATAAATTTATATATATTAAATATAAAATATGCATTAATATAAAATATATACTTATATTTATTGTATATTTCTATATATAATTATATATATAAAGAAAAAGTCAATCTCTGGAATCCCCAGCTTCTTTTTCTTTTTTTTAAGATTTTATTTATTTATTTGAGAGAGAGAGAGTGAGAGAAATCATGAGAGGGGAGAAGGTCAGAGGGAGAAGCAGACTCCTCAGGGAGCTGGAAGCCTGATGCAGAACTGGATCCCAGGATTCTGGGATCATGACCTGAGCCTAAGGAAGTTGCTTAACCAACTGAGCAACTCAGGCGCCCCTGAGCTTTTTTTTATCTACCCTCCAAATTCCCAGGGCCTACATGCCCACTCCTGATAGTCTCCTGCAACCAGTTTAAGATTCTTCACTCACCTCATTCACGCAGAGGAAGAAATGACTGAAAAGACCTAAAGAATTATAAAGAGAGTTGAATTTTGAGCTCAAAGCCTAACACTTGTTTTTTTCTTCATTGGTAATCTTAGGTCATTTGCATCAGAATCATCCTGGAGAGCAAACTGAAATGCACACTCTGGGTCTCACCCAGACTTAGCACAACAGTAACAGAATTTGAATGGAAGTGGAAACAGTTGCATTTCACCACAATTTTGTTTGTTTGTTGTTTAATGTTATTTTTCACTGCTGGAATTATTTTAAAGAGTCAGATCAGCAGTCAGCTCCTTCATTTTAACAAAAGGGAAATTTTGTTTTCAGTCAGGGATCCATCAAGAAAAAGGAAGCTGTTTTATGCATTCCGATTATACCTGTTTATATGTGGATGTAAAATTAGAGAAAAATAAAGAATTGCTCAAATAATGTAATGGCTAAGAGAACAGAGTTAGGAAAGCTGTCACCAGCAATCCTAACCTACATCACCTAAGTAACCAGTTCTTAAGGAGTGAACCTGAAGTCTACTTCAAATGTTAGGTCCGACCCTAGCCCACATGTCTGTCCACAAGCGTCTGTGGAGATTAATGATTTATCCTTGCTTTCATTTTCCAGATTTCTTGCAAGTGTCTCTGTTAGCTGATTCTCAACAGAAACCAGATGGAAAAGGGATTCTGGGAAATGTAGTTCCCAATTTCCCCTCCATGATACAGACATATCTTATGGGGCTGGTAATATTAGGAACCAAATCAACAACAGAGATTAAAAAAAAAAAAAAAAAAAAAGGCCTCCGCCTTTAGGTAGAAAGCTAGAGTATGAGTAAGATCTAAACATTATTTACATTTAAGTTTTGAGAATTAAGCCATGAAAAAAATTGAGATGGGTATTTCTGCCATATTCCAGGGGTATTAACAATTTGGTCTTCGGGGGCTGAGCTAATTTCTGTCTTTCATTACATGTTAAGTTTTCCCCCTGGAACTTTGGTAAATTTGATCTCTTATTTTCCAATTATGCAGTCTGTTAGCACATATCTTCCTAAATTTTGATGAGACAATATGCAGCAGCATCTGACCTCTTCTTACTGATTTCATGGAAAATATTTCTAGTCGTATTTCTATCATTAGACTTCTTATGGAACTGTCACCTCTAACACTGTTGTACTCCTTGAACATGATGGAATTAATACTCTTTGCAAAATCCCTTAAAAATAAAACTAAATACAATACCTAAAGATAATAAGCAACAAAACTGACACACATGGCTGCTAATGCCATGGGAAGGAGGGCAGATTGCACAGGTTTTTATCCTGGAATCTACCTGTGAAAGTCGGTCAGTTCAAAGTTCATGAGCAGTGAACTATCTATCATCTATCTATCTATCTATCTATCTATCTATGAATTTCCATCTCAAAAAAAATGAAGGTCAGATGTATGGCAGGAATGAAAGCAGCTTCTAGGTGTAAAAATTTAATTAAATTCTTGCAACAAGCCAGTGCGGTGAGTATTGTCCTGTTCCCATTCTGTACTTGTTGGAGTTGAGGGTCAGAGATGATAAAAATTAAATCAAAGAGTTTATTAAAGAAAAAGTCTAAATTTAAATCTCTAGCCTCTGACTCCAAACCCTGTTCTTTTCCTATTTTATCCCCCTCCCTCCATAAGTACAGTTTTCCAACATGTAAAGTCCTTTCTGGTTTGCAGCCAGGAGAATGTAGCACTGTTTTCTGTCTTATTGTTGCCTTTTCAGGCTCCACCACAGATTCCTGAGTTGGGAGGGAGGAAATGCTTCATATATAAGGTCTCTAACTTTCCTCTTTGGGCCATTTTCATATTTTTTGTGTTTACCAATGGTGACGAATGAAAGTTGCAAATCAAAGTGAATCTTACTTTATTGTGGATGACCGTTTTTGTTTCAGTTGTCCTGGTGTCTATTGCTTCTTCCTATCAGCACCTTGATTTCTTTCTAGATTTCTTCTTTCTTTTCATGTGTCCTCTTAGTGGAATGCTGAAACAAGTGTTTGCCTCCCACTATGGATGCTGAAGTGGAAGATACTTCTGCTCCCCATCTTATCACATTTCAGGGTGCACTTATGGTGGAAGATTGACCAAGCAAATGCTCTCCTCTAAAACTTTGAATTTTGATCAAGGGATGAAAGGCACAGGGATGATTTGGAGATCATGTGAGTCAATGGCCACCTGCTTCTGCTATAAGATTATTTCTGTAGTCCCTATTTCAATGTTGCTCTAGTTTCTATCAGTTTCCAAAAAACAAACTTCTCTTCTCTCTTCAAGTTTATAATTATAAACTGCTACTATACTTAGTTTTCTTACTGAGGTTAACCAGATTCAATATCTACAGTTTGCAATTTAAAAATCCAAACTAATATAGTAATCTTTCTAATTATTAATTCATTTACCTGCCTTAACTCATTCATAAGATGTAAATCATAAAAATTAAAAATGAATGAAAAAACTGGAAAGGAAATTACTTTTATTAGGGAATTATCTTATAATTAATGGATAATTTCTATAGTAATCAGGAATGCTTTCAGTTGTAAATAGAAGAAAAAAGTCCATTGTGCTTGAAAATCATGGGAGACAACGAAAGAAAAAAAATAAGGATAAAAAAGATAAGATGGAATTTAGAATAGATACTGCACAATGAAGCGGAAGCACATTTCTGGTGAATTTATGGCATACATGTTGCATAATTTACATAAAGGTTTCCTCGACTTTGATGAAGAACTTTCAGTAAGTCTAGACAAGAAGAAAACATAACCATTGGCAACACTAAATATTCATAGGGTAAAAACTGAGCATTGGCTCAGAAGGAAAATTATTCATCATACTTATTCCAGAGAAAAAAATCTAGCCTCTTGTTTTCTCATGTAAGAACCATACAAAATGCAGCAAATCGTGTCTACAAACATACCTCTGGAGAAAACACTACCACATGGTTCACAGACTGTTTTTAACATTCTTCACTGTAAGTCACCATTATGCCAAAGTGAATTCACCAAAAGCCATTTTATGGGAGTCAAAAATGATATGACCCAGGTATGCAACTCTCTGTAGGTCTGTTGGTTTATCCATGGGGAGGTCTTATGATATTTAGAGAAATGGGTAGGTGGCTGACATTCAAGAACTTTTTCAAAACTACTGTTTCCCTGAAGTATTGCTGAGAAATGAATTTAAGGTCGCACTCTCCAGCAATTATCTGCTGAGCAGCTATTCTACATTGGCTGTGGAGGAGATGTTTAATCTAGCCATTGTTAAATTGGAGTGACTGAAGACAGAAGGATAAATAGAAATAAATTGTTTTTAGAAAGGGAGAAGCATGCACTGGGAAGAATCAAGATTATCCTTAAAACAGTATTATGAGATTTAAAATGAAGGATTAAGGATAGCATTAAAAGTAATGGCTTAGGGACAAAAAAAATGTGGAAGAAGTCAGTTAAATAGCTTCCTCTTTGGAATGAATATACAGTTACTTATACAACCCACTGTCTAACCAAAGCAAGAAAGTTTCGAGAAACTTCAAGCAAATGAACTAATCTTTTAAAACAGATAAATAACAGTTTCAGAGAAAATTAGAGTACATTTTAGAGTTTATGTGGCTCACCTCTATTAAACTAGAACTATAAAAATCTTCATTAAAATAATAATTTTCTAAAAATACAATTTTTCAAATCTGACCGTAAGAAATTATAAACACAAGAGTTACTAGGAAATTTCTATGAAATGAATGTTTGTGTCTCCTCAAAATTCATGTTGAAGCTTAAACTCCCAATATGATGGTATTTGGAGTTGAGGACTTTGGGAGATAATGAGCACTTTGGTAAATCCCCCGTGAACAGATGATCTTTCTCTGCTCTCTGCCATGTGAGGATAAAATGAATATTAGCCACCTGCACACCAGGAAGTGTGTTCTCACCAGAGTACGACCATACTGGCACTCTGATCTTGGGTTTCATAGTCTCCAGGACTGTGAGAAAAAGTTTGTCATTTAAAGCACCCACTTTATGTATATTTAGTATAGCAACTCAAACTGACCAAGACAGAAACTGAATAGAGAAATTTATAAAAATAACTGACTCAAACTCAACCATATTAACAATTACATTAAAAGTAAATCAATACTTTGTAATAGGCAGAATAATAGTCTTCAAAGATGTCTACATGTGATCCCTGGAAACTGTGAATATTTATCTTACCAAGCAAAGGGGATATTGAAGTTGTGATTAAGATTATGGACCTTGAGATGTAGAAATTATTTTGGATTATCTGGCTTGGACCAGTATAATCACATGAGCCTTTAAAAGTGGAGAACCCTTCACAGCTAGATTCAGAGAAAAAAAAAAAAAGTGATGAAGAAATTAAGGTCGGGGCTCCTAGGTGACTCAGTGGGTTAAGCCTCTGTCTTTGGCTCAGGTCATGATCCCAGGGTTCTGGGATCGAGTCCTGCATCAGGCTCTCTGCTCAGCAAAAAGCCTGCTTCCCCTTCTCTCTCTCTCTGTCTGCCTCTCTGCCTACTTGTGATCTCTGTCAAATAAATAAATAAAATCTTTAAAAAAAAAAAAGAAATTAAGGTCAGAGAAATGCTATATTGTTAGCTCTCAGAATGGAGAATAAAACTGTAAGAAAACAATGTAGGTACGTTCTAGAATCTGGAAAAGTCACACACACACACACACACACACGCACAAATATTCTCCCCTAGAGCTGCCTAAAAGGAACATAACCCTGAAGACACCTTGATTTTAGCTCACTGAGACCTGTACTGGCTATCTTCTAGAACTATAGAATAATAAATCTGTGTCGTTTAAGCTTCTGACTTTGTCATAATTTGTTACAGCAACAATGAAAAAAACCAATATGTTTCTCAAGTATAAGGTAGAGATTTAAGTCTGAATTAATAGCAACATGCTATTTAGAATGAAGATGCTTACATGAATGCAAGAATACTGATAGACTAAGTAAAAATATGGAAGGAGATATACCATGTAAAAAATTAACTACAAGAAGCTGAATTGGCTATATCAGTAACAGACAAAGTTTACTTTAGTGTAAGGTAATTTAATTACCAATTATAGAGAGTAACCTAATAGAGTGGTGAAAGCATCAACTACAAAGACAAACATAATCTTAAACGTGTATTTAATTGATAACAAAATTTCCAAATATATAGGGCAAAAATGGTAGAAGTGAAAAGGGTGATAAATAAATCTATAATCATAGTTGGGAATTAAAAACAATCTTTCTCAAAAAATTAAACAAAAAATATCAGGAAGTTATAGAATACTTGGAAAACTCTACTAAATAGGTTGGCCAAATTCACATTTATATCTATATAAACCAACTACAATATATGAGTTATTTTTAAGTACTCATAAAATATTCACTGAAGGAGTATGCTGGGTCACAAAACCAATCTCAATAAATTTCAAATAATTACTATTATACGGAGTATGTTCTCTTACTACCAAGAATTAAGGAAGAAATCACAAACAAAAAAGATAACCAGAAAAATACCCATCTGTTTGAAAATTAAGCAATACATGTTTAGGTAATTCATTTCTCAAAGATGAAATAACAATGAAAATAGAAAGCATTTAGAATGAAATAACAAAAAAACCCCACCCCACACATGATGTTTTTAGGATACAGCTAGAGCAGTCCTTAGAGGGGAATCTCTTTCATCTTTAAATGCACATATTAGAAGGTAAAAAAAAAAAAAAAAAAAAAGCCCCTTAAAATCAATTATTTAACTTTTTAATATCAAGAAACTAAGAAAATAGCAGCAAAGATACCCAAGCATACCAGCCGAAATAATGAAAATAAGAACCCAGAAATAGATAAAATAAGAAAAAGACAACAAAGCCAATAACTTTCTTTGTAAGGACTGATAAAAAAATTATTAAACCATATCACAAGCAACAAAGTAAAAGTGTGAAAAAACAGAAAAATCAGAAATGATAGACAAAAGCTTACCACTTTTAGTCACAAAAGGATAACAAGATGATACATAAGTAAATTCTGTCAATAAATCTCACAACTAGTTTGAAAACGTGCAAATTCCATGGAAAACAGAACCTACTGAAACTGGCACAAGATGAAAAAAATCTGAATAATCCAATGTTTGCTTAATGTTTTTATATATTTCATCAGTAGTTCAAAAAATTCCCCTCTCAAAAACAAACAAAACTCCAGACCCAGATGAATTTACTGATGAATGCTACCAAATACTTTAGAAAAATAATTAATTCCATGCTATCACAAACTATTTCAAAACACAAAGAAAGAGAAAATATTTCCCACTTCTTTTTATACATTCACTAAATTACTAATACCAAGCCCTGTCAAGGATATTACATGAAAAAAAAGTTACATGTCCATGTTCCCGATGAATATAAATGAAAGAAGTACTAATCAAAAATATTAAAGTACTGGCACTTAGAATTTAGTGGTACATTTAAAGCGTAAATTATCATTACCAAGTAGGGTTTATTTCAGAATTACAAGCTTGGTTTAACATCAAAAATGTAATTAATGTAATTCACCTTGGTGACATAATAAAGGAAGCAAAAATTGATTTTCTTAGATGTATAGAAAGTATTAATAAAATTTAACAACTTCCACTAAAAAATTTCTCAGGAAACTAGAAACAGAAGGAGCCTTCTTCAATTTGATAAAAGATTATTTACAAACAACCTACAGGTAGCATCAGACTTAACAATGAAATTTTGAACATTTTTCCCCTAAAGTGAGGGGGAAAAAATGCACATGATCATCATTTTTTATTTTACATTGTATTAGAAGTCTTAGTTCATCTAATAATGTAAAAGAAAGAAAGACAAAAAGGAGAGATACAGAGACAGAGTCTGAGAAAGAAACAAAAATATGAAGTGAAAAGTAAGAAGTATAACTGTCATTATATGTAAACATCATGATTGTAAATTCAGAAAATACAAAGAAATCCGCAAACTATAAGAACTAACAAATGAATTTAGGAAGTTCACAGGAAACATTGCTAACTGTATTTCAATAAACCATCAAAAAACAATAAGGTAACTAAAAAAATGTGAAATAACCTTTATAATTTAATAAAAAATAAAATATCTGGGAATAATATTAATAAACTATGTGCAAGATTTTTCTGAAAACTATAGATAAAAGATATAGAAAAAATAGATATAGAAAACACTTTAAATATTTAAAGATCCAATTATTCCATCTTTATGGCTTGAAAATCTCTAAACTGATACATGGAAAATCTATCTAAGTAGAGTACGTAAAGAGGCACCTGGGTGGCTCAGTGGGTTAAGCCTCTGCTTTGGCTCAGGTCATGATCTCAGGGTCCTGGGATTGTGCCTCTCATCGGGCTCTCTGTTCATCAGGGAACCTGCACCTAACCCCCCCCCCCCCCCGAGCTCTCTGCCTACTTGTGATCTCTGTCAAATAAATAAATAAATAAATAAATAAATAAAGTAGATATAATTCCCAAATTCAATGCATGGAGAAATAGAAAAGCAAATTCCAAGATTTATATGAAAACATAAAGAACACAGAGACACGAAGACCAATCCTAAAGCTATAGTAATGGAAACAGCATCATATTTGAATAAACATCGACCGATGTTTGAAAGAAAGAGAAGAGAGGGTGCTTGGGTGGCTCAGTCGGTTAAGCGTCTGCCTTTGGCTCAGGTCATGATCCCAGGGTCCTGGGATCAAGTTCTGCATTAGACTCCATGCTCAGAAGACAGTTTTCTTCTCTCTCTCCCCCTCTGCCTCTTCTTCTGCTCATGCTCTCTCTCTCTCTCTCAAATAAATAAATAAAATATTTAAAGAAAAATAATAGAAGAGAGTCCAGAAATAGACCCATATATACAACTTCTTAATTTACAACAGAAAGCATCAATGGAAGTCAATGGGAGAGTGAACCTTTTAAATTAAATTTGTAATAAGGCAAGAATAAGGTGATTTGGGAATAGTAACATTTTTGTCTTAAAACATATATAACTATCCTCTCTGTTCAACCAAGTGTGACCATACCTATAAACCAAGTTGCTTAGAATCAGTGTGAGCTATACAGCTCTTGCTTCTTAGCCTCAAGTCCATCACTCTGTGCTCTTTTGTGAGATGCCAGGATTCAGATTCTCCAGAGCATGTTTACTAGACTTTCCTGACAGCCGGCTTTCTCTTAGGTTCTGCCAGTGGGAGGCCCTCACAAGAAACTGGAAAGCTGGGTAAAGGACGAAATGAAGCTATTCCCATTTCCAAGTCCTGTAGCTTCCCTCCAAGGGTAGAGGACTGCTACAGCTTCTGACTTCTTTTGACATGGGATCTGGATGTTGCCCTCCTCAGAGGTTAACACCCCAGCTTTGGGGGGGGGGGCGCTGCTCTTTTTAAGCCCAGCAATCTGGTAGCTCTATCTCTTCCCTTTTGTTCTTCTAACCGCAGCTGCTTCCTGCAGTTAGTAATATTAGAATACCTCAGCATCCTTTTTACATTTGCAGCTTTCGGACACCTTTGTATAACCAATTCCTTGTATCAAATCATCTCTTTTACAAATACCTGATGTTTTCTGCTTTCCTGGCTGGGCCTTGAATGATATAAAGCCCATAACTCACAAGAAATGTCTCTCTTGAGGCTGCTACATGAAAGTTGAAGATACTCTTTTCAAGTATAAATTATCTAATTGAGTTTTTAAAACCCTCAGGCCACCTTACCCTTCTCAGCAACTAACCTTCCCAGTCCAGTAATGAGTACTAATGGATTCCAGAGCAGTTAATGCAAGAATAAAAATAAGCAGAAATGATTGCTTTCTGCAGTCTCCAAATATTTGACCTAGAGTAGCCATAGACACCAAATGGACTAACTATGATTTAATCTGTGATGCTATCTAACATCCAGGATGAAAACGTCAATGTGGACTCCTCAGATTTTTTTTACACTTGCTACAACTCACAGCTAGTTTCTGTTTCTAGGTAAATTTGGCAATGCATTTTCAATTTTGGTTATTATAATTGTCCCTGTGGCCAACAGCACCTTAAACAATCATTACACAACAGCTCCAGATAGAATCCGAACATAACCATTGCCAATTCCAATATTCAGGTCCCCCAACGTTGTTGGCTCTGTAATGAACAAGCTCAAGTTAGTATATGTCCAAGCAGAAAGAATATATTTTGCCACGAGAAGATAAGGGTTAAAATAATCATGTTCAGGTTTACTGGAGAAAAAAGGAACACTTGAATGGAATAAAGTCTCTTAAGAGAAAGCCCTTGCCTTGTATCTGGTCAAATTCCTTTCCTTCACAACCAATAAATGAGAGATCTAAGATCAGGCAGATACAAGAGCTGTGTTCTAAATTTCACATATCTTACTAGAAATAAACATTCAAATCTATCCTAAAAGTGCATCAGAATGTGATCATTATAATCCTTCATCATATTCCGCGGCAGAAATCTTATTTATTGAAGGAGCTCACCCCAGGGCATCCGCTAAATCAATAAACCACCCGACTACTGTAAGTAGGAGTGGTAGGTATTAGTAGCGATAGCAACAGCTGCATATGGGTAATTATTTTGTATTAGTAAGTCTAAATGCTTTGAATGTATACTCTCATTTATTTCTCATTAAAAACAGAAGTCATTCCTACTTCTACTAGGCAAAGTGCCTCTATTTGTGTTTTTTTTTCTTTTTTTTTTTGTATTTTATTTATTTATTCAAGGAGAGAGAGAGAGAGAGAGAGCAAGAGAGCGCGAGCAGGGGAAGGAGCAGAAGGAGAGGGACAAGCAGACTCTGTGCTAAGTGTAGAGCCCAATGTTGGGCTCAATCCCAGGACCCTGAGATCATGACCTGAGCCAAAACCAAGAGTCAGACACTTAATTGACTGAGTCCCCCAGGAGTCCCTTTATTTGCTTTTTGAAGATTTCTGTTTTCTATGGATGAGTTCTAGCTTGAAGGAGTTCTTAAATGACTGTCCTTACTGAATGAAATGATGGGGACATGACCCAAACTAAGTGAGTTAGACTCCTCCCAGAACTTTGAATCTTGTTTGGAATGATTTAACAGCCACAGTACCCAGACAAGATCCTCATATTTACTAGGTACTGAATAAATACTCGTTCCTACTTTTTTTGAACTTCAATTTCCAAACTTGCTCTTGATTTCCTGAGCTACTCAATGTCCATCCAGCAAAATCATTTTTTGCTTAAAATTAAATAATCGGTGGCTATTGCTTGCAAAGAAAAATTTTCTAAAGGATTGTCCTTTTTTTTTATACATGAGAAAACTAATGCTTCGTGTGGTTAAGTAAATTGTTTAAAGTCAAACTATTTGTAAAATACTGGGATTTTAACCCATGTCCCCCTGATCTTATAAAGCCAGTGCTCTAGATGAAAAGTCTTTGTAATAGATGTGAAAGCAAATTTTATCCTATCCAAGATAAAAACAGTTTTTAGAAATCAAAGAGGCTGCAAGCTTTGGTTCTGGTCATTCATTCTGTGATGGGTCTTACTGATGAATCACCTAAACAAATGAAAGATTCACAAAGCAAAAGAAAAGCTTTAATGTGAATGGATAAAAATAGCCTGTGGCCATTTTTCCCCATGGTTGGGAAAGGGGTTAATTAACAAGGCTGCATGATAATGGGGCACACGCCCATCAAGGGAAGATTATTTCCCTGTGATTTGCATCAACAAAAGAACCTAAAAATATTTAAAAATAAGGTTTTTGTAGGAGAGAGTACTAAGAGTTTAAAAATGTTTTTTGGAAAATAGCTTTTTTCTTCAAAAAGTTAAACACAGTATTACAATATATAACAGCATTTTCATTTTTAAATATATTGGAAAGAACTGAAATTAGATACTTGTAGAGGCACATTTATAGAAGCATTAATCACAATAACCAAAAGGTAGAAATGACCCAAATGTCCATTAATGGATGAATAGATAAATAAAAAGTGGTACAAACATACAATGGAATATTATTCAGGCATGAAAAAAAAATCAGTGGTGCCTGCTACAACATGGATAAATCTTAAAAACATGCTAAGTGAAATAAGTCAGACATAAAGGGCCACATTTTATATGATTCCATTTATATGAAATATCTAGAACAGAAAAATCCATAAAGAGAGAAGGCAGATTGGTGCAGTTTCTAGAGGATGGGATAAGGGGAAAATAGAAGATAGGGATATAGGATAATGGATAATTAATTAATTAATTAATGGCTATAGAGTTCTACTTTGGGGTAATAAAAATGGAATCAGATGGAGCTAGGTTTGCAGAATATGAATGCAGTATATGACACTGGATTATACACTTTAAAATGATTATTTCATGTTAATTTCTCTACAATTTTTAAGAAGCATTTCTTATGTGCTTTAAATCCTTTGTATATAATACACATACAATCTCCAAAACTACCTTATGAGGTAGGTTATTGTTACCATCTGTATCTAAAAGAT
Source organism: Mustela nivalis (assembly GCF_964662115.1). Classification (NCBI taxonomy): domain Eukaryota; kingdom Metazoa; phylum Chordata; class Mammalia; order Carnivora; family Mustelidae; genus Mustela; species Mustela nivalis. Next base: position 92,815,622 of record NC_139030.1, on the reverse strand, counting down.
AGGAAAACTAAGGTGTAGAAAAATTGCTATTTGCTCATGGTCAAAGCTGGTAAAGCTGTAGATTTAGAATTCAAACTCAAGAATTCAAGCTCTGACTCCCAAGTATGTATTTTCTTTTTTTTTTTATAGATTTTATTTATTTAATGACAGAGATCATAAGCAGGCAGAGAGGTAGGCAGAGAGAAGAGGAGGGAGCAGGCTCCCCGCTGAGCAGAGTCCAATGTGGGGCTCAATCCCAGGACCCTGAGATCATGACTGGAGCTGGATGCAGAGGTTTAGCCCACTGAGCCTCCCAGGTGCCCCCCAAGTATGTATTTTCAACATTACACTCCTACTGTCTTCAAAAATGGGGAATATTATGATTATAGACCTAGATCAGCACTGTCCAATAGAACAGTGATGATGAACATATTCTATATCAACATTGTCCAATACAGTACCCACTAGCCACATGTGGTTATTGAGCACTTGAAATGCAGCTAGGATAAGTGAATAACTGGATTTAAAATTTTGTTTAAGTTTAAATTATTTAAATTTAAGGAATCTTATGTGGCTTTAGGCTACCATGTTGCAAAATGAAAATCTAGACTGATTTGTTTGTTTACATTATTATTTAGGATACACAAAAACATTCCTGAGAATGTATGATATTTTTTTCTGGGAAATACAAAGAAATAGGAAAAGAATGGAACTGTCCAATCTCAACCATCTCCTTGTGCTCTGATAATTTCCAAGTATGGATTGTAGAGGATTCCCAAGTATGGATGTGAGGTAGTATGAACCTTCATTTTTTTTATTGTATCACATTCTAAAGGCCATGAAGGTCTTGACATTTACAGCATGGATGTATTTGGCCCTAAATGGAAAATTTTATTTAGGATAACCTTAAATATAATTCATAATTAAGTAAGCCAGTCAGTGGTAATACACAATAGCATCCTTCCATCCCCTTATTGTGAATATGTATATCAGACATTTGGTATAAAAAAGTTACTGTAAATGTAGTTGCAGATTTCCCACTGTGCTTCAACCTACAAATATCTTCTGCATGTTTCTCTTCCATGTGTTTCTTTACCAAAGCTAAGCTTCTTTTTATTTCAGGGCCCAAATTGTTATGTTTTGCTCTTTCTTCTTGCATTTGTTTGTAATGCCTATCTCTTTAATACAAGCAACCAGGGGGCCAAGGCAGAGCAAATATTTTTCAACCCAAAGTAGCTCATGCATAGACCAGCACACAAGGAATGTAAACATAATATCACACAGACCTCACAACTGGAAGTGCTTTAAGGTATCTCCAACCCCGCTCTCTTCCACGTTGTGGGAATCCTGACTTTTTGCCAGGATCGAAGCTCTTGGGCCTCTCTCCTACAGAAAATATCGCTTTCCCTTTTTTTCTATAAAAGCAGCTTCGATTAACCTTTTTCCTTTAGGCTTTCCAGGTGAGAGTTGCTTGAAGTCCTCTTTTGGGGGATTCCCAAACTCCAGGGAAAATAGTTCAAATTTGACCAAGAACTCTGTAAACTTTTCCTGCTCTGGTCCCCTGGCTGGAAGCTTAGCAGGCATCTAGCCAGGAGGCTCAGCAAGCATAAGATCCCCCTCCAGTCTCAAGTCATGGTTTTTGTGAAGCTTCACTGGGCTGGAGGTGAGGTTGAGGTTTGAGGAGGTATAGAAGATGAGGTGAAGAGTGGGGGCAAAGAGCTCCCTCCTCTCAGTGAATGAGAGGGCAGTGGCACCACCCTTCCTAGAAGAGGTGGAGGGTTCTTTTGCTCCTTTGTATCCCAGATCCTCAACATAAAAGTTGTGGAGCATTCATTCCTCTCTCTCATGTCCTGCAGGTCATTCAGAACCTCTTTCTTTAAGAATATGAAATTAGGGGGGTACCTGGGTGGCTCAGTGGGTGAAAGCCTCTGCCTTCAGCTCAGGTCATGATCCCAGGGTCCTAGGATCGAGCCCTGCATCACATCGGGCTCTCTGCTCAGCAGGAAGCCTGCTTTCCTTCCTCTCTCTGACTGCCTCTCTGCCTACTTGTGATCTGTCAAATAAATAAATAAAATCTTAAAAAAAAAAAAAAAAGAATGTAAAATTAGGGGCACCTGTTTGGCTCAGTGAGTTAAACCTCTGCCTTTGGCTCAGGTCATGATTCCATGGTCCTGGGAGAGAGTCCCACATCAGGCTCCCTGCTTAGTCGGGAGCCTGGTTCCCCTTCTCCCTCTTCCTGCCACTTCTCTTGTTTTTGCAAGCTCTTATTCCCTCTTGCTTTCTGTCAAATAAATGAATAAAATATTTAAAAGAAAAAAAAAGAATGTGAAATTGCTTCTCTTACGGGTTTATGGCTTCAGATAACATTCACATTCAAATAAAAACTCTCAAGTAAAATCCAGGGAATATATTTTGAACTCATTTGACAAATATTTGTTCAGTGCCTTCTATGTGCAATTCATGGTTCTTGGCATAGAGTGTGTCCAAAAGGATACAGTCTTCACCTTCCACTGGTTGTCTTTGGGGAGTGGGTGTCTGGCTTTTTCTCGCATATAGTTTTATACTGTGGGATTTTTTTCTAACAAAAACCATAGATTTTATTTTTTTTTTAAGTTTATGAGTTATTTTCAGAATGAAAGTAAAACATTCTCTATTTGTTGCCATAGACATGTTTTTAATTTCTTTACCTAATATAAAAATTCAGTTACTGTATTTAAAAAATGTAGGATGCTGGTCATAATTCCCCCTGGGTTTGTGACATTATAGGAGCATTGCTTAGAAGCTATAAAGAGAAAAATCATTGCTGCCTCAGTGACTTATTTTATTTAGTAAGTGTAATTGCTCCATTATAAAGCATTGATTAAACTTTAGAATGTAAAAGGTCAAATGGAGATTTATGCAAGATAAGACTACATCTTACTTGCCAACTCATTCAAAAATGACATTGCTACTTACCTTGTCCTTTTTTGTGTCCCTAAAAGATCTCTTTGGGCTTTGTAATAACCAATTAGAAATATATATTCTAGATGTAATTGGCTTCTCTTGAAAGTCTCCCTCATGTGGAGGAATTACTCCAGTTTTTCATTGTATACCCCAAACTCAATTAATGAGGGATGGATCTTTTACTTAAAATTTGGGAGTTATGAGAAATGGAAAAGAGAATTCACATCAAATACTACATAGCGAAACTTAATCAAATACTTATGCATTAGTTACATACTGTAGGGTAACAATTTCTACTTAGCTTAAAAATTAACTTCTTTCCCCCTCATAGTTTTTGTCAGCCAAGAATCTGGATGTGGCTTAGTTGGGTGCCTCGGTTTCAGGGTCTCTCACAAGGCTGCAGTTAAGACATTGGCTAGAGTTGTGGTTCACCTGGAGGCTGAACTGGGGAAGGATCTTCTCCAAAGCTCCCTTAACATGGCGGTTGGCAGGTTCTCACTGACTCCTGTCCAGAGGCATCAGTTTGCGCCATATTGGTCTCTCCTTAGGGCTCTTCGCCAGCATGGCAGCTGGCTTCTCTAAGACCGAAGGATTCAAGAGAAAGAGGACAGATCCCTCAAGATGGAAACCACCGTTGTTCCAGAATCTAATCCTGAAAGTGATGTCTCTTTGCTTTACTTTAGTCTGTCTGATAGAAATAAGTTTCTAAAATGAGCCCACCACCAAGGGAGGTCGTTACACAGGTTGTGAATCCTAGGAGGCTTAGATCTTTAGGGGTCATCTTGCAGGCTGCCTATGACAACCTATTTGACAGTTCAGTTGTCTGTGCCTGACATCCCCACCCCCGGAAAGTTCCTGTTTTCAGGTTGTCAGAGAATCTAGTATCTCATTCTTTTCTTCTTCCTAGGCAGCCTGAAATTCTCTCTATATTTCATTGCAACACTTCTCCTTGGTTAAAACACCACATTTAACAAAAGAAAAACATTAGGTTAGCAGAATGTGGATACTGTTGTTTCTTAATACACCCCTAGAGGGGTCTCAGTGGTATAAATGAAATAATGTAAATGTACTATAATATTATACTTAGGATTAATTATTTCATCTGGCTATAATTAAGACTTTCCTGCTATAAAATACTTACAATAGTCCCAATAATTAAATCTTTTTGGATAGAGAAGCTGTGTTCAAATGAATTCTGTGTTATTGTTGGTCATATTTATAGTGAGGTTTCCTTGTAATGAGCTGTGATTTTCAAAAGAGTTTTCTTTTTTTTTAAGTTAAATTTTATTCAAGCAAAAATCTGTATTTGTTTGTTTCCAAAGTCTTTTCTTACCCTCTTCCTGTGTCTCAGTACTAGTTCAATTACAGTGAAGAGGAACACAAAGCTTTTGACATTTGGGCCAAGAACAATGTTGGTTATTAAACTCAGTCTTACCCTGGAACAAGCTGCCTCCTCAGAAAACATTTTGTTATATTTTCCTTGTCTGCAGAGTCAGTAACAAATAATACTATATAGCCTTGAGTGCTCAGTGAACAAATGATACAGGCCTTTGAAGAGTTTTCACAGCATAGTGATTTCTTTCCCTTTGCTCTTGATATTGTGATTTTTTTTTCTTTGTACTAGGTTAAATTTAAGTCTTTTCCTGAGCTTGTCCAAAAATTCCAGAGGGAATAAACTTTTATGTAATAACTTTCAGATAGGCTTGTACCTATTTTCAACTTTTCTCTCTAAAGTTGATAAAAAACTGATTTCTTCTGATCTCTGAAAGTGATAAGAGAAATCATCTGCTATCACTCAGTTATGTACAATAACATGACTTGACTATTCCCAAATTTCCTCCTCCCAAGAAGATGAAATTGCAAATAACTTTATTGGTTATTTCAAGATCTTTTTGAAAATCCATTTATCTGAGCATTAGAAGACTCAGTCAACCCTCATAAGAGAACTCAGAACAATAGCTCACTCAACAAGGCTCATCAAATGACTGTTTACTTCTCAAGACTTGATTTAGAACCCTGGGCTCACTGTGTCCACAACTTTATATTATCAAATTTTACCCAATCCCAAACAGACTTTCACTGTCTACTTTAAATGAACCCCCAAAACCTCATAAATATTTTATTTTTGTTCCCTTCCACCTCCAGACCCTATTAAGATGCTACCAAAGAAATTATCTTTCTTCATTTCTTCACTTGTAATCTTATTTACAAGTTAGTAACTTGACCTTGTTTTATCAAGAAGCTGTTCTGGTGGTCTTTTCAGGGAATGCATAATTGACAGGAGCAACCAAGAAATGCCTATAAACGGGGAAGAATTTCTGGGTTTAACCACTGCTTATTTATTACATGTGAATCCTACTTTCCCCAGGGAGGGATATAACAATATACTCAAGTTGTATCATCTAAAACTGATACAGGATATGTGTCTACAAAAAGGAACACAAATATTTTAAGTAAAAATTATACAAAGTTGCAGTGATAGTTCATATCACTGAGATGAAATATAAAGCATCTTGGAAGTCAGGCAAGCAGAGCTGAGGAATAAGTGGTAAAGTTATGTTGTGTACATGGTTTGCTTTCACCACTTATATGAGAAAGAATAACAGAACGAGCAGATCCAAGAGAGAACTTCCGTACATATGCAAATTGCATGGTCTGCAACAAAGATATTTGTTTGCAGATAGTATCATTGACTAAAATGATCTGATCATGACTTCAAGGAGGCTCACCAGAAGTTTGCTGTCATGATGCTGAAAATCTAAAAATATCAGTTTAGTTAATAGTGATGTATATAAAAATCAGGGTGGATGTAATATACTATCCCCACAAGTGCTGCAATTGATCATAAACTTTTCTCCCGGATATAGATATGCATTTTGATTGTCACAGCATCTCTAACAAGTTTGATCAATTATCTGTCTTGTTCAATTAGAAAAGAAAGACATCACCCTTGTCTCTGCTGAAGGTGTCCTTGAACACCAAGTGATAGCTCTGTCCTTGGATCCTGTCCTTGGATCCCTGCCACTTCAGTAACCCACAACCCATGCAGCACAGCAGCATGTTTTCAATGAACTTCAGTGAACGTCATTGTCCCCACAATAGAAGAATACTTTAAGTTGTTTTTATCAAACAGAAGTTCTTGGTCTTCTTCAGTAAGAAAACAGAGTTGTGGCAGACTAAACCTCAGGAACATGAAAGGTGGCTTCAGGGAGGGAGATGAGCACATTGAATGGTCTCCCTCTTAACATTACATTAAGATATAAAATGAATACAGAAATAAGATGAATATATCTTTTCCCTTGTTCCCTCTTTTCTTTTCTTTTCTTTCTTTTTTTTTTTTTTAACATTTTATTTATTTATTTGACAGACGGAGATCACAAGTAGGCAGAGAGGCAGGCAGAGAGAGACGAAGGGAAGCAGGCTCCCTGCCGAGCAGAGAACCTGATGTGGGATTTGATCCCAGGACCCGAGATCATGACCTGAGTCAAAGGCAGAGGCTTAACCCACGGAGCCACCCAGGTGCCCCAATAAATGAATTATTTAAAAATAAAAAATAAAATAAGGAAAAGAAAGGGAGGGGTGCCTGGGTGGCTCCGTGGGTTAAGCCTCTGCCTTCGGCTCAGGTCATGATCTCAGGGTCCTGGGATCGAGCCCCGCAACACGCTCTGTGCTCGGCAGGGAGCCTGCTTCCCTTCCTCTCTCTCTGCCTGCCTCTCTGCCTACTTGTGATCTCCGTCTGTCAAATAAATAAATAAAATATATATATTTTAAAAAGTATCTAAGTATCGTGATAAAGGACTGTTGACATGGGTAACTTATTTTAGAATTTACGAATGTGGTAGTCAAACTGAAATGTGAAAAATGTGACAATCAATACCTCCCTAAATAAAAAAATGGAATATTGCTTGGGTGGCTCATTCAGTTGAATATCTGATCCTTGATTTCAGCTCAGGTCATGATCTCAGGGTTGTGAGATTGAGCCCTGGATTGGGCTCTGTACAGGACGTGAAGCCTGCTTAAAATTCTCTCTCTCTCTCTCTCTCTCTCTTTCTCCCTGCTCCTCCCCCTAAAACAAAAACAAAATAGCAAAATAATACTATGATGTTTATAAACTTGAAAGAGTCACCTCAGATTTTTCATTTTTTAAAATTCCATTTATCATAAGTAGGGAGATTTAACCAATGTATTAAACAAGGTTTAGTGAGTTAATAAATTCTAAGCAGATTCCTTTAAATGTCTGTATGGAGTTATTTTAAAGCTTTTTAAAATGTCTCGAGGATAATGGTGGTTAACTGAATTTAAATCTCTCCCCATCTGACAAGATAAGGAATCTTGGACCAAAAAGGAATGCAAATAAAACATATTTGATCCTTCACCATTACTAGGAGCCAAAGAATATCAAGCCCTTCAAATTACTTATACGTAGAGAATAAACCCCAAATTCCAACAGAGCTATCACTGAAAGATGTGGCTGGAACTGCAAGACTTTGAGTTCAGAGCAGAAGAGATAAGGCATAGATAACCTCCACAAAAGAGGAAAGATGAGAAGAAAACTTAGAAAATACTGAGACAAAATCAGCCCCAGAAAAATGTCAGAACTAAAACTTGGTGGATAATCCCAGAACCATATAAACCATTTCAGGGTATTAAAAGTGAAGGGGACGCCTGGGTGGCTCAGTTGGTTAAGCAGCTGCCTTCGGCTCAGGTCATGATCCCTGCGTCCTGGGATCGAGTCCCACATCAGGCTCCTTGCTCAGCAGGGAGCCTGCTTCTCCCTCTGCCTCTGCCTGCCATTCTGTCTGCCTGTGCTCGCTCTCTCCCCCTCTCTCTCTCTGATAAATAAATAAAATCTTTAAAAAAAAAAAAAATGAAGGAAGGGACACCTGGGTGGCTCAGTTAGTTAAGTGTCTGCCTTTGGCTCAGGTCATGATCTCAGAGTCCTGGGATTGAGCCCCACATTGGAGTCCCTGCTCAGCAGTGAGTCTACTTCTCCCTCTGCCCCTGAACTCTCTCATACTCTCTCTCTCTTGCTATCTCTCTCAAGTAAATAAAAAGTCTTTAAAAAGTCTTATAATAAGAAAATAAATAAAAAGGAAGGAAAACTTCAAAATATAATATATATAGCTAATCTTGATTAAAAACAGAAAAGTTACAAATTAACATCACTTATGAATATTGGTACAAACATTAAAAATAAAATGTTAGCAAACAGACTATAAAATCATAGAAAAAAAATAAGCCATGATGTAGTAATATTTGATACTGTTAATGAAAGAATGACTCAATATTAGAAAATCTATTAATGTAAATTCACCATATTAATAGGTCTAAAAAGAAAAATTATATGATTATCTTCTTAGATATAGAAAAAGCCTATAGCAAAATTCAACACTCATTTTTATTAGACACTTTTGAGAAAAGAAGAATGGGAAGCTTTTTCCTTAGCATGATAAAGTATATGGTCCATTCTATGTAATAAGAAACACTAAAAATATTTTCACACAGGTCAGGAAAAAGTCAAGGATGTTTACTATACCCACTAATAATAACTTTTTAAAAAGATGTATTTGTTTATAGGAAAAATAGAGGAGAGAATGGGGGAAGGGGCAGAGGGAGAGAAATTCAAGCAGATTCTGTGCTGAGTGTGGAACCTGACATAGGGCTCAATCCCAGGACTCTGGGATCATGACCTGATCCAAAATCAAAAGTTGGATGCTTAACCAACTGAGCCACCCAGGTCCCTCTAGTAATAAATTTTTTATACAGGTAATAGCCAATGTGATTTAAAAGCAGGAAGAAACAAGAAACTTAAGAATTGGAATTAAAGAAATGAAACTGTTTTCAGATGACATGATGGTATACCTAAAATGCTAGAGAACCAATGATAAAGCTAACTCAAACAGTAAGATATTCAGCAAAATAGCAGAATTTATATACAAAAAATTAACATAAAAATCAATAGCATACAGATACTCAAATAATAACCATTTAAAAGACATAAAGATCACAAGCGCCATTCAAGATAGTAAAAAATTAACAAAAAATAAACTTAACAAGAAATATTTTAAACTTACAAATAAAAATATATAAAATACTCCTAAAAGGCACAAGAAGCTGACTTGAACAATAGAAAAACCTCCCTTGTTTCTTGATTAGAATATTCCAACATTCTAAAGATGTCTGTTCTCATTCTCAAATTCATTTTATAAATTTAATGTAATCTCAATAAAGATATCAATGAAACTGAACAGGTTTATAATACAATTCATATGGAAAAGAGATATTCAGAAATAGACAAGAAAATTACAAAAAAAAAAAAAAAGAATTATTCTAGAGGATGATTTCCACCAGGAGTTAAAATATACTATAAAATCTCTACAACTAAAATCATGTGGCACTAATAAACAAGGGAATTTATTTAATATATTTCTAGGAAAATCATCTGTAAGAAAAAATAGGAGAAAATATTTGTGACTTTGGGCAAAGATTTTTAATTATGATACAAATAGAACCTAAAAAAGAAAAAGTGTAATTAATTCAACTTCTTGAAATTAAAAACTTCTGCTCTTCAAAATGACCTTCAAAGAAAATGAAACAGAAAAAAAAAATTGAGAGAATATATTTGCAAATTACATACCTAGGCAAAGCACTTGTAACCAAATTATATCAAGTACTCCTACAACTCAGTAATAAGAAAACACACAGCCTAATTAAGAAATGAGAAACGTATTTGATCAAACACTTCACAAAATTAGATATATGAATGGCCAATAAGCACATAAAAAGATGTTCAACATCATTAGTCATCAAGGAAATATAAATTAAAACCACAATAAAATATCAACACACATCAATTAAAATGACCAAAATTTTAAAAATCTGTATACTATTAATGCAAAATATTGACAAAGATAAGGAGCAAATTAAACTGTTATCCATTGATAAGAATATAAAATTTTATGGACACTTTGGAAAACAGTCTGGTATTTCCTTAAAAAGTTAAATGCAACAACCATACAAACCAACCATGTCACTCCTAGGTATACATTCAAAATAAACATCCATACAAAGACTTAAACAAGCTGATTATAGAAGCCACAAGCTTTATTTATAAATCCTGAAATAGAAAAAAACAAATATCCATCAATAGGTGAAAAGATAGACAAATTTTTTCTTATAGTACAATACTACTCAGCATTAAAAATCAATGGATTAATGATGATAAAACATATGGATGAATCTCAAAATCTCAAACCATCAGGTTATATGAAGGCAGCCAGACCCAAAACATGAAATATTGCATGATTCTATTTTTAAAAAATCCTCAAAAGGCCAATACTAATTTATAGAGACTAAAAGCCAATCAGTAGTTTCCAGTAGAACCACTAGAGTGGGGAGAAATTGACAAGGAAAAACACAAAAAAACTTTTTGAGGCGATGGAGGTGCACCTGGGTGGCTCAGCCAGTTAAGCGTCGCCTTCAGCTCAGGTCAGGATCCCAGGGTCCTGGAATTGAGTTCCCCATTGGCTACCTGCTCAGTGGGGAACCTGCTTGTCCTCTCTGCCATTCCCCCCTCTCTTTAAAAAAAATAAAAAGAAACTTTTTGAGGTGATAGAAATGTCCTATACTTTAATTCTGATGTAATTACACATTATATATGCGTGTGTGTGTGTATGTATGTATGTATGTATACACACACACACGCATATATAAATGTCATAACTAATCAAACAATACTCTAACCCAGGTGTTCATGTTATTATATGCAAACCATACCTTAATAAAAAAAGAAGACAAAACAATAACATCACCAGTGAAGCACATATACTGATTGCTTCTCAGAAATGATGTCCTAGAAAGAACACACTATCATTTACATAGTACTACAGTTCAGGATGCATAATCTGGATCTAAACATGAGGAAATATCCCACAGTCCTGAACTGAGAGAGAGTCTACAAAATAACATGTGTTGCTCAAAAATGCAATAGTGAAAAGACAAAGAAAGGCCAAGAATCTGTTCCATACTAAAGGAGACTAAGGAGAAATGCAACAGAGATCTGGACTCTTGTGCACTATAGTTGTGTGTGAGGCAGCAGAAAATGGAATATGATGGTAGTTTAAGGTGTTATACCACTGTAAAAGTTTTCCAAATTTGATAACTGTACTGTGCTTATGTAAGAGAATACCCTTTTCTTAGGAAATATACACTGAAGGGTTAAGGGTTCTGATGTATAGAAAAACTGTCCAATCGTTAGAAGTGGTTAGAAAAAAATACACATACATAGGTTTACATATGTATATACACACATAGAAAAGATGAAAAGCATGTAACAAATGTTTAAAACTTGGGACTCTACATAAAGAATACATGGTCTTTCTCAGTAACACTCTTATAAACTTTCTATAAATTAGAAATTATTCCAAAATAAAAAGTTAACATTTTTAAAATGGAAGTTTGAATAAGATTTAATTCAAACACATTCTTTCCTAGAGTGACTGTGGTATGCAGTCAAGGTCTCCAAGTCAACATATTGATTTTCTCTAAGTTTTAGAGGGAAACGGTTTCTGCAATTTTCAGCTAGGATATATTCTTAAAAATAAATGGAACTTTGCTTTATACATTAAATTGTCTTTTTGGGTATTAATATAGAAATGAAAATATAGGGCAATTCAACATTAGTCATACTGTAAATATCAAATGAGCCTTAAAAAAAGAGAGAGAGAGCCTACCGTAATAACAGTAGCCATAACTTCTGACATTTACCTTAGTGTTAAGCCTCTCCCTGAAATGAGAGAGTATTTTTTGCAACATACTTAACCACTTCCAGTTATTATATAACTACTTAGCAAACTGTTGCTTCATTTTTTTGAATGACAATAATATGATTTTAATCGTTGAAATCCTGTAATGTTATATACTTCATCCTCTATGTAAGTTAACACCATTTCTGAATCTAAATTGTACATAAAAAACACTGGTCCCCATATGAGCAAACTATGTGAAAGGCCATGTACCATAGATAAGAAACTATGTTTCTTAAAGATTCTTTTTGTGACTTTCTGAAAAAAGTCATGCACATAGACAAGATAACTACATAATTAAAAAAAATATATCCAGTGAACAGAGTTTTGATAAGCCCATTTGTCTCCATTCACTCATATCTACTGGGTATGAATGTTCTTATTTGATCAATTTCATTATTATGAAGATGTAATCTTTTTATTTTAGTACAAGTTTTGACCTCTGTCTTCAAGCTATTCCTTCAAGGTGAAGCTAGTAGAACAAATACATCCATTTTGTTTTAGATAATATACTTTTGCATTCCCTGGAAACTAAGTTTAGTCAAATGGAAATACTGTCAGCTACCCAAGCTTGATTTCAACCACAAGGTTCTAGGTTTATGAGATAAAATGAGCACCACCCAGAATTTGCAAGATACTAACAGGGAGTCCTAAATTTCACATTCACATGGAATGACATATATTCCAAGGGAGCTCCTGCTACAAATTAACCTAATTTAAAATAAGATAAATTAGACCCTTTAAAGCACTGCTAGATGCAAAGGAAGTAAAGAAAGAGAGATTTTTGGAAACTTTTACTCTGCCAGCAACAACAAAAAGTGAGCAGGCTGCAGAGAATTGTAAGCACACTTCAAGTGCATAGTTTCATGGAGACACCTACAGTAACAGCAGCAGGTTGTGGTATGGACCTTAGGACTCCTCAGTTGAGTGAGGAAAATGGAAAATCAGAGTGAGCTGATGTGGTCTTCAATAAGGAAGGCTTTTGGATGGTGAAAGCAAGTGCAGATTTTCTCTAGAACTGAAAAAAAAATAAAATTATAACAAGAATTCTCAATTGATCATTTAAAAAAGCTATTAGAAATTATCGGAGAGAGAAAGGGAATTGAAAGAGAAATATCAGGATGATCCAAAGATATTTTTACAAAGGTTAAGAGGTCATACAGGAGGTAAAACTATTTGCAGCATTTGGTACTTTACATATGGTAAAGTTTTGGTGAGACTGTTATTGGAAGTCTTAAACATTTCCTATGGAATTGTAGAAATTATTCATAGAAACAATTTAGAAAATGCTTTCAACCAAAATATGCCTTACATATTTTGTATTACATAATTGTAACACACCAATTGCACTCATGCACATATATATATCCAAGATAAGTAACTGTATTTGTTAACCAAGAAAAAATGTACATGAATGTCTATAGTAGATTTAGTTGTAATTACCCCAAATTGGAAACTACCTAAAATAGCACAACGACAGAAGGTAAAAATTGTGGTATATTTACGCAAAAAAAATTAGTACATGGTAATGAACAGAGATAAGTTACTATTACACTGAAATGTAGAGATAATTGCAAGACATAATGTTTAGTGAAAGAAATCAGGGACAAAAGTATACCTACTATATATTCAAATTTCAAAAATAATCAAAATTACAGTGTTAGAAGACAGAATAGGATTCACCCTTGGAGGACTCAAAGAACACATGAGCAAGTTTTCTGGGATAGGAGAAAGAGTCTATCTTTTGATCTGGTCTGTAAAAAAAATACCTTAAAAATTTATTAAGATGTGCAACTGGGATTTCAAAAAAGAGCAAAAGTAAAATAAACACATTTCAGATAAACAAAGAGAACTTAAAAACACTAGACCTTCACTTAATGAATTCTAAAGAATATACTTCATGAAAAAGAAGAATAACTTCAAAGAGATATTTAATATTTAAGAAGAATATTGAGCAAATAAACTTGTAGACATGTATATAAATGCAAGGAAACCGTATGTGTATAACTCTTATTTATTATAATAAAGTTTAAATCAAAGGGTTAGAAAGTCAAAGAAGAGTCAGAAGGATGTAAAGGTATGGGTCCTCAAGCAAGAAAGGTCAAGCCTCAGGTTTTAGTTCAGCTTTTCACGCCTTGATCTTGTGCTCATGGTAAAATCCCTTTAAACATCACACTTACACCTTTAAAATAAAAGGATTTATAACTCTCTTGCCCACTTTACAAAAGTGGTTATAAGAATCAAATGCACTAATGAATATAGCGGTTTTAAAAAATTATAAAATATTATGATTAAGATATCATGACGTCATGATATCTTAATCATAAAATGAGATAACTAGAAAAACTTTTAAAAAATTGCTCACCTTTTTCCAAGTGATAATGTTCTATAGTATACGTCCAATTAGTGACAGTGCCTGTACCAAAATAAAACTGATGCCCTGACTCCTTGTGAGTGTATTATTTTCTTAATTTGTTGACATTGGGAGATTTCAAGCACTAATCAGAATGGCTCCGGGAAATGAAGCAGGAGAATAGCTAGCTCCCTCCTTCTATTTTTCCAATGTTGCTTCCCTGCTTTTCTGAAGATAATATTATTGACATGTTGAGAATACGATACAGAGGTCTTACAAGGGCGTCTAAGGTTATTTCCCCTTAGGTTTAGTTTTATACAAGTAATAGGTTTATTACTTGTATAAAATTGAACTGATTATCATAAGAGTTCAGCTGAAATCTAGTACCTTACACACACACACACACACACACACACACACAGTGTGCACACTCGCTCATGCAAATTTTGCATAGAATTGCAGGAAGCCCAAAGGCCAAAAGTTAAGAATGCTTGGTGTAAAGGAAGTGGATAGAAATGGAAGAGGAAAAAGCAGCCCCTAACATATGGCTATTACTCTAGGAAACATGGTTAGGTTTTTGTATCAGCAAACACTTAACTCCAGATGGGAGTTATATTCCCTCAGATGAAGTAAATGCTTTCAATAGGCCATTCCCAGAAATAACAACTAGTGATCTCAAAACTTAAATATCCCTCTTAAAAATCACTTCTACTGCCCAAGTGGAGTTCAATCTTAAGGTAAAAATTACATTATTCGCTACCAACCTCTCTTTTCCTTCTTCTCTATTTTATCTATCTGTCTCTCTATGCATCTATCTTCTATGTATCTATTATTTATTTATTTATTTATAACTTATTTTAAATGTATTTAAAAAAAAATGGTAAAGCTTCAGTGGCCCAAATAAAGCCAGTAAAACTGTTTACCTAGCAGTCCTCAGAATATTTCAAAAGTCTATGTTACTACTAAGAAGAAAATCACAGATGGCTGAAAGTTTGTGAATTTGTATAATCTGAAGCTTTATGAGTGAGAAAATTGTTAGTAACGCTCTGCAAACACTCCAGCACTCCATGTCTAGGGGTTAGACTGGGACTATTTGTTATGAGAAGAAGCCAATGTTCTCTCTTCCCCCCTTGGATTACAAAGTCTTGCAGGATTTAGTCTCAGATTCGCAGTGGAAGCACTTCAGTGTTTTTTGCTTCCTTTGCTGCTGTGACCAGATGGAAGCATCACCTTCTTTTCCAGAAACTCTATGAACAGGCAGAGTAAAGGTGACAGCTCTCACGGAGTAGTGCCAGATGCTCTTGTTTATTCCAGAGTGTTAAGGGATATTCATTGGCAGAAGTTCAATGGCTTTTTGGAGAGTTTTCTGAAGAGTCACATTTTGGGGGTGAAAATTTGCGTCTGTGTGCAGACTGCATAAGGAAAACATCCTTTGCCCACCAGTCTTGGCTTTGTTTTTCTTGGTTTACATTGTTTCCCCCAAATACAGAAAGGTTTAAAGAAACAAACAAACAAACAAACCCAAGCCTGTGTATTTCGTGGGAATGCAACATTCTTGTCCATTTGCTCTCTCTCTCTCTCTCTTGCTCTTTTTAAGGAAATTAGAAATTGGTACTCAGAGCTACAAATGTTCCCCTTTTGTCTTTTTTATTTTCTAAAGCTGAGTTATAATTTTATTGAATTGAACTGAAAGTTATTTTAAAACTGAATGAATGATAATTGCTAAACATGCTTATTTTACTACAAAATCAAGCTATGTTAATACTGGGAAGAGTATCTATCTTAGTCTTATTTAATTAGCAAACTTATTACAGTACGATGGAGAGCGCGTGTCATCAGTTGCTTAAGAGCATGGGCCTTCGATTTCAGATTTTGAAACTTACTAGTCATATCACCTGGGCAGAGTGACTTAATTTCTCTGTTTCGGTTTCCTCATATGTAAGATCATCACAATAATAATACCCATGTCCTAGCATCTGATTGAGGTCTAAATGAGGTATTTTTTTTTTCCATGAAATACATTTAGAAAAGTAGCTGGCACATAATAAGTATTCAGTAAGCATTAGCCACTACTACAACCATTGTCGTTATCATTATTATTATACAATCAATTAATTTTTGTTCATTACATTACAAAATGTGTATTCTTCCTTCCTGGGCAGCATTTGTTTTAGGGAAAATGTGTCAAAACTATTCTGATTCGCAGAGATGGCAGGAACCTCAAGAGATTGTCTATCCAACCTAACCCAGCCTTCACAAATAAACCACAAAAGAAAATGTTTATTTTGTTTGGGACTTTTCTCAGGAAACCAAAACTACCATTTCCTTCATGATTTTTAAAAAAATCTTAATCACCATTATAAGCATCAAAAATCATGTCTCACCATATATATGTGTGTGTATATATATGTGTATATATAATGCATTATATATTACATATTATATAAGTACATATATCTTACAGCACCATTTACTAATAAATAAAAATAATATTATACAAAGAAAAGTTAACAATTATTTTAAAAAGAAGGACGCCTGGCTGACTCGGTCAGTAAGGCATGTGATTCTTAATCTCAAGGTTCTGAGTTCAAACCCCATATTAGGTATAGAGATTACTCTAAAAAAAGGATTTTAAAAAGTTGAAAAAGTACTTTAAAAAGAATAACAAGCTTATGAATTTTATTGAATTAGAAGCCAATTTCCTTGTATGGATATTCTTTTCCTTTGGGGGAAAAACAGCTTTAGATATATACATATACAGTTATACATAAAATCAGATACTGCATCAGATAAGCTATAATGAAAATATCTTTCTTTAAATGAATTCCCAAGGTTTGGATTTCAAATCCCAGGTGCCTGATTTAAAAAATACATATATATTTTCAAAGTTAAATTTATTTTAAATGTTGACTTAATTTAATTAATTACAGAGTTATTGCTAATCTTTGAATTTGCTTCAGTTTGGGTACTTTGTCAAAGCGAATCAGTTTTTGTAGTTCTAGAATACTTTGCTATTTTAAGAGCACAGATTGATTAAAAATGGTAAAATACAGCTGTTAAAAATGTAGTACACTTGGCTGCAAATTACAATCTAAAAGTATGTGAAGCCAACTTTAATTGTTTATATATAAATAACTTCTTTTGATTCTCATTAACTCTGTTCCAAGAAAATAATAAATACTTCTTGAAAGGAGAAACTCAAAAGAGGAAGGATTTGGAATGAAATCTACAGACCTCAGTCCCGGTGACCACAATTATGGATGGCAGGGCTCCTGCCTAACCGCCTAATGTGTAAGTCACGCCCACATTTGTTTTCAGCTCTAGCCATATGGCAATTCTTCCTGAATGATTTGGCTTCTTTCATTTCTTTCTCTATCATTAGAATATTATGGCTTCATTCCCTTCAATTCTTGCCAGCTGGAAAGCAGAAAGAGTATTATTTTGCCTCACTTATTCTTGATCCCGTTTTGCATATTCTCCGTTGCCATAAACACAAACTTCATCCCGCTTGTAGCCACAATGTAAAGGATTCAGTTTGTGAAAACTGTTCTGTTAGATGAGTTTAAGGACCTACATTCCTCTAATACACTTTATTTTTAAATTACCTTTTAACATGGGGGCTGTGGAGTGGAAACTTGAATTCCTTGGGGTACAAATCCTTGTGAATAATGTGTTTATGTTGGGGAAAAGTCTTGAAAATTGTCAGTCTTTTTAAAGGGCAGCCTCCTGACTATAAATCACTTTGGGTTGGCTCTTCATGGTCAAAAGGATATTTCTACTATGGGTAACAAGTACGTGACTTGGTTTCTTTGAATAGCATGTGTAGCAATGCCAGTATATGGGACAAAGTGAAGATTACCTCTGAATTTGGAAATGTAATAGTTAACTCTGCATTTTGGAAATACAAAAGTTTATTTCCTGCAGGTATTAACTTGAGCCTGGCAGCGGTAGGCTAAGGTCTTCTATTGCCAGGTTTGTCAGGCGTAGAGGTCTCTGCTTGTTCATTGCTAGCAAATCAGCCTCACTAGAGCACATGCACCCAGAGAGAGCACCTGGTGAGTACTCTACTGGGATGACAGAATGCCCACTTTCAAGTCAAAAGTCTATGAAATATAGATCCCCAAGGGAAATTGTTTAATCAACAACTGTAGCCTTAAAACCAGAAGATGACCCATCATTACTAAAATACGGGTTACAAAAATAAAATAAAACAAAACATAATCTTGTACTCTTGGGAGGCTTAAGAAGCCTCTGGGGAGGAGGGCTTGGGTGGCTCAGTCAGTTAAGTATTCAGCTCCTGACTCCTGATTTTGGCTCAGGTCATTGACGTCAGCATCCCAGGATCCAGGCTCAGGTTCAGCACAGAGTCTGTTTGTGTCCTCCCCCGCTGCTCCTCCCCAAATCCTCCTCCCCACTCCACCCAGCTCACACTCTCTCTCCTTCTCAAATAAATAATCTTTTTTTCTTTTCATCTTTTCTTTCTTTCTTTTTTTTTTTTTTTAAAGAAGCATCTCCCAGATTTAGAGCGATTCATATTTACTGACTTTGGGTCACCTGGATGTTATTGATAATTATATCAATACATTATACAGGGTTGTACTTTTTTTGGTGCATACCCTCCCCCAGTTGCATGTGGTCTTTTTTCAAGTTTCCAAAGTACATTCTTTGAAAATAATAGTTACCTAAGATGATGACATAGGTTCAGGTTTTTAAATTCTTTTGTGTGAGATAAAGAGAATATTGGTTTATAAAAAAGGAATTGATAAGAAATTTCCTTGACAAAGAAAAAATTCCTTTGCTGTCATAAAATGTCAGTAATATCATAAAATGGTAACTAACCAAGGGTTCAGAAAGTAATAATTTTCCTGGTAATTGAGTCTGTTTGCCATCGATCTTTCTTTAGTCAGGGGAATGTGATGGTCCTCAACTGACTAACCCTGCTTGCCACCCTAGGAACCTGAGGCAAATGAAATTCTGGTAGGGAAATGGCAGTTCCTCAGAACTCAGAACTGTCGTGGTAGGGTTACCAGAAGTAGAAGAAATGTGTTTGCACCTTTGCAAAGAACATGCTAAATAAAATCAAACTGTGTTTGAAAGATGCCGCTGACGCCTTATCTTATTTGCCACCTTTCCTTCTTCTTCTTACTTTTTAGATAGGGGTATATGTCAACATTTTGTTCTCGTATCTTCATCTTCTTTTCTCTCTCTGATATCACAGTGGCATTCTTAATCATCTGACTATGGAAGACTACTTTGTGTGTCAGCTAGCTTTTATTGCACAACAAACTTCTCCGTACATTATGCTATGCAGGTCCTTTGGTCTCAGCTAAGGTCAAGGTCACACAGGCAACTCCATCAGCTGCCACACTCATTGAATAGACTATATTGCAGTACCTAACACATTTGGTAGGAACCAAAATTTATTGTGGTTCTCGCTAATTAGATATGTTTTCCAATTGAGGAATGCAAGTTCTTTTTCTTTGGCTGAGCCCAACTCTCTTTAGAAAAGAAAAAGCTTTATATATTTTTCTATAGCATCACCTAATCTATATATACTTACCACAACACTACAAATGATGGATCTCCATTGCTACAAGTATCCTAACAAACTGTGCAAACTATGGCTATATTGGGATATCATTGACCATATTTTATATTTATTTGTATCTCCTTGGAGCCTAACACAATATGTAATGCATAACAGCAGTCAATAAATGCTTACTGTGGCTGCTGCCTTTGTTGCTGCTATTGGCCTTAAAGACCACATGTTAATCATATTAGTATTTCTTTAACTGTGTGTTGTATCCCCTGAGGAGTTCTGAGACTGTCTAAGTATGCACAGGAGACCAATGTTTTAGATACCTAAGTACCCATTTGCAAATAAGAAGTTCTCTCTTTTTTGCTCCTTATCTCCAACCATTCTTTACTATTATCTAGTCTCATATTTTACCATGTCTCATATGCTATTTCCATCACCCAACCTAATAGATATAGATGCAAATATAGATGATATAGATACAGATATAGATGATATAGATATAGATAGGTATGAATGACTGACATGACAAAGGAGTGCTGAACTCAAGAGCTTTGAAAAAATTCCAGGGGATTCAAATCCTGGACTTATTTTCTACTCCTGCAAGAATGATCCTGCTTAATAAATGCATAGGCTAAATGTGGAAGACGATAATTTATCATATGAATTACCATAACACTTGTTATAATCAAAAGATTCTGTTAGGCAGTTATTCCTTATCTTCTTTCTCTACAAAAAAAAAAAGTTCCTAAGACATGAAAACTGCAGTCTCAAATGTTTATGTGTATATATTGGGGGATGGAATGAAGTCAATGAATTAAAAAAAAATACTATAATACAGGCATTACTACCCTTTGCTTACTGTTGCTCTGAGGATGTTTCTCCTGTCATATTCTTTTGTACCTGTACCTTTTCTTCCAGTAGTCTTGATTGTTAGCTGTAAGTAGAGTTTTAGTCCACAGGTGTGCACTGGCATTCTTTACATTTCCGTGGGTGCCACTTGAATTCCCTGGCATTTTATTGGATCCTGTTGTAACAATTTTCCTTAAGTTGATCAAGAATTACAAAATCAGTGTCTCTATTATTTATTCAAAAAAAAAGTAATTGCCTGTGACTGAGGAACTGTGTTGCTCATAGAAGTTATAGTCTTGGGCACCTGGGTGGCTCAGTGGGTTAAAGACTCTGCCTTCGGCTCAGGTCATGATCCTAGGGTCCTGGGATAGAGCCCCACATCAGGCTCTCTGCTCAGCAGGGAGCCTGCTTCCCCTCCTCTCTCTCTGCCTGCCTTTCTGCCTACTTGTGATCTCTCTCTGTCTTTCAAATAAATAAATATAATCTTAACAAAACAAAACACTACTATAGTTGGAATATCAAAACAAAAACAATAGTAAGTAGTGAGCTATGATTATATTCCTTCATTCATTCACTACTGCACATAAAATGCCAGCAGTGTTATTCATTGGCCCCATTAAGAGGTCTGACACTGAACAACACCCTTGGGATGATGTTCATCATCCTTATATGCTTCCATTGTAATGGTGCCATCTTTCCCAATTTGGATCGAAGTCCACCAGTTCTACCTGGTCCATTTCATAAGTCTCTTCTACTTCCTTCCTCTCAGGTAGGAGTTTTTCCAGCAAAGAGAGTTTACCAGGAGAGAGAAAGCCATTCTCAAGAAAGTTTACCTTAAATTCAATGATGAGGTGACCCTTCTCATATGGTCTACAATAAATTGGCATCCTTCATTTAGCACATACTTGATATCTCCATGCATGACAATTTGACCTGGATGAGAGGTGATGACAATGGTTTGGTTGTCAAGAGTAGATATTGGCTTTTGAAAACTGCACAGTGCTTCAAGGAGCTGTATGCCCATACACATGAAAAGGTCGTCTCCTCGCCAAGTAAAAACAGCATGGTCCTTCTGATCTAAAACAATGATAATATCTCCTGGTTCCAGTCCTCCTCCTTGGTCTCCTTTACCATGGAATGTTATCTTTTGGCCATCTTTCATGCCTTTGTCATTATGAACTTCTAGAATCTTCTTCTCTTGAACTATCTCCCTTCCATTGCAGCTTTTACATCTATCTTTAGGACTGATCCGTTCCCCATGGCCCTGGCACTCCATGCACCCAGATTGAATTTGCTGAACCATTCCAGGTCCTATCTGATGAATTCTTATTTGCATTCCAGTACCTCGGCAATTGGGACAACACATTCAACTGCTCCTTTCTTACCACCTCAGCCTTCACATTTACCACAAATCACATTCTTTTGCAGAGCTAGTTTTCTTGTTGCACCATTATATAAATCTTCTAAGGTTACTGAGAGCTGATGCACAACATTTTTACCTCTCCTTTCTCTCTGCATTCTTTCCTCCTCCTCCAAAAATCATATCAAAGATGTCCATAGGGGAGCCAAAACCACCACTGGCTCCACCTTTTTTAATTGCCTGTTCACCTCCTTTGTCATATAATTCCCTTTTCTTTGCATCAGAGAGTACTTCGTAAGCTTGAGAAATCTGTTTAAACTTTTCTCCTTGGTTTGGATTCTTATCAGGGTGGTACTTCAAGGCCGGTTTCCTGTAGGCCTTTTTCAATTCTTCTTTGGTGGCACTGGGTTTGACCCCCAAAACATCAAAGTAAATGGTTTCATTCACCATTTTCTTCAGCCAGTGAGAGGGCCGAGGCTGATGTGAGGGAGCGGTATGTTGTGATGTTGCTGGGCACAGCTTGACTAGCTGCTGCTCCTCCATGTCTCACCGGACATTCTGGAAAGTTCCCTCAAATTGGGAATTTTTAAAAGATGGAGAGGACTAGGCTTGATTGGGTTGAATGCTGGTTGTGAGAGAAAGAAGTGAGTCAAGGATGATCAGCCTGGAGTTTTTTTAAAGAATTAGAGAGGACTGGAGAGGACCAGTCTTGAAGGAAAAAAAAAAAAAAAAAAAGTTAAACAGTTCAGTTTTGAACCTGTTAAACTTGAGACTTCTGTGAGTAATGTTTAAGATTGGAATTCTGGAGTTTAACTGCTCTACAACTTATCAGCTGGACAATTGACCCAACATTTTTTTGTCTTATTTAGATCTTCTACTAAATATAATTCTAATAATAGGTCTTGCCTTCTAAGGTTGTTGTAAGGATTAAATTAGTTAATTAATATAAAAACATCTAAAACTGATTTCCAATACATTTTAAGAATTTATTATTATTATAATCCAAGTAGAGGTGTAGGTAGTGGCTATGAGAATGGAATTCTGGAGGAAGTCAAAATAAGATTACATAGAATTTAAAGTCATAGGACCAGATAAGACCATATAAATTGTGAGTGCATGTAAGGAAAAGAAAAATGCTGATACATTATTCTGTATTCTGATACATTATTCCAAGAACTGAGATATTCCAAGATATCCCAAGATTTTGAGGTTGGGAAGGGGAAAAAGAATCAGCAAATGAGATTCAAAAATATCTGCCAGGGCAGTTGGAGAAAAAACGGTAACATCTGATGTTCTAGAAGTGAAGGAAAGTATTGCTAAAAGGAAGGTGTGGTGATTTTTGTTGATGGAGATTAGTAAGTGAATAGTGGCTTTAGCAAGATAGATGTGGTTGGCAGCTTTGTCATTCGATTTTCAGTGGAGTCATTGAAATTAAGTGACTCAATAGAAGAATGAAAAAAGAAAATAGAATTAATTAGAATAAACTTTTTTTTTTTGAGAATGTTTGCCTTTTATAGAGCAGATACGCTTGGTGGGGAGCTGGAAGTGGATGGTGACTGAGGGTGAGTTTTTATTCAGATGGGAGACAAATCACCATGTTTGCGGGTTGATAGGAATGATCCCAGTATAGACATTAAGGGAATTTTCTCAGTCTTTATTTTCCTACTACAACAGATTTGAAATGGAATGAATACACATTTGGATAAAGGTAATATTATCTATTTGCCTCCAAATAGAGAAGTTGCAATTATCCAAAAGAGTAAAACTAAGATTTTGATTATACCACTTACCACCCTCCAAAGAAGGAGGATCTTTGTCTTTAAAATCAGGAATGTAAGAACAATACTCTATGGGGGTACTTTATAGTGTTACTTGGCTATTTTTGTCTTTTAAGAAAGATAAACTGATCTTTCAATACTAAGAAATAATAAATTTTTAAGAAATAATACTTTTTTCCCAGATAAAATAATGTCACAAATTATAGTTAAGTTTTTAGGAGATAAAACAAGCAAGAAATAGGTCCATCTATCTCAGGTTCTCTTCTCAAATCCTCCCGTCTAGCCAGATCCCATCTCTCACTGCAACTTCACACATCTTACTGACCAAGTTCTGTATTCTTTCTAAATGTCAATACGTTTTCAGGACCTTTGCAACTCAAGAATGTGTGCTTAGGGGCGCCTGGGTGGCTCAGTGGGTTAAAGCCTCTGTCTTCAGCTCAGGTCATGATCCCAGGGTCCTGAGATCGAGCATTGGGCTCTCTGCTCAGCAGGGAGCCTGCTTTCTCCTTTTTCTCTCTGCCTGCCTCTCTGCCTACTTGTGATTTCTGTCTGTCAAATAAATAAATAAAAATCTTAAAAAAAATTTTTTTTTAAAAAGAATGTGTTTATACAACTCCCCAACTCCTTTCCCCCTCTTTTTGCATAAAACTAGTTCCAATGTATTTTTCAGAAACTCCCTGACAACAAATCTCTTCTAAAATTGTTTCCTAGATTAGCACAGTCTGTTCTGACCACATGTCTGCTTCATGTTTTCTAGTCACTTACCCTTACAGTGATGCACTTGATCATTTGCATTTCTTGGTGGGCTTTCCCTAAGAGCTTTATTTTGCTTTCTTATAAATAGATGAATGAGTGATACTTAATGCTGATGAGTGAAGAATTCCATGTTAAGGTATTATGATCAATTTATAGACACAAAATATCTGCTGGGCAGCCACAATCTAAATTTTCCCCCATAAACTGTCTTGGAAAGTGGGTTTTTCATCACACAGAGGTTTAAAGGAGAGATTAAGAATGGTTCTAACCATCATTGTACTGAGAAAACAAACAAACAAACAAAAAAATTCCCAAAACTCTCAAGAATAATTACTGCTCTCAAAGAGCAATGTCCTCTCCACGGTTGCAACGACACTCATTCATTTGTTCAACATTTATTGACCATATCGAATATTAACACTGTGGGAGGTGGCCCAATACAAAATTGAGAATTGAGAAAGTCTCAATCATGACTATCAGAGAATTAATTATGAGGAAGAAACACATTATGCCTTGTTGCAGCCACAACTGTTAAGTCTTATAATAATGATGTAAAGGACTCGATGGGAAGAGAAAAATGGGGATTTACATATAATAATCATAATGAGACACCAAAGCTTCCTTGAGAAAATGACACTTACCTTAATTTTGAAGAATTAGCTGAAGTACAAAACAATACAAATCCCAAAAGAGAAATAACTCTACAGGTAATTAATTCTTTTTTCTATATCTGAATTTACACACACACACACACACACACACACATACAGAGTGATAGTAAAAGAGGTTTGTGTGTGTGAATGTGTGTGTTGAGAGCTGGAGAGGAAAGGTGTAGAGGAAGCTAGAGGGATTCTCAGGAGGAATCTTATGTATGTGTGCTGAGTGCTTAGGGTGTCCTGAGCGCTCTGGGGAAGATGTCAAAGGATTTTTAAAGAGAGAGTGGTAGGATCAGGTTTGCATCTCTGAATGCAGCAGTAGGGGCTGGTTTGGAAAGGCTGGGCATACAGCAGGCACACTCTGGGACCCCTGCAGTTAGGAGGAGTTAGGGCAGTAGGAAAGAACCAGGCATTCTCTTCAAAACATGGACGTTTTATGACTCAGTCCTCAAGAGAGTAAAAACATGTTTTCTTCTCAAGAAGTTTCATTCTCAAGAAAAAAACAAATGAGATCTTCCTCTCTTCTTTTATAGACTATATTAATTTCTTATTTCTGCTCTAACAAACTACCACTAACTAAGTAGAAGAAATAACACAAATTTATTTTATAGTTCTGGATGCTTGAGGTCTTAAATGGATCCTACAGGCTAAAATCAAGATGCCCATGGAGTTGTGATCTTTCTGGAGGTTCTAGGGGACAGGCTTGCCTTTTCCAGTTTCTAGAAGCCACATGAACACCTTAATGCATGGTCTTTCTTTCCATTGTCATCATCGTATCTCCTCTCTCTGATTTTGATCCTCTCACGTCACTCTTCTAAGGACTGTGTGATTGTATTGGTCCTACTCAGATAATCCAGGATAATCTCCCCATCTCAAAATTGTTAATAGCATCCACAAAGTCCCTGTTGCCATGTAAGGTAACATTCAGATCCCAAGGATAAGATGTGGAAATCTTTGGAGGGCCATGATTTTGACTAGCACCCTGAATATTTGTGAGTTGCTGCCACCTCTACCAGAGCTGTAAAACTATGGATTGTTGTATCAGAATATGCTTTACATGAGCAGCTTTCAGTTACGTATGTTAGTGAAACACTGGGGTCAAAACATGTTGGTCATTGAACATGTTGGTCATTTGTTTAAAATACCTCCTAATTGAATTTTGCTATGCAGATTACTTGCAAGTAAAATCCATGCCAATAAGTTACAGTAGATACCAGAAAATCATTCCTTTTTTTCCTCATCTATTCAAAAATCCTTACATTAAAAGAAAACCTGAAAATTATTATTATTGTCTCATCTTCTCAATAATGAAGTGGGGAATATTCATACTCTTTGTATTAGCTTGACTTTGCACATAATATAACAGAAGAATTGAAAAATTAAGATTTTCTCCTTGCAGAATCAACACCAACCTCACTAATGTTCTGCTCTAAAACTTGTGACTCTCTTTTCCCTTTTTTTATTTAACCCTCTCTCCCTGTAGGGGAAAAAAAAAATCTTCTTAACTGTACTATCTGATTATGCTGCTTTCATTCCTGACATATAATCAGAAAGGATTACTTGGACTTCCTTAACCATGAAAGCAAACAAACACTACCAGTAGTCCCCAAAGACATTCTCAATCCTGCTGAAGAAAAAGAACAGATTTAGGTCTTAGCCTTTCAAAGTCATTTCTTTTCCTGAGCTCATGTTTATCTGAAATGAATACGGTTTGAACATGTTGGCTGTGATATGGAATATGGAATATGGAATATTTTGTTGGCGATGTTACCAGGCAGGAAGACTTAATGATTTAAGTTTTATAGAGTGCCCTCGGGGTCTTTCTATTTATGGAATAAAGAACTCAAACATTTAGGTTCTCGTTCTTTCTTTTTACATGTATACAGGCCCTCTTTTAGCCTTGGGAGCAACAGAGATTTATCATTTTCACACTTGTTGAATAAAAACATCCGATTTATTTGTTGCATTTATTCTCTTGCTAAGCTGTGCCTTTAGTATGCTTAGGTGAGCTGATTTGTAAGATACGCAATATGATTTCCTTATACTGCGGCCCAGTGCTACAGTGAATTAGATCCTAAAATCAGAAAACATACATCTGTCATTGGCTTTGAGAAGGGTTTAAAGAATCATTTCCTGGCAAATCATAATTGCTGATAACTGCTTATTTCATGCAAATTTTCACACATGTAGGACTATTAATGTGGCACTGCCCTCAATGAAATCATACAGCTGCTACTGACAGGGCAAAATTGCCAACAATAGGATGCATCTTAATGGTCTGTGTGGCCAAATCAGTGAATGAAACTATCCCATAGCACCAATTCAATTTCATATAGGAGAGGTTGATAAAAACAAAACCACAGAATCTTATTAATTTTTATTTAGGATTAATTATGAATGCTTTCAATCAGAAAACTCCAATTTTAAGTGTGTTCCACAAAGGTTTTAGAATGCTTATCTCAGGGGGTCTGATTTAATTAACAACCTTTCTTATATCTCTAGTTTTGAGATATTAAAATGAAACAAAAATGATTTCTCTTTTCTATTGAACTTTCTTGAAACATTTACCTATAATGACAGTAGTCACATCTAAACTTGCTTATGACTGTATCTCTATTATAATGTTGATGTTTTAACACTAGAACAAAAAAGAATTGTGCATATGCATATGCATGTTTTAAACATATATTAAACTCAGTATCTGTAAGGGTGCAGAATTGGTTGACTCCTAAGGTAAAGACCAAATAACTGCTGTATATGATAGAAATGAATTTCTCTCTCTGTAATTGTCCAAATTTGAGTAGTGTGGGGAGGTTTTGTAGCTGCAATTTTGGAGATTTAGTTTCTTTCTTGTTCTACCATCCTTAATATGCATCTTCCACTTTGTAGTTTAAATTACTCCTCTAGCAATATTAGCAGGGGAGAGAGAACAACAGTGGAGGACACAAGGTTTCATTTTAAAATTGTGACTACGGGACACCAAGCTGGCTCAGTCAGTTGAACGATTGACTCTTGATTTCAGCTCAGGTCATGATCTCCAAGTCATGAGACTGAGCCTCATGTCAGGCTCTGCACTCAGCAGGGAATCTGGGAGTCTCTCTTCCACACTCTCCCCCTCCCCTCACTCATATGATCGCTCTCTCTCTCTCTCAAATAAATAAATAAATCCTTAAAACTGACCAGAAAGTTGCTCCTAACACTTCTTCTCACCCATTGGTTAAGAACTTAATTATATGACCACACGTAGCTGCAAGACAGACTAGGAACTAGAGTCTTTAATATAAGCCCTTCTAAAATTAGAATTTCTATTACTGAAGAAAGAAGAGCAGAATGGATATTGATACCCAATCATCAGCCTCTGTCGTATACGCTAACATTACTTTAGACTGCTTTGACAATTACTATGTGGAGGAAATCCAAAGACATAGTATAATGCCTATGAAAATTTTATCCTTGCAAAAGAGAGCTGTCTTGAGCAAATTCTTCCTTTCGTATTTTCTTCCTTCCTCCCTTTCCCACTTTCTTCCTCCAACTTCCTCCTATTTTGTTATTTTATGAGCTTCTGTATGTCAAGTATTGCCTTATGCACTGAAGTTCAAAATCATTTCCTTTCTCACATAGTCATATAGAGGAAAACAATAAATTAACACAATATGGTGTTATTTTAACAATATACTATAGAGATAGGGAACTAAGTCTTCCTAGGTGGATCAAGAAAACATCACCAACAGGTGCCACTTGAATTTGATCTTCAAAATGGAATATGAGTTGGTTGCTACATGATTCTTGGCCCAGTATCATTTCTTCTTTTGGTTGAGCTTTCATTCTACCTAAGGACTTTATTGAGAGCTATCAGGATGTATAATCGTTAAAACACAAATACTTCATCTAATGGAAATATCTATCAGGCAGAGGAGCAATAGAGAGACGTGCTTTTAGTAACTGACCCTGAGAAATTGATCCTACATTCACTCATTCTGATCAAAACATTGAGGAATATGCTGGAGCTATTACTAGGTCCTTGTCCCTTGAACATAAGGCAAAGGGAGTATCAACACTGGACAGGAAGAATCAGGAAAGTATTAGAAAAAAAGAGCAGACAGAATGTCTGAAGAGGTCTTCACCAGGTCTAGATGTGCCATGGGTACTCTGCCAGGACTCAAATGCAAAGGATGCTTATCCTTCTAAGAAAGAGAGCATGACTTTCTTTTTCTCTTTTCCTTCCTTCCTTCCTTCCTTCCTTCCTTCCTTCCTTCCTTCCTTCCTTCCTTCCTTCCTTCCTTCCGCCCTTTTCTTTCTTTTTCTTTCTTTCTTTGATTTATTTATTTATCTATTTATTCATTCATTTGAGAGAGAGTGTGAAGGGAAGGGCAGAGGGAGAGGGAAAGAGAGAATCTCAAGTAGACCCTTGGTTGTATGTAGAGCACGATGTGGGGCTCTGTCTCACAACCCTGAGATCATGACCTGAGCAGAAATCAAGAGCTGATTGCTTAACAAACTGAGCTGCCTGGGCATCACAAGTATGACTCTTTATAGTCAATTTTCAAAACGTTGAATGCTTGTCTACTGCAAAATGAACAAAACAAAACAGAAGTAGACTCAGATACAGGAAACAAACTGTTGGCTGGGGGGGTGGGTGATAGAGCACAGGCAAAATAGGGGAATGTGATTAAGAGGTACAAACCTCCAGTTACAAAATAAATAAGTCACAATGATGTAACATACTGTATAGGGAATGTAGTCAATAATATTGTAATAACTTTATATGGTGACAGATGGTAAGTAAAATTATCATGTGGATCATTACATAGTATATAAAAATATCAAATCACTATGATGTACACCCTAAACTAATAGGGTATTTTATGTCAATTATATCGCAATTAAGAAAAAAAAAGTCCTTTTGTCATTTGCTTGTATCTGTTGGTAACTCTCAATCAATCACCATTGCTCTGCTGAAAATTATCCACATGGAAGTTTCATATTAAAATGATCAGCAAACTTCTATAGAATTTGTAGATGGAAACTTACCCTTTATTTAATATTATGTTTATTTACCCAACACTATGAATTTAAACACAAATGTTCTAGTCAACTTGTTAGAGAAATATTTCACCTAGAAAAAAGGAGTTATATGTGTTTATAATTAAACATTAGTTTAATTAACTAATTAAACATCAGTTTAAAATGTTCATGGTTAACATAATTAAACATAGAGTAAGACAATCTTTAATAATCCAACAATTGAATAATATATGCAAAATAAAGCATAATGATTGATTTAGAGAGGAAGTGGAAAGGAAGAGGGTGTGATTAGGGAGGGGGGCTTTTAATTATAACAAAGTTTTATTTCTCAAACTGGTTTGAGGATTGGTACATAGATTTTATAATAATATCCTTTATATTATTTTGAATATCTAAAAGTTTTCCCAATAATTAAAAAAAAATCATATATTCTCCCTCTCCTTTCCTTATTTCATTTTCCAGATGTTCTAGGAGTTAAAAAAAAAAATAGCGTGGAAATAGTAAGTCACTTTTTTAAAAAAAGATTATTTTTATAATAATTTTAAAATTTCAATATTTACTAATATCAATGAATTAAATTTAAAAACAAAATAAAATATAAAATTAAAATAATAAAAACAAAGAAAATAAAATAATAAAAATAAATAAAAATAAAATTAAATAAATAAATTAACGACTTAATATTAAATAATTTAATATTTAAATTTTTAATATTTAAAATAGTTTTAAGTTTTTAATATTTTTTAAAAAGTGAGTAAAGGGGAGAGACATAGAGAGAGAACCTTTAAGCAGACTCCCACTGAGCAGGGAGCTTGAGGCAAGAGGGCTAAATACCATAACCCCTAAAATCATGCCCTGAGATGAAACTGAATTTGGAAGCTTAACCCAGTAGGCCATCCAGGTTCCCTGAGAGTAAATCACTTAAAAAATTTTTCCAATCATTCATTTTATGCTTTAATTGGATTCATTTGTTTCTTCATGTTTCAGGTACTTCTGAGTCCATTTGATCAATTCTGATGTAAATATATCAACTTTTTGTTGTTGCTGTTGTTAACCATCTAGACAATTATTTTGATATACTTTATAATTTATAAATTAAAAGACATATTGTAGAATTTTACTGGTAATGCAGACAAAAGTGTGCTTCCTTACTCTCTAAGGGTCATTTTGGATGAAAGTAGGGATTTGAATTTAAGGGCCTGAATTTTCTAAATAACTGCAATATCTTTATTTTACATTGCCATTCTAGATCAAAACAGTGATAGGCCTAGTTCATAAAGAACATATAGTTTCTATTTTCATTGCACTGTTTTCATCTGCTCTCCTCAGCTGAGAAACCATAAAATAGGTTATAGTTGCTTACAACAAAGAGATTACTTCAGTGCTAAGATAAATGGGTCATGTTTTGAATATTTATGAAAAAACTTTACAGATAGTGGTATTTTAAGTCTATTTTCTTATATTAAATTGTGAATTATAGTATCTTTTATTAATATCAAAAAGAAAAAAAGCCCTGTGATTTCTACCTATATTTATTTCTTAGGTGCAACCCCACCTGTGCTTGTACCCTCGTAATAGGTACCTTTCTAAGTTGGGGCTTTTGGGGAAAGAACTGTCAGAACTTGTCTCAGAGCCATAAGACATGTCAGATTTCAGCCATTTCTCTGAGCTTATCTTGGTGCAAAGCTTGCACATTTGCATAGTGACCTTTGCAAAACCAAACAAAGAAGGTGACAGGAGGGTCATTTCCTAAGCCCAGCTAATGAACTGATTATCCCCCAAAACCTGGTAGTCTGAATAACAATGAAGAGTGGAAAGTTCACTTCAAATCCTTAGGGGCAAAATAAATCCCTGAAGTAGATTTTCAATAAAGTGATTGTATATTACAAGTATTTTAATTGTTTGTTATTGAACCTCCCAGTGCCAAGAGATCAAATTGTTTGCCACAGAAAGGTATTATCAAGTCTTCAGATATATTTTAATTTTTAATTTTTTGTCTCTGAACTATTGCTCTTTAAAGAGTCCTTTCTTAATGAAAGAGGAGACGGTGTGATAAAGATCCTTCCAGAACACTTCTATTAAAGAAAGTTTACAGATATTTTCACTTAAGTTTATTTGTTTTCTAGGGCAAGTTGGTGTGTAAATGAATTAATAATATTTTTATTATTCTTTATGTATATGTTATTTCTATGTATAATTTCTGCACAAACCTATGGCATAATTCTTCTTGAGAGTTATCATTATAGCTGGTTACCGTGGAAATTATTTTGACAAAATTCCGTAGGTATATCTTCCTCATCACAGCAAACTCAAAGGAGAAAAGATTTACATTTTGGAATTTTAAATTCAACTGACACACTCAGGTTTTACACTCATCTATGCCTCCATGTTTGTTAGGGGTAAGGTCTAAACCAGATAACGAGTGATTAAGAAGAAACGATTTTACATCCTTGGTGAGTTGACATTGATGTTATCTGACTGACTAATGTTGAATAATGTTAATATTAGTTGATTATTTTCAGTTTATATTCTTGACAACTTTTTGACCTTAATTCTTGGTTTGGCTAGTTTATTTAAACATCAGTCTGACCTAGTTAAAAAATTATCCATGAGTGTTTCACGTAAGCGATGCCTATGTTCCAAAATCTTATTCTGTAAGCTATCTAACTAACTAGCTAACTATAAATAAAAGATGAAAGGATTCATGGTTCCCAAGTATTACATCTATTTAGAATTAAAGAGGAGAGTGTAAAGGAAAGAAACATAATCTGGCTGCATTGACAAAGTAGTTTAACCTTCCTTTTAAAAGTTCTTTTGGTACCTAATCCCGTATTTCCTCGAATTCCTCTCTGAAGATGCCCTGTGGAACCTGCTTTATGTCCTTAATCAGACTGCATCTTACATTCAATGTACAATGAAATTCTTTCTGTGGTCCTCCTCTTTTAATTTAAATTCCCCATTTTTTGTGCATTCTTTTTTTTTTTTTTTAAGATTTTATTTATTTTTATGCCAGAGGGGGAGAGAACACAAGCAGGGGGACAAGGTAGGCAGAAGGAGAAGGAGGGTCCCCACTGAGCCTCAAGCCCAATGTGAAACCCAATCCCAGGACCCTGGGATCATGACCTGAGTTGAAGGTAGATGCTTAACCGACTGAGGCACCCAGGCACGCCTTCTCTGGTCATTCTTAACTATTCCTCACTTCAACTGATTATACACACACACACACACACATGCACACACACACATATGTATATATATATCTCCCCCACAACCCTGTCTCCCAAGTTGGGAACCAATACTTTAAACTATTTATTAGCTACTTCTAATTGATGCAGTTACTCTCTACTCATCTGCTAAAATTATAGCTATTAGCTTCTTTCTCAAAGTTTCTTCTTCTTAAGTTCTCTTTCATACTAAAGGAATTAATACTCAGCTAGTAGTTTAGATAAAAAATTGCTTCTCTTTCTCCTTACCCACTCCTTCTCTCAGGATCAGATAAATTATCAAGTATTATCTATTCAACCTAAGAAATACTTCCTGACTCCATATTCCATTCTGTATTCCAATAACCATTAAATTAATTTTCTTTCTCATTATTTTTGAATTTTATTCAGTGCTTTTTCTCTATCTATTGAGATAATAATATAGCTTTATACATTTTTTAATAATTTGGTAAATTGCATTAATCTATTATAATGTTAACATGTTTTTATATCCCTGAATTAAATTGAACAAATAAATATATAAAAGAGATGGATTTGGTTTGGAATATTTTATTTGTTAAAGCTGATTTTGGGGGATAGATTTAAAAAAAATTTTTTTAAAGGTATTATTTAGTTATTTGACAGAGAGAGAAAGAGAGGGAGCATAAGTAGAGGTAGCAGCAGATGGACAGGGAGAAGCAGCTACTCTCCTGAGCAGGGAGCCTGATGTGGGGCTTGATCCCAGGACCCTGGGATCATGACCTGAGCTGAAGGTAGCTGCTTAACCAATTGAACAACCCAGGCACCCCCAGGGAATGAGGTTTTTTTTTTTTAAGATTTTATTTATTTATTTGACAGACAGAGATCATAAGTAGGCAGAGAGGCAGGCAGAGAGAGTGAGGAGGTGGGGGAGGGGGGAAGCAGGCTCTTTTCGGAACAGAGAGCCCAATGCAGGGCTCAATCCCAGGACCATGACCTGAACTGAAGGCTTTAATCTACTGAGTCACCCAGGCGTCCCCGCGGGAATGGATTTTAAACTGTATGTAGTTTTCATGGGTATGACTTTATTCAGTGTTTCTCATTCTTTTTGATTAATAAATTATTTTTTCCAAGAAATTACGCATTTTGTTTATTTTTCAAATTTATTGGCATAATGTTCTTTGATATTTTTTACTTTTGTTTTTATCTCTCCTTCATTGAATAAAACTTTGTTAGAGTTACGGTCTTTTTTTAATTATTTTTTTGTCAGATAATTGTTATATACCACTTCAGATGCTCTTGGCCTGAAACATCCCTGGAATCTCAGGCTACTTTTTCCAGCTGCTACAGTGACCAGCTCTACATGGGAGTTTGACCAACTTCAACCTTACAGTGCCTTGGTGTTTGTACTTCCTGCTTCTTGCTCAAAGGTTGTCTTTTATGCTGAGCTGTGGAGATTTGATAGGACCACATTTGGTACTTAAGAATGTACACCTGAGAATGGAAGACAAAAGGGCTAAGCCAAAACCCAAGAGTTATAGAAATCAGTAGATGCAGTTTATAAGGCTCCTGAGAAATGGTCCATGGAATCAATGAATTACTCTGCCCTGTGGCCAACTGAGTTTCACTCATGTCTCCTCTTCAGCTGCTTCAGTCCCCTTTTCCCCACTCTTGTATTCAGGGACCACATTTCCTAATAAAATGTAGAACAAGTATTCAATGTCTTAGGGCCTGCTTCCAGGGTAGGTTCTTTACAAAGAACCAACTTCTGGCTTTCTTAAGCCTCTCTGTCATAATATATTATTTTGTAAATAATAGTTCGTGACTTCTGTTCTTATATTTATTATTTTCTTCTTTCAATTTCTTTGAGTTTTATTCTTTTTTTATTCTAACTTTTAAAACTGAATAATTTGGGTGCCTGGGTGGCCCAGTGGGTTAAGCCGCTGCCTTCGGCTCAGGTCATGATCTCAGGGTCCTGGGATCAAGTCCCACATCAGGCTCTCTGCTCAGCAGGGAGCCTGCTTCCCCCTCTCTCTCTGCCTGCCTCTCTACTTGTGATCTCAATCTCCCTCTCTCTCCCTCTCTGTCAAATAAATAAATTAATTAATTAAAAAAAATAAAACTGAATAATTTGTTAATTTCAGTCTTTCTTTCTAACATAGGTATTTGTTGTTGTGAATTTTCTTCCTTGTTATATACCACTCATTTATATTTCAAGAATTTTGGTATTTTGTATTTCATTGTTAAATTTGAAGTACTTTCTGGGTTTTATTTTGAATACTTCTTTGTGTTATTAAAAAGTGTGTGTAGTGTGTTCTATTATTTCCAGATATATGCTGGGTTTTATTTTAAATTATTTATTATTTTCTAATTTACATATCATGTCTGTTAAATTTAATTTATCTTTAAGATATCAAGCTTTGCAATTCGTTGACGTTGTTTTATGGCATAGCATGTGACAGTTTTCAAATATATTCCACATGTGCTTGTGAAGATATCAATTTTCTAATTGTTGGCTGCAGGATACCACATATGTCTTTCAGATTAATGTTGTTGTGTTGCTCAAATTTTCCATATCCTTATTATTTTATGTCTACCTCATCTCTCTGTTACTGAGAAAAATATATTAAAATCTTCCATTATGATGGTCAATTTCTATTATTTATGTACACATGGACATACATATATTTGAGACTATGCCATTAGCTATATCCATATTTATAATTATATATCATTCTAGTCTGGACTTTTATCTTATTTTTTATTCCTAAATTTTTTTTTTGTCTTAAAGTTTCTTTTGACATTAATATAACAACTTTTTCACTGTAAAACATTTGCTTGGCAGACCTTTTTCTATTCTTTAATTTTCAAATTTTCTGTGCCTCATTTTTTTTTCTCTTATAAACATCATTTAGCTGAAATTTAAAGAAAAATGATGAGGTAATATTTTTCTTTTAACTTGTGGGTTTAGAGCAAACTATGACCTTGAGGCCAAGTGAGGCAGGCTATTTATTTTTGTAAATAGAATTATATTGGAATAGAGCCACACCCACTCACTTACATTTTCCCGGTTGCTGTGACAATAACATAATTATATCATGATGACAGAGACCAGATGGTCATCACGACCTGAAATATTTACGACCTGTCCTTTGACAGAAAAAGTTAGCTGACCTATGGACTAGTGAATTCATATTTATAATAATTGTTGATATTTTTGGAATTTGTGTTTTTATTTGATTTGCCCATAATACAATTCTTCCTACTTTCTTTTGTAATTAAAAATATTATTCTAATTTTTTTCTGTTCTAATAAATTGGAAGTTATTACTTCTGTTTCTGGTTGTTATTTGTTGTAAAATACTGTTGGTCACACAAAAGTACAATATTAGTCAATAGATCAGTTTTCCTTCAGATCAATAAAACGATTTTGCAATATTGAACTCTAATTACCTTCTTTACATTTTATATATACTTGTTTCAAACTTGTAGTCCAATTTGTATTTTTCATGAAAAAAGACAATGACATGTTTGCTTTTTCTATTTATTTATGCTTATCTATACTATTTTATCTATACTTATCTATACTGTTTTGTTACTCATCCTTCTTGTGTCTCATGCCTTCATTCTAGATTCATTTTATTTCTTTTTGATGTACACACGTGATCATGTCTTTTACTGCTGATGAGAATGCAGTATTTTTAATGTTTTTCTTCTTAAATTTTTGACAACTTTGTTTGTATGTATTTAGAAGTGAATGCTGCTTTAGTTTGATAACTATTTTATCTCATGCTTTTGAAAATACTCCTCCATTATGTTAAGGTTTTCATTAGTGTCCTTCACAGAACTGA
This sequence comes from Mustela nivalis, assembly GCF_964662115.1. Taxonomy (NCBI): domain Eukaryota; kingdom Metazoa; phylum Chordata; class Mammalia; order Carnivora; family Mustelidae; genus Mustela; species Mustela nivalis. Next base: position 92,778,548 of record NC_139030.1, on the reverse strand, counting down.
TCCTTGATAATGGTCTTTCTTTAGATGGTATCTTTCTCTTTTCTTTGGCTGAATTTAAGATTAAAGATCAGTGGGTTAAAGCCTCTGCCTTCGGCTCAGGTCGTGATCCCAGGGTCCTGGGATCGAGCCCTGCATTGGGTTGTCTGCTCAGCAGGGAGCCTGCTTCCTCCTCTCTCTGCCTGCCTCTCTGCCTACTTGTGATCTGTCAAATAAATAAATAAAATCTTAAAAAAAAAAAAAGATTATATCTTTGTCTTTTGTGTTCTACAATACCACTAAAATATGTCTTTGGGCAATTTGTTTTTAATTTTATGTTTCTGTGTTTCATAAATATGGGAACTTTATAACTTTTACCTTTTTAGAAAAAATATTCCCAACATAAAATATTGTAATATTATGCTTCTTCCACTATACTCTCTTTCTTGAAACTTCAATTATATGTATGTGAGACCTTTACATTAAGGTGTTATTGAACCTTAGATTGGTACAGAGAATAAAATGTAAACTATAAAGTTTTAATAAAACTTTATTTTTATAAAATAAAACTTTGGAGACTGAAAACGTCCATGTCCCCCATAATACATTCTTAAATAAAACCAAGGTCACTGGAGGTGATGACGGTGGTTATGAGTTAGGTCACTGGCAAAAGCTTGTGTTGATTTGTGAATATAAATATGATACCCCTCCCTATAATCTTGACAAACCTAGAGTGGACACTGAAGGAGGGCTAAGAAAGGAATGCTGTTTTGGATCTGGCAGTGACATACTCAACCTTGACATCTACAAAATGTCTGAGCCGTCTGTTAAAGAATATGGGCATTCCCACTCTTTGCTTTTATCTAAAAAAAGACCAAGTGCTGTTAAAGGAACAGAATATTAGACAAGATGTATGTCAAACACCAAATTCTTACTATGAGGGCCATGTAGAATTTAAGACTAGATTCTCATGTTAGCAAGAATAAAAATAAAGTCAAACTTTATCTAAGATAAACCAATGTAATACACAAAGTAACAAACATATTAAAGAAAGACCATCTCACCTCTACTTCCTAGACACAAGAAGCACTGATTCTCCATTTATGATAAAATTGTCTCCAGATACTGTGAAATGTTCCCTTGAGGAAAACTGCCCCTGGTTGAGAATAACTGCATTAGTTTTACCAGGATTCTCCTACCTACCAATCTCTAACACCCCAGGAAAACACCTTAATTAATTCTTTTAGTGAACATCCAGAGTTTCTGCATGTAAGCAGCTTTTTTTTTCATGAAAGTACATTGTTCTTATTTCTTAAGCATATTTTAATTTAAATTTAATTAACTAACATATAATATATTATTGATTGTTTTTGTCACTTAATTATCCCGCCCAAAACTTAAAGATTGAAAAGACATTATAAAAATTAGGGGGGTTTCATAACTTTTAATCTTTTAATAAACACTAATTTACATCCAACTTTTTGTTGTAAGTTTTAACATAAATAATTTTACAGATACATTGTGTTAAATGCATACATGTAATAGCGAGATAAATTCACAGAAATGATGTTTCATTTGAAAGAGTATTTATATTTTAATTTTTTGTGGATATTACCAAATTCCTCTGTAAATGTATCAATTTACACTCCTATCAACAATGTAGTTTCACAGAAAATAGTGTTTTAAGGTTGGTAGAGGTGGTGGTGGTGTTTTTGTCCTTACTGTGTTTCCTCTATTTTGCTTTGATTTCTGGGGAGGAAAAAGGCAAAGGCATTGAATTAAACTGCCATACGCATACTGTATAAACTTTTTCTTATAAACTTTTTTCTTGGAAACCAACTGCAATAAAAGTTCCTGAAACTTCCGTGAAGTAATTTGGAAGACAGAATTATCTTTAGGGAGACTGAAGAAAGTGATAAAGTCCAAAATGACAAGGTCACCAGTCTCTGGAGATCTGATAAAATAGTCTTATACTCTATTTATCCGGTGAGAAAAGATGATAATCCAACTGGTCCTGACTCTTATTCACTACAAGGACAGTTCAAGCCAGGAATTTCAGAGTGATAAACCTATTAAGCATTTCATAGGCTTTCCTAGGACAGCGGAAACTTGTAAAGAAGGAAAAAGCATGCTTAATCATAGCTTCATTATAAGGATAGATGTTGATAGGTGAAATTTGTGATAACTTTCACCTTTGGAAAATATCTAATGAGTCATGGCAGTATTAATCTCCCATGGTAATTAAGATTAACTTTCATTTTTTTCCTTGCTGTTTTTGAGTGCTGTTTTATAAATGAGCCCAAGTGATCAGCATCTTCCTACCTTCTGTGAGGATTCAGTGATTATAAAAATTTCATAGAAATGTTTTTGCCCATATGCATTGTATGTAAGAAGACCATCACATGGGGCATCAGTTTGAAACTTAATTTCTCCTTCCTTCTCATCATGAATTTTTTCTATTTCCTTATTTCTTCCCCATTTCTTTAACTTTCCCAAACTTTCAACAAAGAAAAGCTATTGGAAGAACTAACAAAAGACTTAATTGCTCAGAAATTGTGAGTTCATCAAGTTTACTTACATGATGCTTATTAACATCTAATACTTTCCCTGTTAGAATAAAACTATTCACTTTGTATTAAAATTAAAATATGATTACTATGCATGACCTGAAAGGTGTATAATATTGTGGTTACTGGAACTCCAAGAAGCGGTCTTCATTTTCATGTCTTTAAAATTTGAATGCAATTATTTATAAGTGATTTTGCTCTTTCAGATATGTCTCCCCAGCCAAGACAATATTAAAATCATCATGTAGTCAACAATAATGGCATATGAGAAACTCCAAAACTATGAACATGACTGAGTGCCTTTTATATCTATAAATCTGAAACTACTTAGAAGGTCTAAAATTTATGGGTACTTTAGGTATTATAAATTTTTATCAACTGTGACCTTTAAAACTAAAGTTTTATTCATGTTATGTGCATTTTTACACAGCTTCCCTAACTAAAACCAACTTTCTATATGAACTCTGATTGTCAGAGAACAACTCATTTGATAATCATACGTCCCAGAAGCCATTGCTTTGAGCTTAGTTCAAGGCCAGTTTGGGTTTATTAATGATAATTAATTGTTGGTCATCCATGGAAGAGGGAAAAGAAAAGATATAGCAACGTAAAAAAGTATTCTTCTATATGTTCCTTGATGATTATTCCTTTTAGGAGGTCTTTCCAATCCAATCACCTTTGGGAAAATATTGTTGGAATGCTTTCTTCCTCCAAGAAAGAAGGAGTAAAGTTGAGTTAAGTTGGTTAATTTAAAAGTTGACTTTTATAAAATAAACAAAATTATTTTTGTGTATTTTGTTTTACTCATGCTGGTATATTTTGGCGAGGTTCTATAGTCTTGGTGGTTCACTTCTTCCATTAGAAGATATAGCACTTCCCTGTCCAGATTATGTTTAGACTTAATGTTAGTTTTTGATCTGGTGTCCAGAAAAGGAAGAAGATCTTGAGGGGGATCATTTTGCCTAGTAAAGTAGATTCCTTTACATTATCTTCAAGCAATGCAAAAGAAGTGCAAGTTTTTAATCAGGAAGAGAACATTTCCTTGGTCCAGGTGTTCAGGGAAAACTAAGGATTCAAAATTTTTGAGGGCATAAACCCAGATGCCCCCATCTCAAATATCTGGGTCCCACTTCTTCACAGTCAGGGTGCTCTTTCAAGACATAATCCTAGCAAATATCCAACTTGCTGATATTGAGAATTTTACTGTCTCTGGAGCTCTGCTATTCTTTATGCCTTTCCTAGGCCTGATTTTGATTTTTTTTCTGTCTTCTAGATGCCATATATGATAATCTATTTATGTCCATCACATTTAGCCTTTCTCAATTTTTTGTTTATTTAAAAAAGTTTGATGAATCAACCTCAGCCTTCCATTGTCTTAATCTAGTACATCCATTGTTGAGTAAGGAATATATAATTTCATTGTTTTCATATTATTACTTCCCTTTGATCTCTTGAATGGCTGAGATACTACACTTTCCAGACATTTTCTTTCACTGCTGTATTATACCAATTAACCACAAGGGAAAGATGTAAGAACTGAACTGCTACCTTGTGCAAGGGCATAATCTGTGCTGCACCTACTGGCAGTAATAGGGTCCTCTTGTTGTCAACCACCAGCAGGTGATTCAACTTCAAAGTCCTTCTTAGATTCTTCATTTTAGGATTACTCTCAGTACCAACTATCACAAGTTAGGTTTCCTGGGAAACAGAGTCTGAGATGGTGATTTGCACATAAGTCATTTATTAAAAAGTGCTTTTAGGAATAATGCTTGTAAGGAAGTGAGAGAAGCAGGATTAGGCAGAAAAATAAATTGAACCATTAAGTATCAAGAGAACCCACTGACCACACTGAGAACTCTGAAGCAGAGCTCTCTCTGTCTCTCTTTGCCTCTCCCTCACTCCCTTTCACACATACACTCAAATAGATTTACATTCTTAAACTCAATTGTCTTGTATAGAGGGAAAAAACATGGATTTGAGAGTTAGATTAATCTGTATGATACCTGCCTTTGTCTAGATCTACTTTTTTCATTTGAAAATTGATGTGACAATATATCTCTTGTGAGATAATTGCCAGAAATTGATGACATAGTGTAAAGCATTTGCCTAGACTGTGATCTAGTATAATGACTGGTCTTAAAAATATTGTTTTTCTTTACCTATCTCGTCCTCATTTTGCTTCTGTTTTTCATATCTATGGGCTATTTCATGTTTACAGTTATTTCTATGCCCAGTTTTAGATAAAAAATATGTATTTGACTATCAAATTATATAACTTTTACTTGCAATATCAACAGCAAGTTGAATCAGGTTTCCTGAAGAATACCAGTCAATAACTAAACCTGGGGAATGCATAATTATCATAACAATTACATATGATTTGATGAAAAGGTAATGAGGTATGCACTTTAAGTGAGTAACAGAGGAGCAAGCGATTGCATCTCAAATGTACTGACTTACTATACAGAATGATTATTGTTTTGTGTCTATCAAACATGCCTTACTGATACTAATTTCCAAACATTTTCCTATGGTAAATCTATGTTTACAATTTGAAAGGACTGTCTCACATTCTCTTTCTTCCCCTGTACTGACTCCACAGTAGCAGACGTGTAATCCAGGCACAGCCAATTAGATACTTCTTTCCAAAGTGATTGGATGAAGGATGGTCCACAGCAAGATTTTCCTTAAGATTTATGATGTTAAATAAGAAAATATCTTTCACTCTTTGACTCACAAAGCAATAGAAATGTAGGGTTGGGGCTGTCAACTACCATTTTTATTTCCATGTAGAAAAAGCCTTCCCTGGAAGGAAACTTGTGTGAAGAAGAAAGCATTCATTCTGAAGATGAAGAAGGATTCAAAAAACAACATTCAAAATCTTGGATCCAACTGGGCCCTAATTCAAATCCACCTTTGGACTTTTCAATGACATGAGTTAAATCCTCTTTTTTTAAAAAAATTATTAAAACCTAGGGTCTATTACTTTCAACTAAAAGGGCCACAATAAAACACATAAAATCATTATTTCAATGTTATTGAACATTAACTAATTGGAGAATTGTATTTCTAATCATACTTTGTGCTATATCCTCATTATCTAGAATTATGCCTATCAAAGCATAGGCATTCACTAAGCATTAGTGGAATGAATTATGTTATTCACAAGCATAAAATTAGATTTCATGACGTTTAATACAATAATGATGTGCATATATGGGTGCATATATGGTATGTATATATACTTGTACTTGTGGTGTGTCTGAACATATATTCACTGGGGACAAAGGCACAATGAAACATAACAATTTTTCTTTAAAAATTTCTGACCACTTTCTACTTTTTAAAAATGAACATATAATGTATTATTTGTTTCAGGGGTACGGGACACTTTCTACTTCTTGAAGCAATTTAAATTTTCAACAAAAAATGTTTCAAATATAATTGCTTAACTTTATTTCTGGCTGTACCAATGTTTTTGACATATAAGAGTATCTTGAATCCTCATTTTATGAAAAATAGTTTCCACACTTAAAAAAAAAAAAGATCTCTTTATTTATTTTAGAGGGAGAGAGAGCATGTGTACATGCAGGGGAGGGGCACAGGGAGAGGGAAAGAAGAAAACTCCACCATGAGATCATGACATAATCTGAAATCAAGAGTCCGAGATCCAACTGACTGAACCACCCAGGTGCCTCCAGTTCCCACACTTTATCAAAAATAGTTGTTTTGGGTATTTTTGTTTGAATTATATAATTAAGGTTAAATTAAAATAATTTCTATGCTTTCATTAAGTGTCAATTTTTAAAATTTAATTTGTTTTTTTTTTAGTATTCCAAGATTCATTGTTTATGAGTTCATTGTTTATGCTTCTTTGTTTAGCACCACAGCCAATGCTCCATGCAACATGTGCCCTTCTTAATACTCACCACCAGGTTCACCCAACTCCCCACCCTACTCCCCTCCAAAACCCTCAGTTTGTTTCTCATAATCCAGTCTCATGGTTTGTCTCTCCCTCTGATTTTCCTCAACTTATTTCTCCTCACCAATTCCCAATATCCTCCATGTTATTCCTTATGTTCCACAAGTAAGTGAAACCATATGATAATTGAGTCTCTCTGCTTGACTTATTTCACTTAGCATAATATCCTCCAATCCCATCCATATTGATACAAAACTTGGTACTCATCCTTTCTAATGGAGGCATAATATTCCATTGCATATATGGACCATATCTTCTTTATCCATTTGTCCGTTGAAGGACATCTTGGTTCTTTCCGCACTTTGGCGACTGTGGCAATTGCTCCTATGAACATTGAGGTATGGATGGTCCTTCTTTTCACTACATCTGTATCTTTGAGGTAAATACCCAGTAGTGCAATTGCAGGGTAATAGGGTAGCTCTATTTTTAATTTCTTAAGGAATCTCCACACTCTTTTCCAAAGTGGCTGCACCAACTTGCATTCCCACCAAAAGTACAAGAGGGTTCCCCCTTTTCCATATCCTCTCCAACACTTGTTGTTTACTGTCTTGTTAATTTTGACCATTCTAACTGGTGTAAGGTGGTGTCTCAATGTAGTTTTGATTTGAATCTCCCTGATGGCTAATGATGATGAACATTTTTTCATGTGTCTGTTAGCCATTTGTATACCTTCTTTGGAGAAGTGTCTGTTCATGTCTTCTGCACATTTTTGGACATGATTTTCTGTTTTGTGTGTGTTGAGTTTGAACAGTTCTTTATAGATCTTGGATGTCAGCCTTTTGTCTATAGTGTCTTTTGCAAATATCTTCACCCTTTCCATGGGATGCCTTTTTGTTTTGTTGAAATAACTCTTAAAAATTTAAAGCCATATAATACTTTGGAGGATAATGAAAATTGCCATGGATAATAAATAAGAAGCAAGTTAGTAAGCATCTCTAAAGATATTATCAAGGCACTTTAAGAATGAAAATGAAAGTTATCTGTAGAATATCTAAATAGAAAAAACATTTAATTTTCTTTTGACAGGTATTATATTCTATTTTTATAAATTGGAGGTTTTTCCACTTAAAATATTTGTTAATCAATTGATGTAATTACATATTACAAGCATAAATTATGTCAGAAACCTCTTAATGCTTTTTCCTCATTATTTTATTTTATTTTATTTTATGTTATTTTATTTTATTTTCAGTGTTCCAAAATTCATTTTTTATGCACCATACCCAGTGCTCCTTGCAATACATGCCCTCCTTAATACCCACGACCAGGATCACCCAATCCCCACCCCCCCTCCCCTCCAAAACCCTCAGTTTATTTCTCAGAGTCCACAGTCTCTCATGGTTTGTGTCCCTGTCTGATTTCCCTATCTCACTTCTCTCCATCTCCCAATGTCCTCAGTGTTAATGTTTTTAAAGGCTAAAGAAATGTTTTAAGAAAAATTTATATGAGTTCCACTTGAAAAACCATTTAGTGTACTCATTTTAAAATAACATACACTTTTAAATAACTTGTATATTAAGAAACACAATTGATGCCTCTCCAGTGCATTCGGAAAACTTATAGGAAAACTGACAGCATCTGATGAGAAAGAAATCTTGTCACACACAAACCTTGATCACCAATGAGCTACAAACTTGATCTGGGAACCTGTGCAACATTTACAGGGTTTACAATCTTCCTATTTTTCGCTTGGTCATTCCTTTTCTACTTTATTATCTGGCCTCCCCAATAGACTTTAACTTTCAAATAATAAAGAATGATTGATATAATAGCATCTCAAATTTTCAGTCTTAGAGACTGTTTAATTCTTTTATGGATTTAAGCAGAAACATAACTATTTTCTGAACTTCAGATTCTCTTCTACTTAAGTAGGAATTATGAACACTTTTGAATGTGTTAGGGTAAAATACTTTGAGGTTATACTATCCAAATGTTATAGTAATGACTCAAAACTTAGTATTAAGTTACTGTAAGAATTTGTGCTTATATTTTATTGAAAACTAAGTAACAATATGATCATTTGATGATACTGAAAGTGGAGCCTATGCATATATTAAATGTATTAATACAGTTCATTTGTTTCATTGTATTCACCATAGGTGAGACCAGGAAAAGAATATCCATCAAAGAAGTAAAGAATTGACATGGTTAGATGACTTACGAATTGGATACTTGTTATTTCAACATCAGCAAGAGAAGATGAGTTAAGAACTAGCTTTTGTTTTGTTTATTTTTCTGGTTACTACTGTTCATGTAATTACTCCTAGTAATTAACTCATAACCCAATCCAATTTCCTAGAAAGAAAAAAAAAATGTGTTTCCCAAAGTGGTAAATTTATCTTATTTTCACCTCTGTTAGTGTTCAATGTGTGATATGTTGTTTTTCAGAAATCTAGAAGGAAAACATAAACTAATGCTATTTTACCCAAGAATTTTGTCTTCCTCTACCCAAATGAAATATTTGAATTAATATTTATCTCAGTATATGATTCCACATTTCACTCAATAATTTAATATTACCTTTCAGCTTTTTAATTGAGATCATCCATGAAAAAATAGTGATGTAGTACTTATATTCTATTTTTTTCATAGAAGCAATTGTTTCTAGTTGTTAATTATATCAAAATATCATTTTTGAATGCCTATAGCACTAATTAATAACAGAATAAATTTAATAAAAACTCATCTGTGTTACTCAGTTCCTATGTTATTTTGAGGATAACTAAAGCCATTGTGCTTTTAGAAATAATGTATTTAGCTAAACAAACTTTCATTTGATTCCAGAGTCGGACCAGTGAGTTTTAATATAGAATGTGGCCATGTAATTCCTTTAGGAAATTTCTAATCATTGTCTTTATATGTGATTACTAGGAAGTTAATAATGAATTTTGCATCCTAAATAATGTAGACTAACTTTAAATTTCTGTTTGGGATTGAAATATGTCAGCTATGAATTATTTATAGTAGACATAGGGAAGCAGCTTGAAAATTACACTTTGATTACCTGTGTGGAACATTATTTTGTTTTTATATTTACAATAACCCCATGTCTGGAGGTAAGTAAAGATGACTTAAACCTCAAATAAGCTCACTGTCCCATTCTGATTATTCTGGAAATATTTTTATCTCTTATTTCAGGTCATTATATAACTTTCTTTAAATCTCTATACAGTGTATTTAAACCTGTCTTCCATGCTTAACTAAAAGTTGCAATGTACAGTAGTTATTTGTTCTAAAAAATTATTTTACTGATATATACTTCCCTCTTTATTTTTGTTTCATTATGGTTGAATCTTCTTGTTCTTTGATTTCTCTGTTGCCTAAAACCACTAACCTAGTTTACTCTCTGCTTACATTGTAGGCTTTGGAGTCTTAGTTGTTTTTTGACTTCTGATCTTATTACCCAAGCCCTAAACTATGAATTCTTTGGTAATGATGCTCTCATTTGAAGTGACGTCAGGACCCAGGTACTGATCTGGTAAGTAGTTCTTATCCAGTTTCAGAAAAATCTACCTTGAATATCTGTAATTGAAAAACCAGAATTAGAGAGAATTATAATAAGACATATTGTAAAAGCATGAGAACTATACAAGATCATAGCTTGAAATAATATTGTGATTAACCATGAATATTCATGCATGTTCACTTTGAAATTAGGAAGCAATGAAACTTGGGTTGACCCACCAGGAGTATAGTTTTTTGTTTTTGTTTTTTGTTTGTTTACAGAATTACAATAAAAGAATAGCATTTTAGACCAAGACTAAACAGAAACATTAAGATAGATATTGATCATCAATGCTACATTGAAATACTAAGAAAGAAAAACTGATACTTAACTCCAGAGCCATAATCTAGTTGCATATATATATATTTCAAATATACTGGCACATTTATATCTTATGATATTTTAATAAATTGTATATAATAATCATTATATAAGTTTAGTCTTTTCAGCTGAATTTTAGTTTTGATTAAAAAGTAACTGGCATAAAGGTCTTATGTTGGTATTATAATGACTAGGTTCTGGAAGAGGAATCTATAACCAACATTTGCCTTGGTTCTTCCCTTTTCTTCATTGGGAAACAAGTTAGGAGTATCTCTTAAATAAAGATCATCTAATGTGATGGGATAACCTGAGAGCATGTGCAAACTTCAAGGGAGACTTAAATCTTTAAAGTTCCCACTACTGAAGAATAATGAATTGATATAAGATTCCTCAGATAATGTGGTAATCTACAATAAAGGTGCAACACATTTCCGGGACTAATACTAAGGTCCTACACTTCCTATACCTGCTTGGCTGACAGCTATTCTGATTGAAAATACCTCTGTCGGGCGCCTGGGTGGCTCAGTGGGTTAAGCCGCTGCCTTTCGGCTTGGGTTGTGATCTCAGGGTCTTGGGATTGAGGCCCGCATTGGGCTCTCTGCTCAGCGGGGAGCCTGCTTCCTCCTCTCTCTCTCTGCCTGCCTCTCTGCCTACTTGTAATCTCTCTCTGTCAAATAAATAAATAAAATAAAAAAAAATACCTCTGTCATCTAGGCTATTAAAATTTTTGGATATCACACCTATGTTTCAAAAAAATCAACTTCTTAATGTATCTGTTAAATAAATTATATATATATATATATATATATATCATACATAATACATAGTAAAATATTAAAAATTTATTTTAAATATATGTATATATTTAAGAAGACATGTAAAAGGATATTCATTGTAGTAATTCCTTTTTTAAAAGTTTTTGTTTAAATTCCAGTTAGTTAACATACAGTGTAATATTAGTTTCAGGTGTACAATGTAGTGATTCTTTATAAAATCAGAAATTGCAATTAAGAACAAACATCTGTAGGCTTAAAAAAAGAAATTTTGATGGGAGCAATTTATAAATTTTGTTTGGAAACTGGAACATTCAGCTACCAACTGCTACTTCCAGGAGCTACTGTAAATGGAGGCTAGCTGGCTGGTCCACTGATACAGGTAAGGCTATATAGTAGTATTTCCACAATCCATCATTCAGCCTTTAGGTATTCAGCCTGGGAAGTCTGTGGTATCAACCCTTCCACAAGTGAATATGCTCTGAGGAATTCAGTGGCTAATCCAACAAAGAAGGAGATAAATAAACCAGAATGGCACTTTATACATTCACGAAGACTGAGATATCTGGCAGGATCAATAGCACCTTTCATGTCCTTTGATTCTCCCTCCCGATGAGTAAATCAACATAAGGTGACCAAATTATAGGTCAGACGACTGATCTGTGTGCTTTGGATTAAAACAAGGGTCACATAGTAGTTTACGAATATTTAACATATGACTCATAACTTGATTTTTTTTTTTTTTGCTTGAAATAATTTCTTGCCCAAACAGCTGACACTAGTCCTTACAATTTGCCACATGTTCCCTTTTCAGAACTGTAGAAACATATGCATATTCTACTATTTGGGTCTCTTTAAAAATGAAAATAATTACAAAATCATATAGATAACTTCTTTTTTTTAATAGCTCAAAATTGCCTTAAAAAAATATTTTATTTATTTGACAGAGAGAGACACAGTAAAAGAGGAAACACAAGCAGTGGGAGAGGGAGAAGAAGGCTTTTTGGTGAGCAGGGAGCCCGATGTGGGGCTTGAAAACAGGACCCTGGGATCATGACCTGAGCTGAAGGCAGACACTTATGACTGAGACACCCAGGCACCCCTCAAAGTTACCTTGAATATATTTTGATATATTTAAAAATATCCGTGTGTGTGTATGTGTGTGTGTACACACCTGGTCTCAGGATAAATCTTCGTCAACTGGGCTCTGCTTGGGAACAATTTATATGCTCATTTAAGATTCATTCAACAGACTCATATTGCCTGCCATGTTAGGCATTGGAGAGACAAAACTAACCAGTGCTGGCTTTCAAAAATTGAAGGCTCAGGGAAAAGAAGGGTAAGCACATAGACATTTCTAATTTCCAATCATAATTGCTGTAGTGATTAAAACATAATCAGTCGAATCACAGGAGAAAAAAACAAAACCATCTGAGACTTAGAAAAGAATTTCTAGAGAACGAAGAATTTGAGCTGCCCTCAAAGGAGGAAGTAGGCATTTGCAAGTTGATTATCAAAAGGAACAGGCTTCGAGTAGAAGGTAGTATAATGCACAAAGAAGAGCTTCCCAATATAGAAGACTCTAGCTTTCCTTATGATATTTGAAAATACCCCACTCTCAGTAACACTCCAATACTAAACCTCTAAAGTGAACCTGTATGTTGAAATGAGGACTGTCATCTTTCATACTTACTCATTTTTATATCTGGGGATGATTTTTTCAGCTTTGTAACATAATTTTGAAGGTTTACTTTATTTAGAGTTTTAGTCTATAGTGGAATCACTATAACCAGAGAAGCTCATATCTGACTCTTACGGGCTAATTGGGAAGTTTGATACAATTTGAATTCCTACTTTATTGCTCTATCAAAGCAAATTCTGTATCGTTGGTAACATTGGCCTTCAGGCTATGAGAGCTATAATAACCCATCATTGATTTATTTGGTGTTGAGTGTGCATATTTTAAATTTTAATAAAAATGCCACATTTCTACTGTTTCAAAATCCTTCATAACTTGGGTCAGGGTATTACTAATTTTATGTTTTCTAACACTTTAATGTTTAGCCATGCTCAGCTTCCCCCTTCCCTTCTCCACCTGCCAATTTTTACAGCAAAGCATACATTATATCATTGGCCTTTTTCTCAAAGCGATATGCAACTTTTAGAAAATGTATAAAATCTTATGATGAAAAAACATTTTACACCTGAATCTCTGCCATTCCACTATGTTGTAAACATTACTAATATTAGAAATGGATGAAAATAAGAATTACACTCCATTAGCAGGAAGAACCTTTTTTAAACTAAATGTTGTTTTGTTCAGGTCAAAAACTTCAAAACAGTGTAAAAAGGTCAGGTTAGCAATCTTTGAGAAGTGCTTGTGACCAATATTTTGTAAAGAATGTTTTAAGAAGGTTTATGTCACACCAGAGTTTGGCTTAAGAACTGTGTTTGTACTATCATTTATTCTACTTTTTATCTTCTACCATCAAAAAAAAAAAAATTCTCATCTGAAAGACCTTTAACAATGCCAAGAATTTGGAGTAACTAAGTGGTCAATTAACTGTCTAGACCACAGTAATGCTACAACATACATTCCCTTACCCCTTCTGAGCTCCACCAAATGTCATGCTCATTTAATAGCTTAATACTGATTGAATCACACTTTTTACCCAGCTCCTGTTCTATATACTTTCATTCCTTTTTGCCAATCTTCTCTCTGTGTTTGTTTTTCCTCTACCTCAGAGGCCCAGATGAAATTTCATGTCCTTGATGCAACCTTTGGCAATCACTGAACTAAATGTTTCCCTCCTGTGTTCTATTATGCAATTTTATTAATTTTTTACTAAAACTTGTGTCAAAGTCTGATTTTTAGTGCAGTTAATCGGTTTCTTAAAAACCTTCAGTAAATAGGAATTCTGGAAGACAGTTACTCCTTCTCACATCTTCCTTTGTTTAAAACCTTAAACCTAGTAAGCAGTAAATAAATACTTGAGAGGCAGTAAAATGAGGTGGATATAAACTCTGGTTTGGAATCCAGCCAGAGATAAATTTCATTCTTGATCCCACTATTTAGCAACAATTAAATATTGGTCAGTTTCTTAACCTCCTCTTTTAGGGAGAAAATCATTAATGGGAAAATTAACAGTTATCTCACAGACATGTTTTATTGATTAACTGATTAATGATTAACTGTTACCATGTTTGTTGATTACTGCAGGACTTGACACACAGTTCTCTATGAATATTGGCTAACGGTCTTTACTTCAATTGATATTTGGTGATTTAAATTGCAAAAGAAATGTAGGCAGTCCAAATTATTCCTCATGAAGACTTTAAACATTGGTGATTTCTGAATAAAAACAATGTTTGTGTAAAATTATATGTTTTTCTGTAATAATGAAGGCACGTTCCAAGAAAATATTTGTGTGTATCATTTTACAACCATTATTAGTACCAAAAAAGCTGATGGGAAACATATTTACAAGCCACTTTAAGAAATTTTTGGGCTACCAATGGGAATCAGCAAGCATCTTATCCACATGAAGACCCAGGACCTACTATGTGTTATTCTACTCAATTATCTAGCCCTGGCCATAATAATTAAACCTTCTGAAGGAAAAGGGAATGAAAAGAATGTTCTAGTGTTTGACTGGTAAACAGGGTTGGGAGATACCCTGACTAAGGGTATGGTCAGAGACCTGCAAGTTTAATCTAGCATTTATCTTACTATTAAGGATAAGCATTTATTTTTCCAAGCAGTCAATTATAATGATAAACTTATGAAATTAGGTAGTTTCAGTCCAGTGTTTCTATCTTAGATGATTTCAAAATCATCTTCTGTGGAATTTGGGGACTCTATCAGGAAAAGACATGCAGCGATCCGCTAATTTTTTCTGACGCTGACAATAGTGTTTTCTTGAACCCTATTAGAGATAATATGTGTGACTAAAGGAAAGGTGTGATTTCCCTGTAACAAGCTGACTTTTTAAAAAGAAGGTACAAAAACTTGTTTATGTCCTAAAATGAATGAAAATAGCCACGTACACACTTCTAGTCATGCTTTCAAAATCAAAATCTGGTTTTGTTCTCAAAATTTCAAGGGAACTTGTTTTAAATCTCAACACACAATTTGCAAACGTCTTACATCTTAATAGGTGTTATTTTCATTTGGAATGCAGGCTTTTGTGGTTATTTGTTGATCGTTGATTTGTATTGCCTTGTTTTCTTTTCTCTTCAATTCTTTGTGTTAAAACTTGAATAGTTTTAACTTTGAATAAGTTAATTTTTATTTATTTATTTTTTAATTTTTATTTTTTAAAGGGAGAGGCAGGAAGAAGGTAGAGAGAGAATCCTAAACAGGATCTATACCCAGCTTGGAGCCTAATGTGAGGCTTGGTCTCAAAACCCTGTCATCATGATCTGAACCAAAATCAAGACTTGGAGGTTTAACTAACTGAGTCACCCAGGTGCCCCAAAGTTAGCTTTCAATGATCTGAATTGAAACATAACCAAATATTAAATCCACAAACTATGATAATAGTCTTCTCAATTTTAGCTATTGGTTAAGTAAAATATGAATATTGTAAATACAAGAGCTCTAAAAAAATAATTATTCTTCTTTAGCCATAAGCAAAATGAGACTTCCAATTCAAAATTTGCTTCAAAATGCAAATGTGGTAAGTGATAGAGATAGGATTGACTTCTCTCCATGTATTGCAAGGCCTGAAATCTTGATTACAACAGATACTATAAAAAAAGCACTATAAAAATTGTTTTCTGAGCTAACAACACATAAATTGCTCTGCTAAGTTTTCAAATGACAATACATGGGAAAAAAAATGAAAACAAAAACAAGAAAAGGTGAAGCACATGAACTCTACAGTCTTACCCAATAGGGCAATCCATTTGCAAAAATAATTACTGGGAATTTGGATTTGAAACAGGGCTGTTTTGAATTATGATCCAATGTTCTTCCCCTAAGCCATACCTGTAGTCGCAATTCTAGTTTTTATTCTCTCCGTCTCTCCCTCCTTTCTTTCTTTCTTTCTTTTTTTCTTCTTTCTCCTTTCTTAATTTTTAGCCTTATGAATGTAATAATGCCCTCACCATGCTATAAATAAATCCATGGGCTAAAAATAAATGTGGATTTATATTTACATTAGCAATGTCATTGCATATAATTTACTTTCATTTAATAAAAGTAAGTGCCTGAGAACTTTAAGATGTCTCGTGAAATCATGATAGAATCTATTGATTTTTAAAATTCAAATTTGCCTAAAGTAATCAAGTGAAGACAAATACACTTATAAAAGGAAAATGAAAATTTCCAGACCCTCAATAATGATAAAGCATTGAATTTCATACAGCAACCAAAAGTTCAGAAAAACTGTTGATCATTCTATGGAGGTATTTTGTGTAGAAATATATTAATTCTAGACCAAAGGAAGGAGCCTTAAGCCAGGGAATACAGGTAGCTCTTAGCAGCTAAAAAGACAAGAAAATGCATTTTCCCCCCAGAGCCTCCAGGAGTCAACACTACTGACACCTTTACTTTATTCCAGAGAAACCGATATTGTTATTACAACCATTAATTGTTCAAGGCATTAAATCATGGTAATTTATTACGACCCCCAAAGGAAACTAATGTAGTCTGATAAAACCATCATTGATAAAGGTCTACATTTTTATTCCAAGGGAAGCAAAGTGAATCGATATTACCACTGTGTAACTATTTTGTAAATTCAACCTGGATTTATAGCACAAGATCCAGGGATTCCAATTCTAAATACTTACCCAGAGAAATCCTTAAACAAATGAAGAAATATGTATGTATGAGAAGCTTCAAAATTTATTGTTCAAGTATTAAATAACAATGAATGCATGAAATAGCCATAAATAAGAGAATGGATAAATAAATAATTGATATATTCAAATAATCCAATGATGAATAGCATTAGAAGGAATGAGAGCAGCTACTCACACCAAATTGATTATGTCTTAGAAATATGTGAAGTGGAAAAACCATCCCTCAGATAAATAGCATCACCACTTTTTATAAATTTCAAAGGCAAGACAAAAGCAAGATAATATTTTTAAAATCCAATATGGTGGTTTAATATGATGGTTCTCCAAGGAAAAGCAAGAGAATATGAACAGGGAGGAGCTCAGCGATAGCTTCAAATCTGACAGTGTGATTACTCTTAGGAAGGATAGGGAATTCACAGATGTGATGGCTTTATTGAGGTACCAGCATGGCTAGGCTACAGTCGGTCCCCAGTTATTCAGTCAAAAACTAATTTGGGTGTTTCTCTGGAGGCATTTTGCAGATATAGTTAAATCCAATAACTGGGTGACTTTAAGGGAAATTATTTAGGATAATCCAGGTGGACCCAAATGAATCTACAGAAAAACCTTAAAACCAGGGTTGAGTTTTCCTGAGAAAGAATATATTCTACCTGTTCCTGTAGAGTTCTATTCTGCTCATTATTTTCCCTTCCCAACTGCCTCTCCTCTCCACTCCCTCTTTATATATGCTATATTATTTTCTTATTCTATGATTTGTATATAAAGATCATAATCATTTTTGGAGCAGAGTCAAAGGTCAATCTCTAAGTATGTTTCATTTTTATTTTATTTACTATTATTATTTAGATAACCAGATCATGCAAAAATGAATCCTGGTTCAAAATGAAGGGTTTCATAACATTTTGTAACAATTATTGATAAAAAATTAAAGAATTAGGATAATCTCATGGTTCTGAAAGAATATTTAAACTCATTTTGTTTTAGATCCATAAAGCATTATACAATATGCCTTGCATATAAGCTCTCATCCAAAAAAAAGTGAGTTTGATTGTAGAACATTTGTAATTCACAGGTGTCTGGCCAGTCCAATCTTACTGTCTATTTAAATAAAACATAGGACGATGACACAGATATCTCAACTGCAAACACACACATGCACAGAATAGAATTCTAAAGGTGAGTTTTGTCTCCCGTCATTACACTGCACTTATATTTGCTGGGAGCTGCAGTGGAGCCTCAGCACTTACCCTCCACCTGATTTCTGACACCTGCTTTCAGGAATGGCAAACTAATGCTGGAAAATACTAGTTTGAAAGCACTCAAGGAGTCAGAATGGATCAGCTACTACAGTAGCTTCCAGAGGAGGAGGAAAAGGAAAATAAGCCCGAGTTGTAAAAATTGCACAAATGAGAGCAGCTTTTTTGTAGGATGAGCGAAGTTAGATGGATTAATGACTTGAACTTTTGGCAACAATTGCCTTCTGCAGCAGGTGAGAAGAGAGGAGAATAGGAGCACGAGTAGAAGGAAGATTAGGTAGAGAGAGTGTCTGTGTTGTGACACCAGGATCATCTCTGACTTTCTTTGGATGTATCACCTTGGGCAAGTTAACCTCAGAATTGGACTCCCACTCTGGAAAATAGGATCTCCATTATAGGCAGTGGTGGCTTTAGACTTTCTACATCAGAGGGGTTTGCATGGCAACTTAATAGCAAGTGGAGAAGGGAGTGGAAAGTTCCCTTAAAGTTCCAAAATAAGCATAGTTTTCACTTAGATTCTACTTTACGTTGTTTAAGGGGAAAGATTATATGACTCAAAATAGCACTGCAGTGGTGAATGAGGCAATGCACATAGCACTGTGTTGTATTATCATTAACACTTTGTAAATTGTAGCAGTAATCATTAATATTAATTATTAATAAGTCCATCAGAGGACTTTCCTCCTTTCTTTATTTCTATATTGATAATTGTTAATTTTCATGATATCTGTGAGATGTTCATAACTTAAAACAGATGACTTTATTTCATTTTAATTTGACTTAAATTTATATTATGTAATACATCTAAATAATGAGATGACTTAATATTTCTGTTTATAAAGATTTCACTAATACATTTATAAAGGTTTAGCTTTTAGTATTTTTCTGAGTGGAAAGCAAAAATCATATCGAGTTTCCTTTAGAGCAAAAAAATGCTGAACTAACTTAAAAACAAAATTAATAGTGCTTTTAAAGACAATTATAAATCACTTCCACAGTCTCCATTATACACATTATATAAACACTAAATAAGTCAATATTGCATGCAAAAAAAAAGCCTATATATTTATTCTAAGCACATGGCCATATTTTGCTGCTTTTCATCTTCAATATTCCCACATGACTATAAATGATCATTTTGTTAATTTAAAGTGTTGCTATTTCTAACATTTCTCATACATTCAATAAAACAATGAGACAAGCTGGGCCAGAAACACATTACCTCTGGAAAATCATTTCAATACCATGCAAGCTCATCAGTGATAGAGTAACTAAGGTGGTTATTGAAGTTATCGTTTACAACACAACAAATAGGCAAAAACATTCCAAACTGAAAATGGACTCAATGTATAGGGAGGTAATTATCCTCATCATCATCATCTTAATAATAATAATATAATAAATCATACTTCACATGGAAAGGAATATATGTTTTCCATGATTTATGCAGGCCGGCTGAATTTAGGTAAAGCCATTAACTTGGAAGATTAAAAGCATCATGGGTAGTGAACTATGAAATGTGGTTCTCATGAAGGCAATAGCATTGAAAAACTTTATCATAGTGAAACTAGCTCTCTTTAGAAATGTTCTATAAGATTCTTAAATGAACAAACCACGTTAATTATAAAGTAAGAGTATCACCATGTTTTTCTAGAGGTGTAGTTTAGCACAAATTAAAACAAACAGGATAAAATTATTTCTTTTTCTATTCTTATATACTGAATTCAAGCTCTAGAATTTTAAGTTCGTTATACGGGGATTGATCAAATGTATTCACTGTTCCCTAAAAATATCATTATACTTGCTTAAAACTTAATTTCTCACCTTATTAACTTTCATCCCTATTTTAGATTTCTAGTATATTCACTTTCCTCTCTAGCCTTCTTCCTCGTGCCATGCAATTCATCCTCTTGCTATTCAACTAATAAGGCTAATACAACTAAGACTTACGTAGCATACTTCTGGGTCAGGCATAACTCTAAACATATCACAAAGACTAGTTTATTTAATGCTCACAATAATCCTAAGGGGTAGTTTAGTATTATCCCTATTTCATAAAGAAAATTGAAATTAAAAAAGACACTATATTATTTGCCAAAGATCACAAGCTGGTCTGTGCGTAATAACAGATCTAGGATTTTTATTTACTTTTATTTTTAGAAGTATCAGTATGAATTTAGTGTAGTTTAACTATCCAGTGTTCATTCATCAACATCTCATCTCCACTCTTGGTTTTTATACAGTCTGATTTTTTTCCCTTTGCAAATGGATCATTTTGAAGCAAATCTAAGACTTTATTATAAATATTTCTGTATGTGTCTCTGAAATATAAGGAGAATTTCTTAAGCATAACAAGAATGCCATTGTTAAAGCTACAAATTAGCAATTATTCCTCAAAATCCAGTCCCTATTTAAATTTCCATGGTTGTACTCTTCCATTGGATTATTTGAATCAGGATCTAAACAAGGGGCAAATAGTCCATATGATTATTTTAATTTATAATTTAAATTTTAAATTTCTTTTAATTTATAGATTCTCTTCTTTTCTTATTTCCACTGGCTCTTTATTTAATATAAAAAGCAGAATTTGTTCTGTGGAGTTCTATAAATTCTGAATTTTGCTGATGGCATCCTTGTGATGTCATTTAATATGTTCCTCTGTCTCCTGTATTCCCTATAAACTGCTAGTTACATCTAGAGATTTAACATGATTGTGTGTGTGTGTGTGTGTGTGTGTGTGTGTGTGTGTGTGTATGGTTTGGTTTGGTTTAAAAACATGTGCTCTTAATATTCACAGCTTGATGGCCCCACCTCTGAGAAGCCTTCCGGTATACCACAGGCCATCACAGAACCTTAGTCCTCTGTTATCCGTCATAGGATACTGACCTTGTATGTAATTTTTGGTGACATTTATCATATCTAGAGAGTATGGAATTATTTATCACTGTATCTTATCAATAATATTTTGATACAAAGTGATGTGTTTTTACATGTGTCTAGCCACTATCTGATGTATAAGAAGAGAGTATAACAAATATTTTGGTGGGGGAGGGGGGATGTGTAAAGGATTGACAGAAATGGAGATGCTTAAAAACTGCATAACATCTAGGCAAGGAGGGATTAGGGCTATAGATTGAGTGTTGCCATTTTAAAATATCAGCTACAGAAAAACTCAGGACCCAAATTCTGTATCCCCAGCAAATTATCATGTATTTTTGACATGTTAAAAGAAAAGAATAAAATAAAAACTGTCAGGTTTCTTTTATTGTAAATAATAGAAATTAACTTTAGATAATTTGAGAAATAGGAAATACAAATACAGAGCCCCAAGAAGGGAGCTCTTCATGAGGGTGGGGATAGCACTATTGGAAATGGGAAGATATGGAGCTGAGAGACAGTAGCACCAAGAGTTTTTGGAACAATACTCTTGTATTGCGGAACAAATACAAAAAACTCTTATATTCTACATTCTTTGCCACACTGCTCAAGATTCAATTTCCAGGAGGGAATCATCAAGTCATAAAAACTTGGTCTCATTTCCAATCTTGGACTAGAGAAGGGCAAAATCCCTGACTTACTGTCTCACTGGATTGCATCCTGTAGAAAAGAGACAATTACTCCAAAGCAAAAGTGCTGCTCTTAAGAAGGAAAACTATATTTTCAAATTCCTCTGTAAAATTCCCAGAGCTACCAATATTTCCAAAATATTTCTGAAGCGCCTACACTGTGAATATAGTCAAGAGCTAGACAAATATGTAGTTTGTCCTGATGAAGTTAATACAAAGTACGGGTGTGGTAATCGTTCCCAAAAGTCAAGTAGAGAATGCTATAAAAGCATAAACAGGAGTAACTAACTCAAGTTGGGTATTCAGAGAAGGCCTTGCTGAAGAATATACGTATAACCTAAGTCCTGAAAGGTGAGTAAGGGTGGCCTAAAGACTGGGGTGGGGGTTGGGGGTAAAGTGCATATGAGGGTGAAGTAACAAAATGCGCCCGACAGTCCTCAGGCAAGACAATGAGTGTCCATTAGCCAAGAGAGAAGCTCAATATAGATATAGTGAAGAAAGAGATCAGCTGAGAAATGCAACCAAAGACCTCAAGAAGAGCCAGGCCAAACAGAATCCTCTGAGGATTTTGGATTTGTGTAAATGACAAGGGAGAATTATCATAGGGCTTTAAATAGTGATGTGGCTTTTGAATTTTACAACAGTCTCTCTGGTGGCAATACGAAGAATGGCTTGGATGGAGCACAGGTCAAAATAGGAAGACAGATTCTACCAGTGGTCATAGGAATTGAGAGAAATGGATCAAAATGAAAAATACAAAAAATAGAAGGAACAGAAGAGATTTAAAGGATGGTCATGGGTGAGCAGGAAAACAAAACAAAACAAAACAAACAACAACAACAAAAGAACAAGAAGTTTTCTCATTTCTGGCCTGAGGAGCTTGGTAGAAGGAAAGTCTATTCATTGAAGGGTGCCCTGAAGTAGGAGCAGGGGTTCTGTAGAAGACAGAACATTCTGTCTTGATTGGGTTAGCCTGAGGTACTTGTGAACCAAGTAGGGTTGCCAAGTAAGGATTTGAAATATAAATCAGAGCCCAGGAGAGATGTTCATGCTATAAATACGGAGTGAGGGGATATTGGTGTACAGAGGTAGTTGAAGATACAGTGTAGATGTACATGAGGGGAAATGTACAAAGGGACAAGAAAAGAAGAACTTTGGGCAGAGACCTGAAGAACAACCATTTAAATTTGATGACAGGTTTAAGAGGTGACAAGAGACTGAGAAAGGCAAGCAAAGAAAAAATGTAATAGCATGGGGTATGATGAATATTAAGGAGAGAGAAATTTAAAGATGGATGAAGTGTCAGCAGTACTGAAGGTTTCTTGGAACCTTCTTAGGTGGGTCTACTTCTCTCTCTCCCTCTGCCCCTCCCCACCACCTGTGCTGTGCCCACATGCTCTCTTTCTCTCAAATAAGTAAATAAAATCTTTAAAAAAAATTATCAGGTAGATTTAATTACATAGAAGTAATTGGTAGTCTATGTGAGGAAAATTCAGGTGATTGTTGGTGATGAAAGACAAGTGGGAGAAAGGTAGGGGGTTAGATGTCAGGAAATAAGGATAATACATATAAAAAAAACTTGTTTTAGGTGATTGGACTATAAAAAGGATGCAAGAAAAGCAGATGACAAGGGAGGAAAATAGGTATTTGGGACTTCAGAAGGTATTATTGGTTGTTTATCATATTAAATTAGTTCCTTTCAATGGGCAAGATACTAAAATTGAATTATTTTTCTATGCAATGAGTCATTTTGTTTATATCAGCAGTCATCAACTGTGGCAACCCAGAAGAGCAACCCAAAACTGGGATTGCATATGCCATCTTTTGCACACAATTCTTCAGACAGCTATTCTAAATAGTAATAGTTTTGGCCCTTGTTACGATACCTAAGGCTGAATCTGGACTCAGCAAGAAAGAGCGCCATGATTGATTGGTCATGTCTGCCATTTGCTCAGAAGTAGAGACAGATCCTGCCAAATACTTGCTGACAGCAGGCTAAAATCTTCACCTGGTAGCATAATCTTCCTAAAGGATGATTACTTGATAATCAAGTCAAAATAATTTTGGTATAAATTTTCTTTATGCCTCAAATCCCATTTGTTCTCAATGTAATATTTTATATATTTATAATACATGATCTATTTATTATTATTTTTTAATCTAATGGTATTGTCTCTTCGTATTTTGACAGTATATTTGAGCAGAGTTGTCTGGATTTGTAATTATGTTTTTAAAAACTCAGTACATTTGCACAGTAGTTGAAATATTTACATGCAATAGTTTTGTTAACATTAACTTTTCAATATTAGCAATAAGTGTATACTATTCAAATAAATATGCTACTTCTCTGAAAAACAGCTGATTGCAACACATTGCAATTTTGTTCCAATGTTGTCACTAAGAGAAATGCATCTTTGCAGATCATCTGAGATTCAGCCTGTGAACACAAACCTTGCCTGAACTGCAGATTACATCCACCTCATTGTCAGTATAGAAAAGGGGTCTAAATATGTGAGCTTTATTTCCTCACAGGTGAAGAATTACGGCAGCAAAAGAAAGGCATTGGAGGAATAAGCAAAGCATCAATTTTAAGACAAAGCATTCAACCTGAGTATTAAATCTGAAAGGATCAGAGTAGAAAAGAAAGAATAGATGTAGGAAGAGACCCCAGACTATCAATTATTTGGGTTGGAATTTTCCTTTGCCTTGAAATGGCAGATGTACCCCAGGGGTCATGTTCAATCACCCCGAGAACACTACAGCTGGACTTCATTGGCAAGATGACTAATAGACAATTAGAGCACAATAGAGGCCATTTATTTTCTGACCATGTCTTGAATTTGCCAGTCAGTTGAATCTTTAGAGGAAAAAACTCACTGTTTAGTTAGTTTTTTCGGTAGTTATGCCTTCTCAGTAACAGCTTTTTATTACCTAAATATCTCCCACTCCAACATTAAAGTGTTATATTATGAAGAACAGCCTATGAAAGAAAGTTAATTTTTAAAAGATATGCATTTTTTAAAATGTATTAGAGCAGAAATGACTTATCTCAATTGATTATTTCAAATACTATTAGAACACTATCACAAACAAATGCTACTCTTCATATAGTTTCACATGATGTTGCAGTTTTTAAGAGCATCTCCTTCAGTTTGGTTTTATTTTTAATAAAAGCTAGATATTGAAAAAGATTTGGCTATAATTTAAATGCATGTATGGTACAACAAAGCTCTAGGAAAAATGACTTATCACATGGATAGAAACACCAAAAAAAAAAAAAAAAAAAAAAAAAAAAAGAAAGAAAGAAAGAAAGAAAAGAAAAGAAAAACAAGGTTTTATTGAAATTTGAAGAAACCAATTATTTAAATGGAACAGTGTTATTGTTTGAATATAGGCCTAAGTAAAACAGATTTTATTCATAATCTGCTGTTGGTATTTTTGTAATTGGCTTCAAAGGCACAGTCATAATGATAAACCAGTACCTTGAGTCCTGTGAGCTGAGTGACTTAATAGAAACCTATAAATAAATAGGATTCATAAAGGCTTCTGTCTGTACATATGGGGTTATTGGATTTGAGATCAATGAACTTTCTTTGACCACATCCACAAGTCATTTGTAACCACTGGGAAACTTATTTTACTAAGGATGATCAATATTTCCTAGAAATGTAAGAGGCACCAATGTTGATACAAAAAAAAAAAAGGAAGTAACATTGAGAAAATAGAGTTCTTCAGAGAATTCCAGTTGCCAACTATCTAGAGAACCAAAAATGTGTAACTCAGAATTTTCTAATAAAGTATGTAAGAATTATCTGTTCTATAGTTGTCTAGTATAGAGTACTGTCAAAAACATTGTACCCAAGAGGAAAGGTTGGAATGTGTTTTCTAAGTAAATGCCTGTGTATAACAAACTCTTTTCTTGTTAGCAGGAGAAATGACTAAAATTATCAGTGTAAAGATTCTATCGTAACAGATATAATTTGTTTCAAATAAAAGGAATTTTACTTTAAAAATAATTTAAAATTTCATATCTATTTATTTTAATAATATTTTACATTTTGTTTTAACAATAGATATATTAATGTTATTTAACAATAAGTAATAATAAAATGTTTTATTTTTAATAATTTATGGAGACAGCTCAATTCATCAGAGTTACCAGAAAAGTGGCTACTAGTCCTTTGACTCTAGTGTTCTTGATTCATTAATTCAAGTTTCATAGTCTTTATGTTTTGTGTTTCAGAGGCAAATCATATGACAAAAATAACATTGTTCCTTCTTAACAAATTATAGAACCATTATTGTGTTATATGGCATGGAGTCACTAATCAATAACAGTATAAATCAGTCCAATGATATTTATAATTAACAAGTTCTGTTTACATTTCATCCTCCTAAAATGTTTAGAAATGGAATGATTTTTTTATGCACTAAAACATTATTTTGAAAATATTAGCAGAAATGCCTTTGAATTAAAAAAATAAAAATAAGAAACAATAAAATGATAGCGATTAAGTCACAAGTGTCTTTTGAATTTTGGAGTAACTCATGACTAATTATATCCATCAAAGTTAATTGACTATTCTTAAATACTCTGGCACTGCTTACAATGGTCCATCCAAAGAATAGGTAGCTGCATAACTTCTATTTATTGTGAATTCAAAATGAAGCAAACATTGAAGTGTCAAAATAATGCTATTCTTGAGTTTATCACTCAATATTATTTTTTGTGAAAGAAACAATAATGTTACAAACACACAGACAAACAAAACCTGACAAAATACACTCCTCCAAATAAATTTGAAACCATATCCTAACCCAGGTGCTAAAAAATCCATGCTTTCTTCTCTGTGTCATACTTGATATCTCCCTTGTTTTTCTCTTTTGAACACCACTGCCATATTGCCAACTACCCTCAATCCACACCAGCAAAGATGCTATCCTCTGTTCAAAATTCTAGCCCAAGGGCTCAGGCTCATAATTTCCAATAGAACATTAATATAGGAGAAAAAAAATCCAAGGAAATTTGAGAAGCAAAACTATCCAATTTTATAAAAATGGAGATGACCAATTCTATCACCATTTTTTTAATTTTGTAAGACTCTTTTCATTTAATTCTTTTAAAAAAAAGATTTTATTATTGATTTGACAGAGAGAGAGAGATCACAAGTAGACAGAGACAGACAGAGGAAGAGGGGGAAGTGAGTTCCCCAATTCGGGTTTTGATCCCAGGACCCTGAGACCATGACCTGAATCAAAGACAGAGGCTTAACTCACTGAGCACCCCTTAACTCAGGCACCCCTTCATTTAATTCTTAATTCAAGCATTATCTCATCTCATATCTTAAGAAGTTCCATTTTAAAGGAGAAATTGCCTTTAGAGAAGTATGGAAGTTACACAGTGTTCAGACCAGAGATGATGACAACTTCTCCCAGTTTCAAGACCTGCTACCTTTTAAGACATTGCTTATTTAATCACATATCAATAACCGTTTAACTACAATTGGGTTACACATTTGGACTTCCATGTGTACCTAAGAGGTGAATAGCAAAAAAACAAAAACAAAAACAAACAAAAAAAATGAAAAGCTGCAGGAGGAGGGAGAGTCAACAAGAATAGAAAGCAAAAAACGAATGGAATATTTTTCTATTTTCAGTTTCAGATGAGCATATACATTTATTCCTCATTTCTTGAAATTTTTTTTAGACTTTTCTTAAAAAAAAAGATTTTATTTATTTATTTGAGAGAAAGAGAGAGGGAGGGCAAGAAAGAGTATGGGGGAGGTTGTGGGTAGGGAGCAGAGGGAGAGGTAGAGCAGGTTTCCCACTGAGCAGCAAGCTCAAATGTGGGGCTCAATCTCAGGTTCCTGAGATCATGACCTGTGCCATCTTGAGACACTTACTTAACTGAGCCATCCAGGTTCCCCCTTTTTTTTAGCCTTGATACTTAGGAGAAATAATGGTATGGGAAAGGAAATAATACAGTTTTCTATTCAGGAAAGGAAGAAACCTAGTCATATCTATCTCTGGTGTTCTTTTCTTACACTTTTTCACATACCATTTTTGTTCACAGCTTTTTGTGTCTCTTATATTCCATATATTAGTCTATTATGGCTGCCATAACAAAATACCACAGACTGGGTGACTTACCACAAAAATTTAATTTCTCATAGTTCTGGAGGCTAGAAGTCCAAGATCAGTGTACTGTCAGGGTTGGTGTCTGGTGAAATCTCTCCTCTCCACTTGTAGAACTCCACCTTCTCAGTGTCCTCACATGGCTTGTCCTCTGCACATATGGAGAAAGTAAGAAATCTGCCAAGTACCTTCCTCTTTTTAAAAGGACATCAGCTCTATTAGATTAAGGTCCCACCATATGATCTCCTTCAATCTCTATGATCTCCTTATAGAACCTGTCCCCAAATGTAGTCAGGTTGGAGATTAGAGTTTCAATGTATGAATTCAGGAGAAACATAATTCGGTCCATAACATTCCCTTACCTGGTTTCAAGAATTGGAATAAAATGTCATTTTCTTTCTTTCTTTCTTTCTTTCTTTCTTTCTTTCTTTCTTTCTTTCTTTCTTTCTTTCTTTCTTTTCAATAAGGATGATTTCTAGGATAGGGTCTGATACATTCTGAGTATTTGCCAAATAAAAGAACTTGACAATAAACAGACAAACAGACAAACTTGATAGATGACACAAGTTTGTGTTTCCCCCACATGATTGAAATAAATATTGAGCAATTCTGGCCTTAGTGGGCCTCAAGCTGGGAAAAAGCATCTGAATTCAGAAATGGATGTTTCTAGGGGGAAGTATAATAGACCTGAGGTTGAATAAAAAGGGACACCTAGAGAAGATTAGATTTCCAAGTTAGATGCCAAACTGTAAGAAAACTAAAAATAAATTGCCATGGTTTTAAATATCAGATATATATTCAAGGCCAGAGCATTAAGGTAGATCAAGCCTAGATGGGATGCCATTGCCCCTATGTCAGAAGGCAGAAGTCAGAGCACCTGGGCAAATCAAAGTCCAAGAATGACTGAAGTCACAAATGAGAACAAGGAAGTACAGAGGAATACCTGGCAAGCATCAGACTGAACATTACTGGATGCCTAGTATTAACCCAATCTAGTTTCCTGCTTTCCCAGGTAAACCATTTCCCTTAGAAGAACATTTAAAAAATACATACTTTCTGTTGGTTGGAATGTAAATTGGTATAACCATTATGGAAAAATGGTATAGAGGTTTCTTTAAAAAAAATTAAAAATAGAAACATCATACAATCCAGTAATGCCATCAGTGGGTATTTATGCAAACAAAAGAAAAACACTAATTCAAAAGGATATCTGTATCGCTATGTTAATTGCAGCACTGTTTACAGTAGCTAAGATAGGAAAGCAATGTAAGTGTCCATCTATAGATGAATGGATAAAAATCATATGGTGTATATACAATGAAATATTACTCAATCACAAAAAAATGAGATCTTGCTATATGTAACAACATGAAAGTACTAGAGGGTCTTATGTTAAGTGAAATAGGTCAGACAAAGACAAATATCATATGATTTCACTAATATGTGGAATCTAAAAAACAACAACAACAAAACAAAACAAAGAAAAAACAAAAAGACTCATAAATACAGATAAACATTAGTGCTTACTAGAGGGGAGGGGAATGAAGGAATGACAAAATGGGTAAAGGAATTAAGAAGTACAAACTTCCAGTTATAAATAAATAAATCATAGAGATGGGGATGCAACTGAGAGTATACAGCCAATAATATTGTAATAACATTGTATGGTGACAGATGGGTGACTCTACTTAGTGTGGCAAGTATTTTGTAATGTATAGAATCACTATGTTGTATACATGAAACTAATATATAACTACTACTTAAAAAGTATTTCAAAAGTACCTGGTTTCTAAAAATTATAAATATCACATTGCTTAAATGACACACTTTAAAACAGACACACATTAATTATGTAATTCTAATATTAGAAAAAATGAATTGGCTGAAATGGAGAAGAAAGTGAGTTTAAATACATTATCAGAATTCTAATCACTGTCAGAACTGTGGTAAGTGAGACCTTCATCCAGAGACCCTAGATATAAGGAAGGAAGATATAATATATAAGGAAGATACGGGTTTTGTTGGATGCTCTTTCTCATCCCTCCCTTTTCTTTTTAATTTTGAGAGAATGAATTCTAAAAAAATCTACAAAGCATTTTAATTCTTTCAGAAAAAATGTATGTATATGAATAGAAAGTAATATTTATGTAAACTAATTGCTTGTCATTTTGTGGCTAAAGAATAAAGCTCATTTTTGCTTGTTGTTAAAGAACAAGAAACAAATGCATCAAATGAGTTCTACCAATCCAATAAAATTGTATTTTCTGTTTTATATAGGGATCTCTATGAAATTACTCCATCTACAGAAAAAACATTTTAAGCAAATAAAAAAAGGTAAAGATGGTATTATAAAGTCATACCAATTAGCTTTGCCTTAACACTCTCAGAAAAAATTATAAAAGTTTAACTGTAGAAACAAAAGTAATAAAATTTTATTACAACAAAGACAAATTAATATTTAGGGAAATGAAAGAGCTCTAAGATAACAATGTAGACATCGGAATATATTTCACATGGAAAAACAGCTGATTTATTAATATACTATTTTATGGAGCATATTTCTTAGATTTGTGTGGCATAAAAACAGAAGGAAAACCTTTAAATGATTTATCTTTAAATGGAAAAAGAAAATTCACCCAAGTGAGTATAATTTCACACAAAGTAGAAAAGTGGCAAGGGATTTCAAGCTCTTCCAAATCTGTGGTTCTCTTAATATAGGGGGAAAATACAGACAGTCACTTGAAATTCATGGAACTTTCCAGTCACTAAATAGTTTTTTTTTTTTTTCAAAGTGGAAGCTAGAAACTAAAAAGAAAACTAGAAGCTAGAAACTAGAGCCATACACTAATAAATGGAAGAAAACACCCATCTCATTATGGGAGACAGGGGTCTTTATCTAGCTTTTGAGTTTAAAACTTTTGACTATAAACAACTACTTCAAAACTTTTCATTTCATGGGCACCTGGTAGGCTCAGTCAATTAAGCATCTGCCTTCAGCTCAGGTCATGATCTCAGAGTTCTGAGAAAAAGCCCCATGTCCATTGGACTCCCTGCTCAGTGAGGAGTCTGCTTCTCCTTCTCTCTTTGCTCCTCCACACACTTGTGCTCTCTCACACGTGTACTCTCTCTCTCTCTCAAATAAATAAATAAGATCTTTTAAAAAGAAACTTTTCATTTGAAATCATTCCCCAAATTATTTTTTTTTTAAAGCTTCCAGTAAGTTTGGTGAGGAGTCCTGATGTAAGTCCAAATTCTGCCTGAAAGATTCTACTTAATATTAACTGTTCCTCGAGTTTGTCAGGGATGTTTTCTCAGCTTTTTGTGTATCTTGTATATCTGCATACTTTGTCCTCATTGAAAAAAAAAATTTAATAAGACTTTCCAAGATGGCAGAGGAGTAGAAGAACTTAGTTCTGTCTGGTCCCAGAAATTCAGCTAGATAACTATCAGATCATTCTGAACACCTGTGATCTGAACTGGAGATCAAAGAACAGAATTGCTGCAATTCTACAAATGGAAGTAGGTAAACTGCAGAAGCAGGTAGGAGGTACAGAGAAGTGAATTCAAGGAGATATATGGGAAGATATACCACAGGGAGTGGGTAGGGAGCCTCCATCACACACAACTACCAGAAAGTGACATAACAACAAAGTACAGAGTTAGAACTTTTAGAAGTCTGCTCCAGTGAGGGACACTGCACAGGTGGCTAAGTGGGGCAGAATCCTAAATCCTAAATCCTAAATCCTAATAGGACAGTGTGGTCTCAGGATCCCTAGGGTCACAGAAAGAATGGGGGTGCCTGAATGCAGGCAGGCACCAAGAGTTGCCAAGCATTGCAACAGGGAAGCTGGCTGCAACCAGCGAGCCCAGGATTGGACTTTCAGCTGAGGGTATCATAAACAATGAACCACAGTGTGATCAGACAACCACTCTCCAAGTAGGGAACCAGCAAGTGGCAGAACTGCGGTGAGATTTTCCTCCCTCCCCCAGAAGGGGTGGGATGAGTGTGTGCCTTAGAAGGACTTGGAGACTTAAACTGGCTTTGCATGCCTGAAACAGAAATGCTCAGTTATAGGCTGGCTGAGCACAGAGGACTGAAGGAGACCAGGGAGACAAGAGTGATTGACTGCTTTTCCCCTGAGGTTGTATTGAGAACTGGGGCTCTGAGATTTCAGCTCCAGAGCCAGAGATTAGAAGCCTGCATTTTCATTCTCATCTTCTAAAGTGGCTCAGAAAGCCTTCAGGGAACAGAAGCCACATAGAGCAATCCAGAGCCTTACTTAGTCTGGGCCCCCAACAAGAGTGATGCAGTTCTGCCCAGGACAAAGACACCTAAAATCAGTGCAACAGGCCCCTCCCCCAGAAGATCAGTGAAAACATCTGCCTAAGACCAAGTTCACCCATCACACATGACTGCAAAATTCAAGTGCTAGGTGAAAATAAGATATAGAATTTATGGTTTTTCTTTCATGATTCTTTAGTCTTTAATATTAATTATTTTTCCCTTTCTTTTTCAACCAATTTCTTATTTTATCAACTCTTTTGCAAATCTTTTTTTAATTTTCATTTTTACAGTTATATTCCATCCTTGCAATGTATTTAATTTTATTTTTGAATATATGTAAATTTTACTAGCTTTACAATTTGGGGATACACTTTCTTGTAACAGAACAAAATAAACTTAGGGTATACTGTGTTGCTCTGTTCTGTTCACCTGTCTGTCTGATTATACTCTTTTTTTTTTTTTTTTTTCCAGTTTCAGGTCTCTTCTGATTTGTTTAGTATATATTTCTCTAGGGTTGTTGTTGCCATTTTAGTATTTTGTTGTCTCCTTCATTTATTCTTCCCTGGATAGAAGATGGAAAAACTCATCTCAAAAAAAGAGAACAAGAGACAATATTGACTAAAGGACCTAATCAATATGGATACAAGTAAGATGTCAGAACTAAAGTTGAGAATAATGACAATAAAGATATAAAGATATTAACTGGGCTTGGAAAAAAAGATACTTGCTGGGCTTGAAAAAAGCATGGAAGACATTAGAAAATACCTTTCGGAAGAAATAAAAGAAATAAATCTAATCAAGTTGAAATAACAAATGCTATTACTGAGGTGTAATAAAAAATGGAGACTCTAATTCCTAGGATAAATAAGGCAGAAGAGAGAATTAATGATACAGAAGACAAAATGATGGAGAATAAAGAAGCTGAAAAAAAGAGAGAGAAACAACTACTGAAACATGAGAGGAGAATTCAAGAGATAAGTGATACCAAAAAACAACACAATATTAGAATAATTGGGATTCTACAGGAGGAAAGAGAGAAAGTAACAGAGGGTATATTGGAGCAAATTATAGCTGAGAGCCTCCCTAATCTGGGGAAGGAAACAGGCATTCAAGTTCAGGAGACACTGAGTAATCCCCCTCAAAATCAATAAAAATAGCTCAACAACTCAACATATAATAGTGAGGTTTGTACAATTCAAAGACAAAGAGAAAATCCTGAAAGCAGTTCAGATAAGAGTAACCTACAAAAGTAGAAATATTAGAATAGAAGCAAATCTATCTACAGAGACCTGGAAGGCCAGAGAGGAGTGGCATGATATATTCAGGGTGCTAAATAAGAAAAATATACAGTCAAAAATATTTTATTCAGCTAGGATGTCATTCAAAATAGGAGGGATAAAAAGCTGCCAAGACAAATAGAAGCAAAAAGAATTTGTGATTATTACACACCAAGAACTATTAAAGGGGATCCTTTAAGTGAGGACAGAACCCCAAAATAACATAGACCCAAAAGGAACAGAGACAATATATGGAAACGGTGACTTTCTGGGTCATTAGATGGCACTAAATTCATAACTTCTTTCAATAGTTATTCTAAAAGTAAATGGGGTAATGCCCCAATCAAAAGACACAGGGTATCATATTGGTTAAAAAAGCAAGACCCATCAATATGGTGTATACAAGAGAAGCATTTTACACCTAAAGACATCTCTAGATTGAAAGTGGGGGGTGGTGGTAAACCATTTATCATACTAATGGGCACCAAAAGAAGCTGGGGTGGCAATTCTTAGATCAGACAAATTTGACTTTTAAACAAAGACTATAATAAAAGATGAAGAAAGACAGTATATCATAATTAAAGGGTTTACCCAACAAGAAGATCTAACAATTGTAAATATTTATGCCTCTAATATGTGAGCAGCAAATTACATAAGCCAATTAATAACAAAATTTAAAAAACACATTGATAGTAATACAATAATAGTAGGGGACTTTAACACCCCACTCACTGCAAGGGACAGATCGTCTAAGCAGAAGATCAACAAGAAAACAAGGGCTTTGAATGACACACTGGCCCAGATGGACTTCACAGATATATACAGATTATTCCGCCTGAAAGCAACAGAATATACATTCTTTTCAAGTGCATATGGCACATTCTCTAGGATATCACATACTGGGTCACATACCAGGTCTCAACTAGTACCAAAAGATTGAGATAATTCCTTGTATATTTTCAGACCATAGTGCTTTGAATCTTGAACTCAGTCACAAGAGGAAACTTGGAAAGAACTAACATACATAGAGGCTAACAAACATCCTCCTAAAGAATGAATGGGTCAACAAGGCAATTAAAGAGGAATTTTTAAAATGCATGGAAACAAATGAAAATGAAAACACAACTGTTTAAAATCTTTGGGATGCAGCAAAGGCTGTCCCAAGAGGGAAATACATAGCAATATAAGCCTTTATCAAGGAACAATAAAGTTCTCAAATACACAACCTAACTTTACACCTAAGGAGCTGGAGAAAGAATAGCAAAAAAAGCCTAAACCCAGCAAGAGAAGAGAGTTAGAGCAGAAACCAAAACCAAAACAAAACCAAAAGAACAGTAGAACAGATCAATGAAACTAGAGCTGGTTCTTTGAAATAGTTAATAAGATTGACAAACCCCTGGCCAAAGTTATCCAAAGGAAAAGAGAAATGACCCAAATAAATAAAATCATGAATGAAAGACTCAAACAAGAAAAAATAGAAAACCGGAACAGACCCACAACCAGCAAGGAAATTGAAGCGGTAATCAAAATTCTCCCAACCAACAAGAGTCCAGGGCTGGATGGCTTCCCAAAGGAATTCTACCAGACATTTAAAGAAGAAATAGTACCTATTCTTCTGAAGCTACTTCAAAAACTAGAAATGGAAGGAAAATTTCCAAACTCTTTCTACGAGGCCAATAGTACCATGATCCCAAAACCAGACAAAGACCCCACCAAAAAGGAGAATTACAGACCAATGTCCCCAGATGTAAAAATTTTCAACAAGATATTAGCCAATAGAATTCAACAGTACATTAAAGGATTATTCATTTCAACCAAGTGGGATTCTTTTCTGAGCTGCAAGTGTTTCAACATCCCCAAATCAAATCAATATAGTACATTAATAAAAGAAAGGGAAAAAAAGCATATGATCCTCTCAATATATGCAGAAAAAGCATTTGACAAAGTACAGAATACTTTCTTGATTAAAACTATTTACAGTGTAGGGACAGAGGGAACATAACTCAATATTATAAAAGCCATTTATGAAAAGCCCACAGCAAATATCATCCTCAATGAGGAAAAATTGAGAGCCTTCCCCCTAAGGTCAGGAATAGGACAGAGATGTCCACTATCACCACTGTTGTTCAAGATAGTACTAGAAGTCCTAGCCTCAGCAATCAGACAACAAAAAGAAATAAAAGGCATCCAAATTGGCAAAGAAGAAGTCAAACTCTCACTCTTTGCATATGACATGATACTTTATGTGGAAACCCAAAAGACTACAAACCAAAATTTCTAAAGCTCTTACAGGAATTCAGCACTGTGGCAGATATAAAATCAATGCACAGAAATAGTTGCATTCCTGAGACAGAAAAAATGGAAATTAAGAAGTTGATGCATTTAAAATTACACCAAAAGCCATAAGGTACCTAGAAATACCTAACCAATGAGGCAAAGGATCTGTACTCAGTAAACTATTGTCTTTTCATAAGTAAACTTATGAAAGAAATTGAGGAAGACACAAAGAAATGGAAAATGTTCCATGCTCATGATTTGGAAGAGCAAATATTGTTAATATGTCTATGTTACCTAGAGCAATCTACACATTCAATACAATCACTATCAGGATACTTTTTCACAGAGCTGGAACAAGCAATCCTAAAATTTGTATGGAACCAGAAAAGACCCTGAATAGACAAGAGAATGTTGAAAAGGAAAGCCAAAGCTGGTAGCATCACAATTCTGGACTTTATGCTATATTACAAAGTTGTAATCATCAAGACAGTATGGTATTGGTACAAAAACAGACACATAGATCAATGGAACAGAATAAAGAACCCAGAAATAAACCCTCATTTCTATGGTCAACTAATCTTCAACAAAGCAGGAATGAATATCCAATAAAAAAGAGAATCTCTTCAACAAATGGTGCTGGGAAAATTGGACAGCCACATGCAAAAGAATGAAACTGGGCCATTTTCTTACACCACACAAAAATAAACTAAAAATGAATGAAAGACCTACATGTGAGACAAGAATCCTAAAGAACACAGGAAGCCACCTCTGTAAACTTGGTTGCAACAATTTCTTGCTAAAAGTGTCTCCAAAGGCCCAGGGAATCAAAGGCAATAATGAACTATTGGACTTCATCAAAATAAAAAGCTTTTTTTTAGCAAAGGAAACAGTCGACAAAACAAAAAGACAACTGACAGAGTGGGAGAAGATATTTGCAAATGTCTTATCTGATAAAAGGCAAGTACCCCAAATCCATAAAGAAATTATCAAACTCAACACCCAAAGAACAAATAATCCAATCAGGAGATAGGCAGAAGACATGAACAGACATTTCTCCAAATAAGAGATACAAATGAACAATAGACACATGAAAAAGTGCTCAACATCACTTGGCATCAGGGAAAAGCAAATAAAAATCACAGTGAGATACCACCTCACACCAGTCAGAATGGCTAAAATTGACAAGGCAGCAGATGACAGATGTTGGTGAGGATGTGAAGAAAGGGGTACCTTCCTACACTGTTAGTGGGAATGCAAGCTGGTGCAGTCACTCTGGAAAACAGTATGGAGGTTCCTCAAAACGTTGAAAATAGAGCTACCCTATGACCCAGCAATTGCACTACTAGGTATCAACTCCAAAGATACAAATCCAGTAATCTGAAGAGTCACCTGCACCCCAATGTCTATAGCAGCAATGTGCACAATAGCCAAATTATGGAAAGAGCCCAAATGTCCATCAACAGATGAATAGATAAAGAAGTGGTGGTATATAGATATACAGTGGAATCCTACTTGACCATCAAAAAAATGAAACCTTGCCATTTACAGCAACATGGATGGAACTAAAGGGTATTATGACAACTGAAATAAGTCAATCAGAGAAAGACAATAATCATATGATCCCATTCACAAATGGAATTAAAGAAACAAAACAGAAGAAAATAGGGGAAGGAAAGGAAAAATAAAACAAGATGAAATCAGAGAGGGAGACAAACCATAAGAGACTCTTAATCAGGAATCAAATTGAGGGTTGCTGAAGGAGAGAGGTGGGGGGGATGAGGTAACTCAGTGATGAACATTAAGGAAGGCACATGATGTAATGAACACTGGGTATTACATAAGACTGAATCACTGAACTCTACTGCTGAAACTAATAATACATCATATGTTAATTGAATTTAAATAAAAATATTTTTTAAAAATGAAAAAATATTTTCAATGAAGTAAAAAAAAAATGAGTAAGTTTGGTGAAACCACACCTTAGTGTCTTAGAAATTCATCTGGATAATTCAGGGACACCTTTTAAAAGCTAATTTATTTTTTTTACGATTGTTTCTAAATTACTTATTCTACCATACTTCAGTTTAAGGCTTAACTTTTTGGAGTCATTGATGCATTTGCAGACCCTTTCTTCCCTAGAAAAATGCAAACATAAATATGCAAAAGACATTTTATTTCCAAGCGCACTTAGAACTTTAGGTTCAGAATCTCTGGCTTATACCCTTATTTAACCATGTCACCACTTGGAGTGAGAAAATTTATCAAGTCCTGTTATTTGTTTGCTTGTTTTTGTCGTCCATAAGATAATTAAACAATAGAAAGGACAATCATTCATTTTGCTCACTAGGATGATAAACCATAAGTCTATTAAGGTTGTGTCTCATACAAAAGCACCTGGAAGTGAGAGTAGAGATAGGGTGAAGGTTGACATCATCAACTCATGAACCCTGTAGCTGGGCTATCGTTAGTCTGGAGGATGAAGATATTTATTTTTTCTAATTCATCTGCCTAAAAGGGTGTGTTTTCCATTGTTTCTGGTTGTTGTCCTGCTTTGTAGGAATTCTAATTTGACCATTTTTGTGCAGTAGGCACAAAGAAAATTACATGCATACAAATGAGTACACACACACACACACACACACACACACACACACAAACTGCCACTCCCACCATGGCAGTCATACCAAATTAAGAAAATTCTGATCATTAAAAATCGCAATCTTATTATTCTGGGACTAGTTTTCATTCTTTCCTTTCAATCCCCTTTCCACTAAGAAAAATGCTTCTTTCTTTGTTCATGTTTTCAACTTGCCATCAATGACCAAGATACAGTGAAAAAATATTTAGCAAGACAGATTCTCTTTCTTCCTAGAGACTATAGTCTAACAATGAAAGGTCACTTTTAGTTAATAGGAATAATTACATTGTATTCCTCATAGCTCTGGACACAGAATTATATAGAACAAAGACTTGGGATCCCTATGTGTGTGTGTGATGGCTTCATTTCCATCACCCACAGGGAGCTAAGATATTTAGCATGTATCTCACTCTTGAACTTGATTGCTTCTCTTGGATTCATGCTTGTTGAAGCCCATGTAATGATTCTGAAGCCAAACCTTGCCCATGTAGGAAATCACATCTGTTCCCTCTGAGTGTCTGCCCTACCTCAGTAACCATTTTCAGGTGGTTTTATAAAACTGAAACTTTATGAGTCCAAACAACATCATTTTGCCACCTTAGTTAGGGTGTCTACTCCAGCAGATAGTTCTGACTAATTGAGTTAATACTGCTGGGTTTATACTGGGCCAAAACCTTCATGTAAAGAGGAAATCTTTCTGTGGCTTCCATAGGTTTTCCTTCAATCACAGAAGACTGTGGGTGCTGTAGGCTTGGGCCTTTTATTATGTAAGGAGCGATTTTTCTTTAGGGAAGAATTCTTTCCTGTCTTTATGTGTATTGGCTAAATTGGTAGACTTTTTAATACTCAAATTTAATGCAAATTCAGTCTCCCTACCACGTGTTCACTAAAATGCGATAAATATTTATTGCTGCCGATGAGTTCAGGAACCGGAATTTGCCAGCACCTACTGTGATCGACAGCTGCAGAAGAATTGGATGTAGTCATTGTCTAGCACAAGCCCCCATGTGCTGCAAAAATCTGGAGAAGCTATCACAATGGCTAGTGTATGGCTCTCTGCCCCTCCATCCCAGGTGTTATGGGTTAAACCTCCCTTGTCACGGTCCAGCCCTGACAGCATGAAGCAGAGTTAAAGTTGTTGCAGATGCTTTTGATTCAAATTCATGCTGAGCTTTCCCTGATCAGCATGTTCCTTTGGGCAATATCACAATTTCATCTTGTTCAAGCTGTCTACATTCCTGTTTACTTAGGTTTGCAAATGGAACTTTAGCACTCAAATTAGTACTGACAGTACAACCTGCAAGTGTTCTAAATCCTCATTTGCCTTCATTCTGAGGGACAGCACTCTATTTTCAGAGCAATATTGATTTATATCAAAATTGCTCTCATGGTATGAAAACATAATGACATGAAAATTCATGGCATGAAAACTCTGCTTTCTCGATTTTAAATGTAGCGATCTGGGTGTTAAAATCAACGTTATGGGGATCTCACTCCTTGACCACCAGCATTGTTTTTTTCATTTGTACTGTCTATTTTTCTCATGAAGTGCAGATACACGTGTAAACAAGAGAAAAAAGATAGGATTTTCATTCTTGTTTTGTTTTGTTTTACTTTTTCTTTTTTTCCTTTTATTTCTTTCAATAATGCATGAAAATGATTTTTCTTTCAATAATGCATGAAAATGATTTTTTTCCTTAATATATAAATAATGTCTGACTTCAAAATTTTCTTTGGCTGGGGTTCTGATTGCACTATCTGGAGATTCAGTGCCATGATAAGCTGAGGGTAGGTGACATCGCCCCTAGCAGGCAGGACAGCCAATGAAAAGAAAACCTAGAGGGAATGAACCATTCATCATTCTGGATCCATCCTATTGGATGGGAAATCTTGGGTAAAGTCACTAAATCATAGGGTTTCCTTTTCTAAACAACATCAGTTTGTAGGGGAGCTGTGGTTCTTGCTTCTGGCCTACCCCTGCCTCTCATAATCACCTCAAGAACTTTAAAAAAATACATACTGTGGTCCGTCCAGATGAACTTAAATCAGAATTTCTGTGCGTGGAGTTGAGAATTGGTAGTGAAATGCTACAAGCACTTGGATGACGAAAATCCAAAGTTCTCTTTATACAAACAACCTCCCATTTTCAACCCACACCTCACATGGGATGTCAGCTCTAAACAGTGTCTCTAAGTCTCGAGAATTTCTGGAATTCTGCAACACGAATAAACTTACCTCTCACTGCAGTTCTTCTGGAAGCTACTTATTCACCTTTCTCAGCAAACTTCCATGCACTTTCTTGGATTAAAAAAAAAAAAATAGTTTCTATCTCTTGTCTGTTCTCATCTCCTCATTTGGAAGGATTTCTACTTCTTTCGTTCCACTTATTAGCATAATGGTGTCTTGAGAAAGAGTAGAGATCTATTCATTCCATCCATTGTGTATAATGAGACGCCTTTCCTTCTTGAGCCTCCACTAGAGAGCTCAGTTGCTATGCATCTGAGAAAATGACACAATGCACCTTCAACCTTCATTTTCCTCAGAGAAGCAAACTCAACTATTGTATATCTTTAGTCATTTCTGGTGTTGTGAAGGGAAGAAACATGCCACATTATCCCAGAAGCATTCTTTTCTTCTTTAATCTTCCGTCCATCTCCCTAAGTCTGTCGATGCCCTCTCTTTTCCAGGCTGTCCTTCACAAATCTTACTTCCATTTTCCCTAGTGAGAGGTCTTTCAAACTTCTTACCGACAAGCTGCGTTACAGCTGGTTTAATGGAGAAATAATAACAATTTCAAAAGATTTAGGAAAGAAATTAGAATATTTTTTAAAAGGAGAAGTTCTTTTTGAACAGTGCTAGAAACCATTCTTCTTTATCTTAAAAGCACTGTAAAGATGAAAACCAAAAGTCCTTGTTGACTTTTTAAAATAAAAGTAATGGAATACATGATCAAAAAAATTCAGAGTACTAAAAGGGAGAACATGAAATTGGAAAGCTTTTTATCACCTCCCACAAGC
Source organism: Mustela nivalis (assembly GCF_964662115.1). Taxonomy (NCBI): domain Eukaryota; kingdom Metazoa; phylum Chordata; class Mammalia; order Carnivora; family Mustelidae; genus Mustela; species Mustela nivalis. Next base: position 92,737,165 of record NC_139030.1, on the reverse strand, counting down.
ATCCACTCCAGGATAACTACTCTTACCAAAGTATTAATATTCTATTCCTCACACGTCCATGTATACAGAATTATAGGTCTAGATACCTATATTACTAGTAATAATATTTTTGATACATAAAAGGAATTGTACAACTAATGTTGCTGCTCGCTTCTTTTGTCATTTAATATAATGTGGAAGTCTAGAAATAACTCAAACTTGCACGTTCAATTTGATGCCTGTGGAAGTGTCTACAGAAAGTGAACAGGGAATATTCGATCATCATGAAGAATGCACAATATCCAACCAATCTTCTTTTATCTTTGAAAATCTGAAAGCCTTTCTAAAAAGAAAACTTTTGTGTAAAATTATAAACTTCTCCTGTCTCAAGCTATTTCTCAGCATTGGTTTAATTATAATTTTAATTACCTTTTTCTTACTTTTTTTTTTTTTCAGTGTTAGCAGTACTGGAAAATTCAGATGGATTACTGATGCCACCTCTAGAGATATACCTGAATTCAGCTCAAAACAAAATCACCTTGATCTGTAAACACTTTAATAAACTTACTGAAGCTTAATGACTTCAATTGTTTTCACCACCACATATGTCCCTAAAAGCACTCTAATTTCATATGTTTCACAATTATAACAAAAATAATTATTTTCAACTTCAATATTTTAAATCTGTGCAAGTATCAAAAATAAAAGCAACCTAAATACAATGTATGATTAATCACATTTTTAAAAATTTGAAACTGTGGATTGTATCTAGAAGTTTATCACAATTTTATGACGTGTGTGTAGGTGTGTATGTATATGGTTGACCCTTGAACAACATGGGTTTGAACTGCATGGGTCCACTTATATGTAGGTACTTATTTTTATCAATTCAGTACTGTACTGTAAATGTATTTTCTCTTCCTTATGGTTTTCTTAATAACATTTCTTTCTATAGCTTACTTTATTATAACAATACAGTATATAATATATACAAAGAAAATATGTCTATCTATTTTGTCAGTAAGGCTTCCAGTCAATGGTGGATTATTACTAGTTGTTTCTGAGAAGTCAAAAGTAATATATGAATTTTCAATTGTGCAGGGGGTCAGTGCCCACAACCCCTGCACTTTCTAGGGTCAACTGTATATTTATTTGCGTATGTATAAATGTGCATATAACACATTCATTTATATGCTATATAGCATTTCCACACACACACATACACACATGTTTTTGGTTTTTAGAAAAATGAAAATGGAGATCACTGGCAAGCTGAATTATCTTTATTTATTTATTTTTTTATTTTTAAGAAATCTCCATGACCAGTGTGAACCGTACATGTGGCTTCAACTCATGACTCTGAGATCAAGACCTGAGCTGAGTTCAAGAGTTGGAGGCTTAACTGATTAAGCTACACAGGCACCCCTTGTGTTATCTTTTTAAAGTATTCTTTTTTTGGATACTAACCATACATTCTTCTAGTTTTTCAAAATTAACACATTAGAGAAGTTCTAGAAATAAAATATAATTCTGTCAAATTGGTGCTCTTTTTTTTTTTAAGATTTTATTTATTTATTTGACAGAGAGAGATCACAAGTAGGCAGAGAGGCAGGCAGAGAGAGAGAGGAGGAAGCAGGCTCCCTGCTGAGCAGAGAGCCCGATGCGGGACTCGATCCCAGGACCCTGAGATCATGACCTGAGCCAAAGGCAGCGGCTTAACCCACTGAGCCACCCAGGCACCCCAAATTGGTGCTTTTAAGAAATCTGTGTAAACCCAGAAGAGTGGATGCCAAACAGAATTCTGATTATGGGGGGGGTATGCTTTTGTCCAGTTTTTTAATGTATTTCAACATATAGTTATTTCATATAGAATAATTTTAGGACTGGTTGGCTAGTATATCCAGTCAGGTATATAATGTCTAGATTTTAATAAAATGGTCCCAAGCCAACCCCTCTTTAACTTAGAGTTGTGAAAAAAAAAAAAACATAAGGAATGCAGAAGAGACTTTCTCTTCAAGAGTCGGCACTAGGATTTGATCATCCAGAAACCAAAGAAGATATGAACAGTGACCACTTTATGAAAACTAAACATATTAGAGGTTAACTATAAAACTGTATAACAATTTAGTTCCACCAAATAGTTCTTAAACACCTATACTGTGTTCAGAACAGGGCTAACTCTGTGGGGCAAACTAAAGGGGTGCTGTCTTATACTTTATATGTATATGTATATTTGTATGAGAAATGGTGCATTCAGTTTATAATACATTGATTTTGTAGTGCCTGTAGGTCTTTTGAGTGAAGATGTTTAATAGTGAGCTCTTTTGAGTGATGTCTAATAGTGAGTTATTTCATGAAAATGCCTGAGCGAGTTGCAGAAATTAGATTTAAAACACGAATCAATTTTGAGAACAAAAACAATTTAACTTTGAACATTAGAATAGGAAATTGATGATTTCTGCCAATAGCCCAGCACTATGCTGGTGATAAAACACCCTCAGGGAACTGATTGTCTTACTCTAACTTTTCTCTTTTCTTTTCCTATTCCAGGACTTGGCCATCTAAGGTCTTGTGGTTTTCTTTCTAGAGTCCCCCCACCCACCCACAATTTGTTTCCCTAATCATACTCTCAAGTCATGGGCGAGGTCATTAGGAGGTCATCACTCAGCTTTGTTGGTGCAGAGGTGACCTACAATAAATAGGGATATTCCCCACTCTCTCTTCATCGTTTCTAAATTCCGTATTCATGCCTGGGTGTATAAATGATGAACACAATACAACGTACTTCTGAGAGTGGATTCCTGCTTTTGGACCACTGTTTGAAAGTTATAGGATCTAGGTAGGGATTATAAGATGTGGACCCATTTTTGTAAGGACTAAGTCCATAATGATAGAAAAATGGGATAATTTAAAAATTCCCAAAGAAAGTATAGAAACTGAGCAGCTGTGGTTATAAGAAGTTGATAGTCATAACTGAGTTTCTAGGTATACTGGAATACAATATATTAATAAAGTAAGAATGAAAGTTCAGAAAAAATCCCTTCCTCATCACTAAATATGTAGGAGTGATACACCTTGATTTCCATTTGCACTGTGGCTACATTCTATCTGGTTGGTGCTGTGCTTGCAATGAAATCAACTGTGATTAATTAACTCCATTAGGAAGCTCAAGTATGAAATATTTCAAATCAACTCAAAGTGCACATTTGAACATTATAAATGGTTCTAAACTTCAAAGCCAATCCATCATCTTCTTCAGAACTATGTTTTCTCCAGTATTAATATTGCCTCCAATTATGCACATTTTTGCACATAACTATTAACTACAGATTTCAGAGAGAAGAGTCTCGGGCTCAAAATTACAGTCTTAAGATGATTTATCCATCATTTCTCTTTATAGCAAAGTTATGAGGATAATACCTACAACTTTCTCTTTGTGGCTTTGGTACCTCCATTCTTTCTAGTTTCCTATTTCTAAGATCAGCCTTTCAGATTTTCAAGAAGACCTGTTTCAAAAAACTTAGATGATTGACAGCCCTAGCCATTGTGACTTTGGATTCATGACTAGTGTCTGCATCGAGTCCACACTGTCTTGGATTGTTCCCAGTTCATGACTGAGCATGGCAGGGGTACTAGTGCCTAGGCATTCTTAACAGTACTCATCCAAAGGATAACCTTACTCAGGGACTTCCTTTTAGTCTGGTCAAATTTATTTGAGAAATGCACTTCAGTATGAGACTTCTTACTCAATCCTTCCTTTCACAGGTGTCACATCCTCATCTTTGTGTGAATATTCCCCCTCCTACTCCTTCTCACTCTTCTTATCTTTTACAGAGCTTTTCCCTAGTAAATCTTTTGTACCTCTAATTCAGTCTGCTTCTTAGAAAACTCAAACTGACATGTTCTTTATTTTATAGGATTTTTGTCAAGGCCCCTTAAATGTTAATGCTTCTCATGATTCCATCCTCCATTCTTTTTACTTTACACCATATATCATTTTAGTTGTTTCAATATATAAAATAAAGTTTCCGTTTATTAGTAGATCCACAATCTTTATCTCTAACCCAAATCACTTTATGGGCAACCACTGTTAGACATCTTCACGAAACAGCTCAGTATTGGACATCTTCACTTGAAAGACCTACAGGCACTACAAAATCAACATATTATAAACTGAATGTACCGTTCACACCAAACCCACTCTTATTGTCCCACTCAGTAAATTCCAACATCATTTACTGAGAAACACTCAGTTACTCAGGTCAGAAAGCTGGTATTTCTCTGATTTCTTTATCCTCCATCTCCTCATCTAATCATCATGGTCTATCCGTCCCCTCTTCTTAATACCTCATGCATTTATTTTTTATGTCTCACATTACTTAGCTATTGAATTGATTAACTCCATTAGGAAACTCAAGTATGAAATATTTCAAATCAACTTACAGGTCACATTTAAGTTGGGGAATCTGAATGCAGTAGTGTACTGGGAGAGGTGCGTGGTGATAAGTGGAAATGTATGCTTTGAAAGGTCCCCTTTCCCTGTTCTGCTTGGCTCCGATAACTAGTTGGTAATCAGGGATGAAACCACCACCTTTTTCTTTCACTTCATATGAGAAATTGAAAGAATCTATGAGGGAAAACTGAATAGCCCACAAGAAAGGACATATAGACAGTGGTTTTGGAAGGTTCCCTAAGAATAAAATGTCTGCTGGATCAGCTCCTTTTGTAGCAACACCTACCAATGGGAAAGTTCTTCCATGAACACAAAGCTTCCATGCCACTTTTTAATGGTTTTTGAAAGAATGAACAACAAAAGAATCGCCAACTCTCAAGCATAGAAACAGAATGAAAGCACTTTCCCAAAAAAATTTCAAATGCTTAACTTGCATTCATCTTTTATCTTACCTTCATCTTTTATCAGGGAAAAGAGAGGAGACAGGAATTAATCAAGATGAAAAACAAATATGAGAGAAAGAAGATCCACAGGAGAGAACAAAGAAAAACCAAGGCTGAGCTCTGCCTGAGGCTCAGATAACAATAACCCCAGTAGGAGCGCGGAGAGCTCCTGGAGGAATCCTTCAGTGGAAAGGTGGGAACAGAGGTGGATGTACATGACCAAAGTGCAAAATAGCATTTAGACGCTTAGTAATTCTTTTAGATTTTCTTGGATGCTTAGTAGTTCTTTTAGATGGCATGGGAAGTATTACTTGTGGAACACAGGAAATTAAGCAAATGAAATGACAATAATTATCTCCAGGAAATTAAAAAAAAAAAAAAAGGAAGGAAATATAATCATAGAACACAGCCTAGAAGAGAACAATGTGAATATAATCAAAATAAGATGAAAACTGAATATAGACTTAACCAAAAGTTGTCATATTAAAGTGAACAGATTCATGAAAGTAAATCAACCTTATTAAAAATAATTATACAGGTATCTTAAGGGAGAGGGAAGATGGCTCTTCAAAAAGACAGATGTTCTTCAACATGAATGGACATCAGAATCATTTTGAGGGTTTGTTAAGACAGAAATTACCAGTTCTGATCCTCAATAGGCCTGGGGTGGGACCTAAGAATGTGCATTTCTAATAGATTCCCAGTGAGCTGCTGCTGTGATCCGGGACCCACACTTTGACCACCACTGCTGTAGGATATTTCACTTGCTATGCAAGATTGACTGTGGCCTCTCTTGTAGCAGGGCTTATTTTTAATAGATCTTCAACAGAGACGCTTAGGATACGCAAATGTTGTAAAAACGTAGTAATCACGGCATTACCCGCCCTCCCCTTCCCCACCATATTTGTACACTTACTTTAGTCCTTCTCTGTCGCCTAAGGGAAACAAACAAACAAATCTTATGTAATGAAAAAGGGGCTCAGTTAATCTACAAAGTATAATCATAAAAAAGTTGTGGTGGTTATACCTTTACATAATTTGACACATGTAAGAAGAGAAGTAATTCCAATTTTTGCATTCATTTTGGTCCCTTGTATACTCCTTTGGGCATATAACACAGTTTTGAGGCTTATATATGTAGATTTCTTAATCTAATAATATATTCACTTAGGAAATCACAAGTGAATGCATGGAGAAATCCTGTTTTCCTGACTCATCTGACAGATACCAAAACTGATGAAGAAAGAAATTTGAGGCTGGATCAGTACCTCCCCCCAAACCCACCTTATTTTTCTCAGAGAATTGAGTTTTAACTATTATCTAGGGGTAAGAAGTCAGAAATGAATATTGAGCCAACAAAGAAGGGTTTTGTGTGAATTCATCTTTGCTTGATCCTTGAACCCACAGGAACAGTCTTGCAACATTCAGCCAGATGCAAATAGAATTAACCTATATTAATCTCTGTTCTCCAGAGGGAAAAATATCATTCTTAAGTATCCAAAACAAAAATCACTGAAAGAATAAATTTAGGTAATCCTACCAAAGTATGCTAATTCTTAATTGGAATACCCATCACTCTTTAATTATCCCCTACTTATGTGCTCTTATTCAATAATGCATTTTGTTACTACTAGTTTTTTGTATGCAAAACTGTAATGTAGCATTTTGGGTTGAGGGCAGAGGGATCATAAACCTTCACATTTTTCTAGTGTTTTAACTACTTTTCCAAAGCACTTTCACATCTGCTACACTTATAATTTTACGTTTAGAGCCAAGAAGAAATGCTTTGTTTTGGTTTCTTGGGGAATCCCCGGCTTACTTATATTTCCTAAAGTAGTCCAAGTTTATTGAAGGATAAGTCTCCAGTCCCTCTTCCCGTCTAATTACTTAAGTACAGACTTTAAGGCTAATCTCCTCTAGCACTTATCTCTCCCTGGAGGCAACTACCGAAGGTAGGAAACAAGCTGGTCTGTAGTAGTGGACAAATTGGCAACCCTAGTCTCCCTCTTGTGTGAGTATTAAAAGGAGCTGAGGTTAAATGTGAATCCTTTGTGATTTCACACGGAGATGATTCCAAGAACTGTAGAAGTAAGTAGAGGCTTGTCATTACCTCTCAAACAAAGTAGCCCTTTTCTCACAGATACATTCCTATGGGATGCTTCCTAAAAGGCATAAATGTAAATCATCCCAAACTAGTGGCAAATGATAGAATGCATTACTCTACTTATGACTTAATTTTAAAATCTCTGGGCTTCTCAAACATTAAAGAGAAAGATGTGAGCTGCACAGTGGTACAGGACTCACGTTTGTTTACTTTCTTTTAGTAGATGCAGTATGCATGAAATAGTTCTTAACTTTTATTATGATGATTACTTTATTTTTTGGTCAAAGGCTTTTTAAGACTCTAATTAAATATACAGATCACGTCCTCAAAGAAATCTAATTCAAATATATAAACATTTTGCATATTATCTCAAGTGATTCATATACTCCTTAAAACTCTGTTCTGAGCTTTAGTTTAAATGATCTGTGACAGTGACACACATACTATTTTTGGAGTTGAAGTAGGTTCAAGTCTTACCATGTCATTTACTAACTCTTTAGCCTTGTGTTAGTTGAACTTTCAAGTTTTCAGATTCTCCACTTGTAAAGTTGAAGCCTCATAAGGCATGTTCTTCTTCACAGAAGAATAATGGTAGAAATATGCCTACTACTTTAATTGTCAGGACAGCCACCGCACCTGAAACAGCACCCTGATTTTCTTGTGGGAAGATATCCTTCACACATTTTGCAATGATCTTGGTAACATAGATATTCCAATATCTTCTGGCCAAATGGTGGCACAGGGGAAAATGTCACACTAGAGACTCCCTTAAACGTTGAACATAGTGCTATAAAGTTTGAAGTTGTTTTACCTGGTTCATTCTAACAGCAGAGTTAAGATTATCTCCTTGAATTCCTTTATTCAAAAGACTGCAGATAAAACCTGGCAATCAGTTGGAAATAAAGCAAATAATTTTTTTCTTCAATAACTTGTTATAGGTATAAATGCATAGACAAGCAAATATTCCTTGATTTGACAGCTTTAATTGTCCCTACTAGAGAGTTTAGTCCATGAGAGACAGTACATCATGATGCCTGACTTTTACCTTGGGGCCCGGCACCTAGACAAATAACTGGCATGCAACTGGTAATCAACAAATACTTGTAGAATGAAAGGAAGATCAGAATGAGGTGAGACCAGGGAGATAGGGAGGAGCCAGATTTCCTAAGAAGTTTCAGACCATGGGAAAAAGAATGGTTTTAATTCTCTCAAATGACTAGACAGTTTTAATCAAGGAGAATTTGATCATTGCTTAAAAATATTCACACTGGGTATTTCTCATACTTTCCAGATCCCACACTCAATTTTATAGAAGGCACACAACACTTAAGTACCTGAAACACTAGTCTAAAAATTAGAGCATGTAAAATTACTGAGCTAGAGAAATAATACAACAATGATTATGATTTTTAAGAGATTAGAAATTCCATCCATTTATTTCTATCAAATATTTAATGATTTATGATAATGTTCTTATTAATAAAGAAAATTTTATTAAATCTTCACAGGAGAGTTAAGACATCTCATCTTGCCAAGTGTCAATTCCATAAAGATGCTTTACCTTTTCTAACGTATTAATTACATTTTATTATTAACACTTTCTGGACTTCTGTGACTCCACGGACTCCTCTTTTGATGAGAGGAAAATGTCATTTCCCATATTGAACTGAATTGTATACATGTCCTCTGCTAGAATTCTGTCTTGCAGCATTGAAGTCACAATGTCTAGGAGGTCACAGGGATTGTCCCTTCCACCTGGTAACTAAAATAATGGGAGGGCAATATTATAAGGATTTTCAGTTCCCCCCTTCAAATATTACCTGTCAATTAATATAATGCCAATAAAATCTGTTTTCATTTCTAGGATTTCACAGAATAATTCTAATGTTCATTTCAAAGAATACCTACATAGTCTAAGAGAGTTTTGAAAACAGTAGCAATAATGATGGGTATTTGCCCTTAATAAATTAAAATGAAGTCACAGCATTTTATAGCATTTATTTTGAAATCATTATAGATCCACAGGAATTTGAAAAGAGAGTAGAGAGGTCCATATGCTTTTTTCCCTGTTTACCTTAATGGTCACATCATACTTAATTTAACCACTATCAAAACAAAGAAATTAACATTGTTATATTATGTCCATTTGGTTTTATGTCATTTTACCACATGGTTAGATTTATATCAACACTACTGCAGTCAAGAAATGGAGCTATTCTGTCACCACAAAGCAGTGTCTCATCTTACCCACATTAAAATAACGGTTTTCTCCACCTCAGTCAGCCTCCTGAATCTGGTCAACTCTGAGACCCTGACCTGAAAAATTGAGAGCCTCGATGAATGGTTAGGGCTCCAACTGGCCAAACCAGCTTTCCTGGCGTGCACCCTTAGTATCAAACTTTGAAACTAGCTCAAAAATTGTGGGTAGAATTTTGCATACCTAAAAAATAATTAATAAGTAAAGATGTTGAATCGTAAGTAAAATCAACTCAGGAGGACATGGTTTTCTAAATCTTATGAACCTATTTTAAAGCAAGTGATCAGCCTAATGGTTTTCTTCTGAAGGTTTTTAAGTTTAATTAAAAATACAATTTCCTGGGGCCTCTGGGTGGCTCAGTGGGTTGAGTTTCCTTCTCTCTCTCTGCCTGCCTCTCTGTCTACTTGTGATCTCTGTCTGTCAAATAAATAAATCAAATATGTTAAAAAATACAATTTCCTGAGCTTGTTTCTTTTAGAAGTTCTCTTTTTGCAGTAGCACAGTAGGTGATCCTGATATCTTATAATAGGTAGCCAAATTTGATGACCTTTGAGTACCACTATGATAAATACATATGTGTAAATATATAAAATATATATAATGCTTCTATTCAGTTACACAATTCCATAGCATTTTTTCCACTGTATTGAAATTTTGTCTGTTTTTTCTTACTCGTAGATTATATTCAGCTGAAAATACACTGAAGTTGTATGATTCTTCCTCTACCCTAAAAAGTATTTAAGATATTATGTTACAGACTTTTGGTTTGGACAAAATGGTATGGATTTAGTTTTTTTCTGCTGCCGCTAAGTACAATTATAAATTCTGGAAGTAGCACACACACACACACACACACACACACACACGAAACAAAAGGAGACTTCTGAAAGCCCTAACATATCAATAATTACTTTACATGTAAATAGTGTAAATACACCAGTTGAAAGGCAGAATTGATTCTAAAAAACACAAACCAACTATAGTCAATTCTCATTATCCACAGCAATTATGTTCTATAAGGTGACTGTAAATACTAAACCATTGTTTCTAGGGGAAACACAGAGTTAGGTTCCTATAAACCTTGGGTCACCAATTTTTATTATTAGCTAATTAAACATAAACTTGTTTTATCTGTATTTATGTTTAAAGACACCCTGTTTAATATATATGTTTGATTCAGTAGCATTGAATTCATGGCCATCAGCATTACAACTCATGCCTGAATGACACTTATCTAATACATAATTTCTTTTTTTTTTTTAAAGAAGATTTGTTTATTTATTTATTTATTTTAGAGAGAGTGCATGAGTGGAGAGATAGGCAGAGGGAGAGAGAGAATCCTGAAGTAGAATTTCCAACTGAGCACGGAGTCCAACATGGGCTCCATCCAGGACCCTGAGATCACGACCTGTTCCAAAATCAAGAGCTGGATCCTTAACAGATTGATCCACCAGGTACCCCTAATTTGTAATTTCTCTATAAGGTATGTTACAGCCTTCTTATACTTAGGAACATTAGCATTTCAGCACTGTGATTGGCCATTATAAATAGTGAAATCACCAACAGGAAGCACAAAATTACAAAAACAAAACTAAAAACAATGTAGCACTAAATAAAGCATAAAAAAGATACTTGGCTATATAGTAGGAGAGCCAAACAAGAAGACAGAGCATCACCTTAATTCCACTCTAGCCAGGAACATGTATGCTGAGTGGCAAGTTTTTGTTTTTGTTTCCATTTTTGGTTATCATATTATGAATTATAGTTGATATGCAGTGCTATATATACAGATGTACAACATAAGGATTTGGCAATTCTATGCATTACTCTGTGCTTTCACTGTAAGTATAGTCACCATTCAACATTATTAAAATATTACTTACTATATTCCCTATGTTGTACTCTCATACCACTTTTGTGACTTATTAATTTTATGACTGGAAACTTGTACTACTTAATCCCCTTCACCTATTTCAATGTTGAGTGACAAGTTTTTTGCACTATGCACATGTCCACAAGTGGCTGTGAAAATATTACAGGTAATGTTTTGGGGTTAGAAATAAATTTTAAGGGGCGCCTGGGTGGCTCAGTGGGTTAAAGCCTCTGCTTTCGGCTCAGGTCATGATCCCAGGGTCCTGGGATCGAGCCCCGCATCGGGCTTCCTGCTCCACAGAGGAGCCTGCTTTCCTTCCTCTCTCTCTCTGCCTGCCTCTCTGCCTACTTGTGATCATTGTCTGTCAAATAAATTTAAAAAAATAAATAAATAAAAAAAGAAATAAATTTTAACAAGTAGGTGAATTTAGAAACACAGCATTGTGAATAATGGAGACTAACTATACCTGCTATTTAAGAGAAACACAAGTGAATTTCACTGATACAGGGAAATTGAAAGTAAAAGGATAGAAATGATATACTATGCAAAAATTATTTTAAAAAAGAAACCAAACAGGTTTAAAGCATGGCTTTATTAAAACAGGTAATAAAGACTTCAGAACAAAGAAAATCACTAGAGACAAAGTTATATAATGGTAAAAGGGCCAGTAAGAGATAATGATCTTAAATGTGTATACATCAAGTAATAGATTCTCAAAATACAAGAAGCAAAAATTGATTAAGCTGAAAGGAGAAATAAAGAAGTCCACAATTTTAGTTGTAATTTTAACATCCCCTCTTGGCAAATCATAGAACTTCTAGATTAAAATTCAGCAGTAAAAAGATCTGAACAGAACACTCAACCAACAGAATCTTATTGGCATATATAGAATACTTCAGCCAATAACAGCGAATAAATATTTTTTTAAGTATCCATGGAATATTCACCAATATAGACTATATCATGGAGATAACATAAGCTCTCAAAATTTTTAGAAAAATGAAATCATAGAGTATATTCTCTGACTATAACAAAATCAAACAAAATCAAGCAAAATAATTAATTAATTGATTGATTGATTAATTTTAAAAGTAAACAATTTAAAAAATTAAAAAAAATTATGGGGTGTCTGGATGACCTAGTTGGTTAAGCATCAGACTCTTGGTTCAGCTTGGTTCAGATCAGGTCATGATCTCATGGTCTTGGGACCCAGGGTCAGTGTACTATCTGCCTTGGATACTTTCTCCTTCCTCCTCTTCTACTCCTCCCTACTTGTGTGCTCTTTTCTCTTTCTCTCTCTCAAATAAATAAAACCTTTAAAAAATGTTCAAAAAATTTAAAATTCTTAAATTTTTTTTAAAAAATGAAAAATTCTCAAGGAAAATATCCCACACCCAGACAGATTAACTGGGGAACTTTACAAATATATATAACAAATTACTAACATCAATATTACACAAAGTCATACAAAAAATGTAAGAGGAGAAAGCAGTTCCTAACATATCTTATGAAACTAGAATCCTGCTGATACCAAAACTGGTCAGATAGTACAAAAAAAATATACCTCTCATAAACATAGGTGTAAAAATCCATATAAAAGTATTAGCAAGTTGAATCCAGCAATATATAAAAATAATGATACATCATGACCATGTGGGATTTATTCTACTTACGCTAGCTCAACACTAAAAAATTCCAGGATTATAATTGGCTGTATCAACAGGCTATCACAGAAAAATATGATTATATCAATTGACACAGAGAAAACATTTGATAAAATCCAAAATTCATAATAAAAACTCTCAGCACATTATGAATAGAGGAGAATTTCTCAACTTGATAACCAACATCTACTAAAACCCTACAGCTAACATTATATTTTGTGTGTGTGAAAAACTGAATGTTTTCCTTCTAAGACTGATAAGAAGACAAAGGTGGTCACTCTCACCACTCCTGTGCAACACAGTGTTGGAAATCCTAGCCACTAAAATAAGGAAAGAAAGAGAATAAAGGCATAAAAATAGGAAAGGAAGAAACAAGTTATTCCTGATGGCAGATAACATAATTGCCTACATTAAAAAAAAAAATAAAAACCTAAGAAACCTATACACATAAAAATGTTTTTAGAACTAATAAAGTGAATGCAGAAAAGCTGCAGAATATAAATTCTAGGGGCACCTGGGTGACTCAGTCAGCAAGCTGCCCTCAGCTCAGGTCAGGTCCTGGGATCGAGCCCTGCATTGGCCTCCCTACTCTGAGGGAAGCCTGCTTCTCCCTCTCCCACTCCCCCTGCTTGTGTTCCCTCTTTCTCTGTCTCTCTCTCTGTCAAATAAATAAATAATCTTTTAAAAAAAGGAATATAAATTTGATACATGAAAATTGATCACATTTCTATGTACTAGTAATAACACATAAAAAAAATTAAAAACCCAATACCACCTATAATTGAAAAAAGTGCTCTCCTTGACCCAACTTTCTTTAGGCTTGTCCCAGCATTCTTCTTGACTCGGCCTCAGTGTTGGCCTGCCTGCAGCAAAGAGTCCTGATAAGCCAGTTCAGCAAGAATCCTTCTGCCCTCAATGTTTGATCACCATTGGTATCTAATCACGTTCAACATCCCTTACTCTTGATGTATATGTTCTTGTCCTAACATTAGTAAAATTCCTGTTAAGTCAGCTTAGCAAGAATCCACTTTCCCTTGGTGTCTCCTTTTAATAATTTTCTATCTGCTGAACCCCTCATTCTACTCACTGGCTATAAATTCCAGCTTGTTTTTGTACTTAGAGTTGAAATCAGTCTTTCTCCTTTACTGCAATAGAGTTGACCTTTACTGCAATAGTTCTGAACAGAATCTTCCTTATCACTTTAGCAAGTGTTAGAATAATTTTTTTTTACACGATCACTCCAAAAGAAAAGAAAATACTAAGGTATATACCTACAAACGAACAAAAAAACATGTGCAGCGTTTATATAAAAATTTTTATCTTTAGTATTATTTTGAAAAATGCTTTTATTACCTGACTAGGGCATTTTGCTAGATACTCATGTATATCTTGAAGGAGGAGGAATGACAGCTTCACAGATGGAAGAGCTACTGAGTTAATTGGAACACAATTCTGCACATAAATTATCGTTTGCAGAAAATGATGAGGGATTCACAACCACTCTTTTCTCTTAGCTGCCCCTCCCACCCTAGTTTAATAATTAGATTTATAAAGAGTTGGATGAAAGCTGGATGCAGCTTTGGTATTCCACATAATATACTTGGGAAACACTTGTCACTCTCATTGGACCCTGAAACATATTCAGAGAGTGAACAGAAAGAAGTTATTGTTATTAAATAATGCAGCTAAAGCAAAAGGTTCTGATCAGTAGTACTCTATACACCAAGTCATAACCAACTTGCAATTATAATAAACCTGAAAGATTAGAGAGCTCTGAATAATGGAATTTTATCCACGTGCCAGACACACTGTGCATTTTTTCTTTGTTCGTTTGTTTAAAGATTTTATTTATTCATTTGACAGATCACAAGTAGGCAGAGAAGCAGACAGAGAGAGGAGCAGAGAGCCCGATGTGGGGCTCAATCCCAGGATCCTGGGACCATGACCCGAGCCGAGTCACCACTGAGCCACCCAGGTGCCCCTGTTTTTTTTGGGGGGGGGTGGGTTTTTTTTTTGGCGGAGGAGGAGGTGGAATGATTTCTGTTCTTGGACTTTTAGAATAACATCTTTGTCTTTGGGGATTCTCAGAAATATAGAAAGAAAATATAAAAGCATGAATTCTCAGTTATTTTCTAACACTGCCAAAATCTCTCTATGGCCTTAAAATAAATCTGAGTTCTTTAAGGTTTCCTGTATAACATTGGATTAATAATATGCATTATCTATAGGCTGAGCTCACTAAAAGAAACATGCATTATAGAAATAAATTATTCTTGCTTTATGGGTGTCATCATTTGACAGTACTATGTATCTTTTTCCCATAGAATTTTCTGGGTAATAGAGGCTTTTACGAGACTGCATATTAACATTCACAAATGATACAAGAGTGTCTGGTAAGTTTGGCATTAAAGGAGACAGAGAGTGGGTTATTCTGAGAAAAGTCATTTGAGATCATGATTTCCCACAGCCGTACAAATGAAGTCATTTCAGGATTATCTCCTAAGAAATGGCTTATTTTAAAAAGAATTTGTAGATGATGATATTTAAGGCTGCCCCAGTTAAAGTTAGGTAATGTGACCATAGCCAATACATTTTCAGACGAGATCGGGCGCGTTCAGGGTGGTATGGCCGTAGACTGCCAATACATTTTCAATGCTAGCCCTAATTTTCTCCTTGTCTTCTCTTTCTTCCCAATGCCCATCTCCTGAGATCTCTCTCTGTCTCTGTCTCTCTCTATGAGAGAGAGAAATGAAAGTTTGCTAGTGATAGTTTTCTGGCTCAACTCATTAAAATGTAGAAACTTAAAGATGAAAAGGAGATTTTACACATTGCCTCAAAATCTTAACAAAAATTATCTTGGGATTCAGTCAGTATATAAGAAAAGGTTATAATGTATAGTGAGCTTATTTTCACTTTTTTAGGCCTTAATAGTAAAAGTTTAAAAAGAAAAGTAGATTGATCTTCCTAAAGATATTCAAAGACTCCAAATAATCAGGGAGTCCGGAAATAACACAAAGAAAATAAAGACCAGACCGCATGGGCTATCTGAGGCACATTTTTTCTAGGAAATAGAATAAAGATTCCACCATGAAGATCAGCACAGGCTCATTTTATCCTAAATTCTTTGAGAAGTTATTTTCTTTCTCTCTGCTATTCTAAGATTAACTCTTCTTAGAGTTAGTCTGGTTGTAACGAGCAGTAAGGCAGTACTTCCAGTTTCGTGGGTTTTGTTTTGCTTTTTTTCATCCCGTTATTCATTCTGTATGGGAACAAGTGAACATGGTTGTTTTCTCAAAACCTATCCATATTGCTTATTGTGACTCTAGTCATCAACAAGAAGCACACACTTTACCGCAGTGGTTTTCAACTGACAATGGAGGAAAAGGATAGCTGGATCACATGGCAAAATTTCCTAACTGCTGAGAAAGCCTTCCTTAAAGATTCTCATGGCTGTTTGGTTATAAGCAACAAGTGAACAGGGACTGCCTGCCTTGAACACTTTTTGCCTGGAAAGGTAATTGGTTGATGGAGAGTGGGGGAGAAGCAAGTGCCATCTCTCTTTTCAGAACAAGAAATACGACTGTTATGATCTAGTGTTACTAGTGTGAATACCCTATTCTCAGTTGTACTGCGGCACATGAAAGAGAACTATCCCTGTGCATAGAACATGACACTTCACCATTTTGTTTTTAAGTAGGCTCCATGCTGCATGGAGTCCAATGCGGGGCTTGAACTCAGATCCTGAGATCAAGACCTGAGCTGAGATCAAGTGTTGGACCCTCAACAGACTGAGCCACCCAAGCCCCAATCCCCCCATTACCATTTTAAATGCTTCTTTTAAGGAGAGAAAAGAAAGTTATCATAAATAATATTGCCCTAAACATAATACGAACTCACTGTTTTGAAAGTTGTCTTAGAACTTAGGCCATGCCATTCTAATTTTCATATTATTTAGAGTTCCCATCTCAATGGTTCTTAAAAACAAAAACAAAAACAAAACAGTTACTAGGCATTGAAGTGAAGCAATGATTAGAATGTTTATTCTTTCTGAAGAAAATGGCTGCTATAAGTGTATTTGTGCTTTTGTTTCTCAGTCAAATTAGAATTCTTCAAGGTTTCTAGTGCAATTCAAGAAAAATACAAAAGCTGGAATTTCAGACTTGAGTTCAAATTCTCGATCCTTAACCAGGTAGTGTGGACTCTGGAAAATCAAGTCAAGCTCTCTAATGGAAAATCCATTTCCTCATCAGTAAAATTTGAATAATTATTTTAAAGTGCTTATCACAGCAACTATACAAATTAAGTACTCAATAAATGGTAGCTATCATATTTATATGAGATTAGCTCTGTAAGATATTAACCATTAAGTCAATATATATTTAAATATGTGTTTGATTAAAATGGGAAGTTGTTGATTTAATTTAAAAGTTAATTTGCAATAAAACAAACACAAATGCTTACAATTGAGATATTTGGTAATTATTTATAGATTATTCTAGGTTTGCTGCTAAAGGAAGCTGAAACTAAATGATAAAGGAATCAATTCTGATAAATCATAAATTTTATTTTATATTTCAGCACATTATCATGAGATAAAAATAATAAAACTTTCACATCTACACTCTAAAAATTATTGGATTTGTATTTCGTATTCTTGGGGGAAAATTTGTCAGTGTATGACATGAGTCTAATAACAAACAACTGCCACTTGCCTTAGGCTGCTGATGCTTATGAAATACTAATATATTCCAGAGAAGGAAAGAAAGGCAAGTGTAAAAAGCTAAAAGATGGGGTGCCTGAGTGGCTCAGTTGACTAAGCATCCAATTCGATACCAGGTCGGGTCTTGATTCTCAATCTTGGGGTCATGATTTCAAGCCCCATGTTGGGCTACATTAAAAAAAAAAAGAAAAACTAAATGAAGACAAATATGAAAGAAGCAACATTCCTAGGGAAACTAAAAGTCATTTTGTTTTTTAAAGAATAAGGAAAACACAGGGTTGGTCATATCTTGGAAGAGTATTGTTACCATTCTCTGTCCATCATTGCTTCTTCAAAGTGCATGGTACAAAAAAAAAAAAAAAAAAAAAAAAAAAAAAAAAAAGTAAAATGTAGCTGCTCATTGACACCAAGGAATCTGTATTCTCAATGTTTGAATCCTAGGTAAAATGGAGGAGTTCTACTTACCTGCAACTCTCTCTAAGAACTCAATTTTCTTCCAGTGATTTAGCTGAATCTAAGTTGAAAGGAAAAAAAAATATATATATATATAAAATAAGAAAATTCCATTTTTGTACTTGAAAAAATCCTCAAAATAATAATTTTGAAGAACTGAAAACCTAAAGCGACTTTTTTTTTTATTTTGAATATCTTTACTTTTGAATCTGTTTTAGAAATGTAATAGTAGGGGCGCCTGGGTGGCTCAGTGGGTTAAGCCTCTGCCTTCGACTCCAGTCATGATCTCAGGGTCCTGGGATCGAGTCCCGCATCTGGCTCTCTGCTCAGCCGGGAGCCTGCTTCCTCCTCTCTCTCTACCTGCCTCTCTGCCTACTTGCGATCTCTCTCTCTCTGTCAAATAAATAAATAAAGTCTTTTTTTTTTTAAGATTTTATTTATTTATTTGACAGAGAGAAATCACAAGTAGATGGAGAGGCAGGCAGAGAGAGAGAGAGGGAAGCAGGCTCCCTGCTGAGCAGAGAGCCCGATGCGGGACTCGATCCCAGGACCCTGAGATCATGACCTGAGCCGAAGGCAGCGGCTTAACCCACTGAGCCACCCAGGCGCCCAATAAATAAAGTCTTAAAAAAAAAAGAAATAGTAATAGGAAAAAAAATTCTGTTTTACTGTGTTTCTACTCATAAATAACTGAAATTAACACATCAGTACTGCATGTGTATTGCATGAGTATATATTATTGCATATAATAATATAAAACCAGAATTAGGCTTTAATGTTTGTAATTCAGCTTTCTAATAGAGGTAAAAATTATGGGAAAAAAGAGAGTTCTGAATGGATGAAAGGGGGAAGGTAAGTTATTTAGCTTTTTTTAAGGTCCGTTACCACAAAAACATTTTTAAGAAGCACCAGAGGAAATGATGTAGTCAAGAATTGGCAAGCTTGGGGCGCCTGGGTGGCTCAGTGGGTTAAAGCCGCTGCCTTCGGCTCAGTTCATGATCCCAGGGTCCTGGGATTGAGCCCCACATCGGGCTCTCTGCTCAGCAGGGAGCCTGCTTCTTCCTCTCTCTCTGCCTGCCTCTCTGCCTACCTGTGATCTCTGCCTGTCAAATAAATAAATAAAATCTTTAAAAAAAAAAAAAGAAGAAGAATTGGCAAGCTTTAAGGATCTCTGGTTCATTAAGTTTTATATAATGTAAAACTTAGAATCTTTGGGTTAAATTCATGAATGTTTGGCTTTATTATTATTAATATCAATATTATTTGTTCTCTTATTCTTACAAAGAAATGAAAATTAATGCTTCTTCCAATTTTCTTGCCAGCTTAGATATAAGACAGACAACTCCGTTACCAGCTTATAGCACAAAGGAAGCTGATCAAGTTTTGTAAAAAAAATATGAACTTAAATGGGTAAATAATAGGACAGTGAAGGATAAAAATAATCTCTCAAAACACAAACATTTCCAAACTTTTGTCTCTCTCAATTTGGGAATGAAATTTTATTTGTCCATGTTTTCTCAGTAATTCATTGTCAACAATTTGAGTAGAAATAAGGTTAGATCAGAAGTCAGGAGACCTGGGAGTCCTATTTTCGTCTATTAATATGGCATAAGATTTAGGATGAGACACTACTGTATAAAGCATCATAAAATTTTAATGTCAAAATGTATGATCTGTAGCCAAAATTAAAAAGAAGACATATGAAAATAATTGATGGTCTCAGGTGGGTTTCATACCAAAAAGTGAAAATTTGTTTTGCTCTGGGCACCACGTTTTCAGTTTCCATTTCCTTTCTACATAAATATATAGATGAGCTCTTCAGAGAGCACCTCTAACATTGCTTTGGTTTAGAAATAACCAGAGCAGATGATTTCATATCTTATTTTAGGCACTCAAACCACACAGCTGCATTCCTTGCCTTTTTTTGTTTTATTTTGTTTCTGGATGAAAAAAAAAATCTTAAATAGCAGTGATGTCATATCTATGTTCTTTAGACACACAACTGCATCCACAGCTCTCAGTTTCTCTATGTTTGGGGTGAGGGGGTAAAGTATCTATAGTTCTGGAAAGTAGAGTACCTTTTTATGACTTGAGAAGTACCGGCTATCTCCGTTTTTATCAGATCTCCACAATTGTGATATTCTTTCCTGTGTATCTCTCTCACCACCAGGAAATGAAATACTCACCATTTTAACTTTCTTGCCAGCTCTTTCTTTCTCAGTATCAGGTAATTGTTAAGCCTCTCCCTACATGTCTTTGTCAGAGCTTGTTCCCATAATAGTTTTCTTTGAACTTCATCTGAGCTTATAACCGTATCTTCCCTGATGCACTTCTCCCAGACTCAGGTGCCTCTTCATAACTTCTTTACAAATAGGTTTAGTCTAGTCAGTCCTGTTCATATCAGAAACTAATTCCCACCTTTGACCTGCTTTTTCCTAGACAGGAAAACAAGTATGGGAGCTGCTTCATTAGTTTTAAAGGTATCAATTATCTACAGAGGACTAGCTCCTTCCTAACATCATAGATATTTCTTATGGTGGGAACCTCACAGCCACATATGAACCTTCATCCCAATTTTGAGCAGCCTTTGTTGATAGGAAGATTTTCCTCTCAGTTTGCCAAAATTTGCTTCTGTGAAGCTCTTACTCATTGGTTCTCATTTTGCTTTCTGTGTCCAATCAGAAATACATCTACTCTTATTTCTACATGATAGCCCAGGTAGGCCAACAATTCCTGGTGTCCCATTTGGCCCTAACAGGAAAACAGTATTATGTAAGAGCTATAAATAACACTGCATACACAGTCTATGCTACTTTACCTGGTCATTTAAACAAGGACGTGTTAAGAAAGTGTCTGATTCCTTGTTTATGTTATTGTTTATAGTTGAAAGTGACTCTGACTGGAATCCAGGCAGAGTAGGATGTCTGTGTTCCTTGGCTCAGGCTGCCATAATTAAATACCACAGATTTGTTTGGCTTAATAAATAGAAATGTATTGTCTTACAGATTTGCAAACTAGAAGATTGAGATCAAGTTTTTAGCAGATTGGGTTCCATCTCTTGGCTATGAGGGAAAACCTGTCCCAAGATTTTCTCCTGGCTTCTGATGGTTTGCTGGCAATCTTTGGTGTTCTTGGTCTTATAAACACATCACCCTACTCTCGTCTTCTGGTTCACATGATATTCTCTCTGTTGTGTCTGCTCTATGTTCAAAGTTCACGTTTTCATGAAGACATCAGTCATGTTAAGGTAGGGCCCAGCATAATGACTTCATCTTAAAGTGAACATCTACAAAAACCTTATTTCTAAATCAAGTAGCATTCTGAGGTACTGGGAGTTAAGACTACAACATATGAATCTTAGGGAGACTCAATTCAACCTATATAACAATTTGGTACAGGTAAAATGGTCGATCAGTGTCTGATAGTAAATGTTTGATAAATATTTTCTACTATTGTTGTCCTGATTGCTCAGAGTGAGCTAATTTAATGTTATAGAGCCATTTGTGCAAGAGAAGGCCCTCTGACTATCCGCAGTGATGTGGATTGCCCTGCCTCTGACTGCAAAACTCCAGACACATTCTCCTGCTAGGACTTGCACCTCCCATGCCTTAGATAAGAGCTTGATATTCAAGCAGAGGACTGGAATGTGGGAGCCTTTCTTCTGAGAGGGGGTAGAAAGCTGGAAAAAGCATGAAGACCTCACACAGAACTAGACCACCCATACGAACCACCAATCATGAATTCATTTGCTAATGGGAGTCACTTCTACAAATTTCTGTCATGCTAGTTGCTTGGCCACCATGGACATAGACCGCCCTGCACATTTGGAGCCTCAGCTCTAGGATAACAACCCAAGCAGTTCCAGCAGCATGTTTATGCCATAGCACAGTTTGTTTCTCATTAGCCAGTTTGCTTTTCTCTGAACATGATCCACTTTGACTATGATCCCTTTAAAAAGGTCCTTGGATTGGAAACAAGACTTATATAGAGTGAGTGGAAACAAAAATATGATTTTTCTAGACATTATATTTCTTAATGCTTATTACCTTTTTTCCTTTTTTATGAGACTGAGCGCTACCTATTGCATTTATGAGGCATCTACATTTTTTTTAAAGCAGATGTATCAGAATGAATTCATTGTGTTCTCTGATGCTTTCTCAAAAGTATCTCCTAGTCATGATAATGAAAATGCATATGCCAGTGAAACAAGCTTTGTAGGGTAGGGATGATGGTCATAATGGTGATGGTGACAATGGTGATGACGATAATGACAGGTGGATGGATGGACAGATAGACAGATAGACCTAGAGAATTATTATAAGAAATTCAATTTAAGTAATAGTGGGGTTTGGCCAGGAAGTCTGAAATCTATAGGACAGGCCATCAAGAAAGACTATAAACTCCAGCATGACCAGGTACTGGAGTTCACAAGCAGAATTTCCTCTTCCTCAGGAAAATCTCAATTCTATTCATAATGTCTCTTACCAAGAATCATGAATCATGAATCATGGCCATCCAGATCATGCAAAATAATCTTTTGTTTTAATATTTTATTTATTTATTTGACAGAGATCACAAGTAGGCTGAGAGGCAGGCAGATAGAAAGAGGAGGAAGCAGGTTCCCTGCTGAGCAGAGAGCCCGATGCGGGGCTTGGTCCCAGGACCCTGGGATCATGACCTGAGCCAGAGGCAGAGGCTTTAACACACTGAGCCACCCAGGTGCCCCCAAAATAATCTTTATATAAAGTCAACTGATTGCAAATATGAACCACATTTACAAAATACCTTCACTACAATATCTAAATTAGTGTTTGATTAAATAACTGGACACTATCACCTAGTCAAGTTGACACATGAAACTGACCACCACAGAGACTAATTCCCACTCTAAAAATTACTTATGGCTGCCTGGAGTGCCATGTTCCGTAGGATTCTGAGGTTGCATCTAGCCTCAAAAGTAAGAGCACTTAGCAATATCTGCCAAGTGCAAGGGAAAAGGAATGGCTACATATAGAATTTACTTTTCTTAATCTAATAACAGAAATGGATAAATATAAACACTAGTAAAATAGAGTCAGCTGTGTTTAGTATCACAACAGAGAACTCACACAAAATACTATACTATCAAGAAAAATTCAGATGTATATCATGATGTAAACACCGTTTCTCTGGGGTAATACAAGGTATACTTTGTTTTTCCAGTAGTCAATTTTTCAATTAGAATATACAATTTAGTAAATGCATTGAACAGTAAAAAGTAATATTTAAAACATCTAAACAAAAATAATAGAGAGATGAAAGATGAGTTACCTTTTCTCTCAATGTTCACAACGTATTAATAAAAAAATACTGAAATGACATATGCATAGATTATTTAAATTAATATTTATAATCAAACTCATTATATTTCAAGTGACTGATATATTTGGAATTTCAATGCACATTTGTTGGTCAATGAACACATGACAGTGCAGTAATAGATGAGATTGAGATTTTGACCATGACAGGAGTTTCTGCAGGCTCACCGAGACCGTTCCCAGTCTGTGTGTACACATTCAATGTTTAGGCTCTCCTGACCCCAAACTTGGTCCCTCATATCCCCTTTTTGTAATGCATTCTGAATTCACTTTGTGCCTTGCATATATGTCCCCGCCAAACCCGAAGAGTGCCCAAAGCTCTTGTCGTTCTCAGGATGCTCAGGGTCCCAGGTCGGCCTACCCAGATCACTGGCAGAGCCCTTATTTCTCTGCGAATGGGTCACACTGCCATTAGATTGAGTACCCCTTCTAAAATCTTTCTGGTCCCCAAACTTTCTGCAATGCCTATTTCAGAGTCTTATAAAACCTCTCTAACTACATTTCTCCCATCTTCCTCCCAGTGGTTTTATCCCCATGTCCCAGAAACTCTCAAATCTGGTTCTTCTTTAATGGTGGTTTTACTTGTCTACTAAGTGCATGAATGGAAATTACTGATAGGAAAATGCTTTGTTGTCCTATATTCCTCAGTTACTGGCATCTTTCCAATTCTACATCTCTTTGACCCCATAAATTCTCCAAACTTAATGTCACATGTTTGCCTTAAATAGAGTTAATTGGTATAATGAGGCATCAATTGAAAAAGATACTTTGCGTTAGAAACAAGCTTGGAAAAGGTAAACTAAATTCTCTACCACAGGGATTTTTACCTCTGGGTGTGTCTGGAGGCATCCTTGGTGGTCACAGCGGGAGGAGTGGATGCTACTGACATCTAGTGGGTAGAGGCCAGGGATGCTGCTTGACGCCCTACAATCCATAGGACAGCTCTGCACCCCCCATTCTCTCCCCAATTCCACCCTCCCCCCCACCTCTAACAAAGGGGTGTGCAGCCCAAAATGTCAGGAGTGACAGGGTTGAGAAATCTAGAGATAAATAAAGGAAACCTCAAATTACTTTTTGGTATGGATGAGTAATAAAGATACAGGTGAATTATCAATCTGCATTTTCACTAAAAAAAAAACAAGCTTAAATTTAAATTTCTGAGAGATAGATTGTTTAGCTAAATGAACTTCCTGATTGTAAA
The DNA here is from genome assembly GCF_964662115.1 of Mustela nivalis. NCBI lineage: Eukaryota > Metazoa > Chordata > Mammalia > Carnivora > Mustelidae > Mustela > Mustela nivalis. The sequence goes on along the minus strand of NC_139030.1, from coordinate 92,712,661 downwards.
TTGTTTCAGCAAATGTGCAGAGTGTATTGGCATTTTTCTTGAGTGATTTTAACTATATTCCTGCCTAAAGGCGGTGGAGAAAATGCAAGAACATTTCAGGATTTTTATATTATTAGCATTCTGGGAACAACCGATACCAGTTCACAAAATAAACAAACTAAACCCAAAAGATGTGCCACTGCTCTGGGACTTTTTCCTGATTTTCTTTTACTGGTGTGGATTACGAAATTATCTTTCTCATATATCCATATTATGTCTTCAGTCTCATCACCGAAGTTTATAATATTTAACATTACCTGCAAAATAGCCTAACAATTGACTTTAAAAAATCTTAGCTCATTTTCTCAAAATTTGTATGTGTGCTACCCCTATGGTAAATAACAGCAATTGCTCTACTATTTGGAGTTAATCTGTACTCAACTCTTTGGAGTTGATTTGTATTCTTCAACATTTGAGCAATGAATTATCCTTCCAATTGATAGCTATTTTAACACAAAATACAGAAGAATGCAATTTCATAATATTCCTAGTAGATGCAGACTCCCCCCCCCACTCCTTTTTTTTTTTTTTTTTTTTTAACTGAGAGCTCTTCCTTATGGCTACATGGCAGTTCTATTCGTTGTCTTGTCGTTGCTTATTCTTTACTGAAAACAGCATTTTAAAATCATTTTAAATAAGAAAACTCATGTTAACTTACACTTGATGTCAGAGAAGGATTGATTTTTTTCAGAGGATGCTTGGATATTTGAATAGAGCTGGTGCATTCATTTTAATCCAGTCGGGAGAACTGACCTTTCCAGTGAGGAGTTAGGTGTATAAGTAGCACTGAGATAGCAACTGTAGGAAGCAGCTCCCACAGCTGAAGCTGGGAGAACAGAGAATAAGGTTGGACTGGTCAGAACGCAGAATTCTGGAGTGGGAACCTTGGAGGGGTCCTCTTAAGAAAAGGATTGATTTTTCTGGTAATTTTTCATAATTGTAATTTGTAATACTTTTAATTAAAATATTGAAAGTTCCTGCGTTAAATGATATTTGGTATTCCTTGACTATTTAGTGGCCATTTTGAGAGGTTTTGATGGCTTCTATTTTTTCCTAAGTATTAGTAATCTTTCCTTCCACTTACTTACCTTGCTTCAGGAAAGAATGTCTCTTTATATCTTGGATTATAGCTATGTATGTGCATGCCTTATCTTTCCCTTTAGATTACAAACTGTGGAAAACAAGTGTGCCCTTTTCCACCTTATATCTCCTGACATACTCAACCAAATTTCTGGAAATTAGAGTTGCATATATAACTATATATATAAATGAAGGTGTGTATCTTCTGTATCTATAATTAAAGAGAAACTGAATTGATACTGTAATATAACAGGAAACACACACACACACAGGAGGAAGCCAAGAATATGATATGGTTCTGGCATTAATGAGCTATGTGACCCGAGGCAAGTAATCTAATCTCTTTGGGCATCAAGTCTTCTAGTCTATGTATGATATTTTTACTCATACAACCTAAATATAAAATGAGCAATGAGCTCTGTTCCCACTTTCTCTAAGAGATAAGTAGAAATAAAGGTCCCTTATTCAGGCAAAAATACCTTCTGCTGCCAACTTTAATCAAATTCTTAAAGTCCTAGTCTTCCGGCAGCTGCTCTTTTAAGTGGAGAAAATAGTTGATGACAGCTTCCGGCCTTGGAAGCCTCCGGCAGTTACAGCTTTACAGGTCTTTTCAGTAGGATCCCCGGGGAGTCAATTCCTTTTCTCCTGGGTGTTCACCCTTGGATATCATTACTGCTCACTATCCTCCCTATGAGGAGGAAAGTTGCCGTGTGTGTGGAAGAGTCCCGTACAGGTAAACTGAAGTGTCGTCCACGAGGCAGGCAGACAATCCAGGAGCATTTGATAATGAAAGTATTGTTGTTCAGCTCCAGACCTACCTTCCTATGCTCTTCTTTATGATCCTGGAACTGGAAGTGTGCAAACCACACTTCTTTTGTCCAGCTGGCTCCGTTAAGCTCTGCTATAGGGAAATTTTAAGGAAAGGCTAGAAGGGTGGAGGAGAGAAAAAGAAGTTGCTCTTTCCTGTTGGCTTTCCCTTTCTGTTAACCTCATGTTGGTCTAGCAACACCTGGTCTAGTTTGATTTTTTTCTAAACTCTCATGATACCTCAGCAGTATCAGTCCACTTGGCTGATACACTCTTTTCAGGGGTTTTAGTAGGAGCTCCAGAATATCCCACTCCAAGATTCTGTGTTTTGACAGGCTCGATCTTATTCTCTGTTCTCCCAGCTCTAGCTGTGGGAAATGTTTCCTGTAGTTGCTATCTCAGTGTTACCTAAATACTCAATTCCTCATATTAAAATGAATGCACCAGCTATATTCAAATATGCAAACAGGCAGAAGCACAAAGCCATTAGTGAACAATAGAAATCTAAACACACACCTAGGATTTGAAGGCGGAACTCTAGTCCCATGAGGTGTACATATGAGCGTGCATGTGTGTATGTCAGGCCTTGTGGGCAAGAACAGGACAGGGCGCAGTTGATCTAAAGTCCCAAAATGCTTTATGGGTTAAATCATAAGACCTACACTAACTGGAGAATACATAAATATCATATATAAGAATTCTTCCAGAAAGCAACAGAGAAGAAGAAAAAGATAGAAAATATAATGCTTGCAAAATCAAAGCATTTATTAATACAGAAGCTTAAGAATTCTTAAGATGGTAAAATAGCCCAATTTCTGACTTCACCTTGCAACATCAACTCTAAATTATAATAGCGAAAGAAACTTGGATTCTGCTAGTAAAATAAAATAAAATAAAACAAAATAAATACAAATGATAAGAAAGACACTTGGGTGTACAGTTGGCTAGGCATCCAACTGTTGGCTTCAGCTCAGGTCGTGATTTCAGTATCCTGAGGTCGAGCCCTGAGTCAGGCTCTGACCTCAGCTCAGAGTCTGCTTAAGACTCTCTCCTCCTCGCCCTCTGTCCTTCCCCTCTTTCTCCAAAAATAAATAAATAAATAAATCTTTTAAAAAACGACAAGATGATGTGGAGGGAACAAAGGCGGTCTTGATCTGCCACACTGGTGAGAAGCAAGGGCTGAGGCCTGAGGTAAGTGGTAACCACAGGCAGGAGTACAAGAAGTTTTAGTTTGTGCGGTAGCATCCACTGCCTTAGGACAGCCTTTCCTTCACCTCAGAAATTTCCCTTAGGGAAGCTTTCCCTTCACCTCAGAAATTGTCAGAGACAACTTTACGACGAGGGCCTCCACAGGATAATATCAGGGAAATAGGAGAACATCCGCAAAAAAAGTGAAGAAAATACACATGGGCTGAGATGCCACCTTCTGGCATTCACTCCTCCCCTCCCCCTTCCTCACCCTAGACCCGATGGATTACAAATCTAAGGTGACTGCCTTCTCCCACCACTGCTGTTTTGAAATAAGAAAAAATAAATAAATAGAGATGCAAACTTGCTGAAAGTAAGTGCCTGGGAAGTGGAAGCAAACAGGCATAATATCAGGGAAACAGCGGTCTTGTCATTTTGGGATCCATTTTAGGAAACAGGAATAAATCATAAGACTTAGGAGAATACATAAATATCATATATAAGAATTCTTCCAGAAAGTAACAGAGAAGAAGAAAAAGATAGAAAATATAATGCTGGGGAGGGGGGCGGGGGTGTGGCTAGGTTGGACATCGGGGAAGGTATGTGCTATCGTGAGAACTGTGGAGTGTGTAATCCTGGCAATTCACAGACCTTACCCCTGGGGCTAATAATACATTATATGTTAATTTAAAAAAATGTAAAAGAAAAGCTAAATGATTAGAGAAGTCAAAGTGGCACATATGTTCAAGAAATCAATAAGGATAAAAATCCCGAGTATGGGTCTTAAGTTTCAGTTACTCATAGTAGAACCAAAAAGAATGTATAACTTTAAACTAAAGAAGAAAGATCTGTCTCCACTGGCAGGGATGGAGAGAGACAAAAAGCACAGTATATGGGAATATGAACTACGATGACAAAAATAAATCATAATGTACTAATAACCCATATATATATATATGGGTTACTCACCAATGAACAGTCATTAAATAAATCAATAAATCTAAAATACCTAAATCACATACACTATGCTTTTGCCCATAATGAAGTAAAATTAAGACTTAAAAATAAATTAATAATAAAAATCCCATACGTGGAAACCAAATAAAAATATCTCATCATATAATCCTTGTATTTAAAGGAAAATTAAGATCTATTTAATGGTGATAATGATGAGAACCCTATATGATAATTTTGTGACATGTAACTAAAGTGGTTAGAGGGAACTTTAGAGCTGTAAAGACATTTACTGTAACAGGAATAAAGTTAAAATAGATGAGCAAAAGATCCAACTACAGAACGTAGAGAAAAAGAAATCAGTTCAACCCAGAGACTGAGGCAGTTGTGAATAGACATCTCTGGTTAGGAGAAATGGGTTCAAATGCGGAGTTTTGTTCTCAGGAGACTTAGTGACTAGAAATAAGATAAAAGATGAAAGCTGGAGTCAGAGTGAGAATGACTAAGGGATAAATCACCTAGTAAGAAAAGGGACATCCTTAAGTTCTTCATATTCATGTAAACGCTGTTTTGGGGTGACCAACGATCTGAGTACATAAGGTGGGAAAAACAGTGCTAGTAGCAGTTGAGTGTTAACAAAAATCTCTGGGGTTACCCACAGCTCAGCCCTTATCTCCTATCTACTGCTAGCCTCGTGTGACCTTGGGCAAAATATTTGGCCTTTCAGACTCAGTTTAATGCCCTAGAAAATAAGAAGCTCCTCGCAGAGGTTTTGCAAGAAACAAATGAAAGAATATATTTATTGTGAGAGTTATTAATATTTTGGGCATGGAAAAAAATATGAGGACAAATGATTCTCAGTCTGCAGCACCTTTAGTGGTAAACATAGACCATTCCCCCAATGAGCTGGCCTTCCTAGGAGCAACTATTTTGTGCTGTCAGTTTTTATAGAAGCACTTTCTTTGAATATATTTTCTTAGAGTATAGAAGCCAGACACATCCAAACTCCACATTATCAGAACCCAAATTATGCTTCCTCACAGCCCATCAATTCTCTGAGCCTGAGAGAAGCCTACAGATAAGTTTGGCTCAATTTTCCTTCTTTCGCTCAATATCTGGCACTTCTCCTTTTTATTCCTACTACAATCATCCTGTCTTGGGGGGGTCATACCCCTCACTCGTTCTGGGATATAATTGAATATGTTCTCATCTTGGGGACTGAGCCATCACCTGAAGGTCCTCCTTGTGTCTTCTCCAAAAGCAGAAAGACTACATGTATAAGTGTGCATATGGTGATGTCTGCTGCCTCCAAATTAGGCATATAAACTGATCTGAAATAAGTAAATAACTTCTTGCTGGGGAGCAATAAACACTAAAATTAGAATGTGTCAAATGTTGAGTACTGAATACTTATGGGATATGAACAGATCCTTTTGAAGAACTCAGTCCGTAAAATTCTTAGTATGTTTCCCTCCAGATCAGTTCAATACCCCTAGTTTCAAAAATTAGATTTTACCTGTCATATTTTGAAGATGTGACTTGTCTAATAATTTGAGTAGCACAAACAATTTCTTTGAAACAATGAGGATGGTTTTGGCATTTATTTCAAGCTCTTACCATAAAAATAATATTGTCATTTTATTTTTAAAATTTAGATTAATATTTACCTATTAAATTTACCATTTGGTTAAGTTTTGGGTTTTGTCATTATTTTTTAATAGACTGGATTAGAGTTTCCTAAACTTGTCTGCTCATAAGAAATATCCAGACTGTATTTTTGTACAAAAATCTGTATTTTTGTTAAAAAATACAGATTTCAATGCTCTACTCTACTGAATAAAATTCTCTAAGGAAGGAACCTGGAAATCTTACTTTTAATAAAAGCCTTGTGATTCTTCATAGTCAGACTAAGTTAGAAATATCAGTAATGGGTAAAGAGGAAAGAATTCTATATGGTTTCAGATTATATGATTGTCATGTGAATCCCCTAGAAATGAATTCTTTGTCCTATAATACTCCATTTATTTTTAAGCTGTGTACAAATTAGCAAAGTCGATATGTTTTATAGAAGAAAGAATGAATGGGCCTCCATATGAATTAGGAGTAAGTGTGGCACTTCTCACACCCAATTTCTAAGTTAATGCTAAATCAGCAACCAAAAGAAGTTTTCTAGGTCACAGCAAGACATGTGTGATACAAATGTTCTGTGAAATTGAGGTATTGATCAAAAGAGCTAACAGAACAATCTCTAGAATCAGCTAACCTGGGTTAAATCTCAGTTCCACCCATGGACTTGGTTGGCCTCTGAGAAGAGAAGTTACTTCTCTTGCATCTGATTCCTCATCTGTAAATACATAAATACATAAATAAATGGCTCTACTTCATAAGATTGTTATGAGGTTTGAATATAATAATTTATGTAAATCATTTGAAATAGCAGTACGTATAGCACTACAAATAGCAGTACAAATGCTTCCTAGTATTGCTACCGTCACACATTTATTTATTTTTTTTTTAAAGATTTTATTTATTTGTCAGAGAGAGCGAGCAAGAGCGAGCACAGGCAGACAGAGTGGAAGGCAGAGTCAGACGGAGAAGCAGGCTCCCTGAGGAGCAAGGAGCCCGATGTGGGACTCTATCCCAGGACGCTGGGATCATGACCTGAGCCGAAGGCAGCTGCTTAACCAACTGAGCCACCCAGGCATCCCCACACATTTATTTTTAAAATATTTTCAAGATATGTGTATACACTCAAAGTATTAATATGCATTTAATACATAAGCCAGGTATTATACAAACCTCACTTAATTGTCACAATAATCATTTGTAAGCAATTTTAACTCCATTTTATTGGTAAAAAAATTGAGACTCAGAAATTTATGTAATTAATCTAAAGTCACATAATTACAAAGAAGTGGTTTAAGCCAAGTGTTGATTATTCATAGCTAAGAGCCATCACATCCAACTGGGGACAATTAGCATTATTGACCCATTTTTAAACATCCTACAATTAAGTTACTTTTCTTAAGCTCTTAGCCTTGGTTAGTTTGTGCATAGCTGGATGTTCTTTATTAGTAGTTTTCTTTAGCTTGAAATATTTTTATTAGTTTATATTTCTCAGGTTTGATGCCTGTGAGAGAACATTTTCTTGGAAGATGGTAAAGGCTGTGATACTGGTTAGATTATGGTAAGAGCAGATCAGTGGGATCATCTCTGTAAGGGTTGATGTTTAAATGAAGTAGTCCTTTGGAACTGGCTGAGGAAAAGGGATTTAAGTTTGAAGAAACTTTAGTTGAGAACTACCAGTTGAGAAGAAAAGACTTTGGAGCCTCCTTGAATAAAAAGTGGCCTTGGTCAACAGGGTAGAAATACAAATGTAATGTTGTATTCCTTCTGGACACCTGTGAACATAGAAAGGACACTTTTTTTTTTTTTTTTTGAAAATTTCATGCAAGTTGTAATACAGAAGTGATAGGACCTCAAAAATAAAAGGAAAAAAAAGTGCCAGGGCTAAAGAATTTGCTTCTGGGGCGCCTGGGTAGCTCAGTTGTTAAGTGTCTGCCTTTGGCTTGGGTTGTGATCCCAGGGTACTGGGATCGAGCCCTGCATCAGGCTCTCTGCTCAGTGGGAAGCCTTCTTCTCTCTCTCCCACTCCCCCTGCTTGTGTTCCTTTTCTCACTGTGTCTCTCTCTGTCAAATAATTAAAATCTGTAAAAAAAATTTTTGTTTCCTAAAAATATGTCTGTCCATAGAGGATGAGGGCTTTCATTGCACTTGGGTTTCACCTAGAAGGTTGTCTCAGCTGACCACTTGTGCGCCATAGCAGTCAGGAATGTCATAAGGTCAAATCAAAGCATTTTACAATAATTTCCAAGAAAAGAGTACATTACACATGTCAGAATATATTTCCTATTTCAATTTTACCTGTTAATTAATGTTTTATTTTTTAGATGGGTTAATACCTAGATTTTATTCTGAAGAATCTTGGTTTTTGTCCCTTTATGGTTCTATGCTCTAATAGTATTTGAAAAATTATAAATATAAAGATATACTTGGCAATTGGTTATAAAATATCATGTTTTATTTTACATTTTTTGTCTCACATACCATGGGTTTAACAAGGCCCCTAAAAGATTCTGTTGCATCCTAAAGTATGAGAACCACTAATACAGTATAGTCAAGAGTCTATTTATTTTTCTGGTTGATTGCATCAAAAATATTTCCTGGTTATGCCAGCTCCTTCAAGAGTTACTAAGGAAAGACCAGACTAGATATTTTTCATTGTAGAAGAGAACCTCAGTGCAGATCCTGTGTTTAACAAGGCCCCTAAAAGGTTCTGTTGCATGCTAAAGTATGAGAACCACTGATACAGTATAATCAATGGTCTATTTATTTTGGGGGTTAATTGCATCAGAAATATTTCCTGGTTGTGCCAGCTCCTTCAAGAGTTGCTAAGGAGAGACCAGACTGTATACTTTTCATTGTAGAAGGGAACCTGAGAGCAGATTCTCAGACACCATCAAATATATGGGAAGTCTTGCTAACTATTTTAATTTCTATAAACCATAGAATTTTAGAAGGCCAATGATAGCATCCCTATTATCCACCTGAATTCACAAAGCAAATGAGAGATCCATTTAGGGGATAGAAAGAGAGAAGCTGGACATTCCCTGAATGAACAGATATACTTTCCCTCCTCCCTGTCATTGACATAGGTAGGGATAAGTTTCTAACTTAAAGAGAGTTTGTAATTCAATGCAACCTACTATTGCAAGAAGAAAATAGCAGGGGAAGGGGGTAGTATCTAAAACTAACATGTCCAATTCCTTCTTCTAAAGTCATAAAGAGGTAAGTGTCTCTCTTTGTCTTCTGGGAAAGTGTAAGTGAAAAGGCAGGGAGCAAGAAAATAATTCTAGTAGATGTTTCTAGGGAAACATGACAAGATGGGCAAATGTGTTCTCTCCTAAAATGAGCAATGATTGAGTTGATACAACACATCTTGAATGGCATCTATTCAACTTGAATTTATTGAGCACCATCTTTCTCAGAAATTATGTTAGGATGGTGTGGAATGCAAGAGTGAGAATTTAAAAACTGTGGTAACTATTGATTTAGAGAACCACATGGGTAAGGTTTATATTTGAATTGCAATTGAAATATTTATTTTGGTCTATATTCAAATCTTTATTTACTATTTGAGAAGCTAACATACATGATTGTATAAACAGCAGAGATGTTCCAAAATAGTTTTACAGAATAGATTAAAAGATAATTGAAAGATCTCATTGATAAAGAATATATTTATATTGGGTCTAGATGGTCTGTCCTATCAATTTTCTACCTCTTCTTTAAAAACCAAATTATCTCTAAATAATTCTCAATGGAAAGTCTAAATCAGGATACTTTGAAGGACAGTGTATAAATAAAGGGAGTTATTGTTAGCAGAGTGAGTGACATAAATAAGAAGACCAAAATCACATGTGCAAATCAAAACCACTTCAAATTTCAATGTCTTTCCAACACCTAAAAATATTCACACAAATGAAAATAAATGTTAATTCAAAAATAAACTTTGCAAGTTGACAATAAATCACTTGCTATTTATAATAAAAGCAGGAATTTGTAAAGCTAAAGAGAAAATTGCTCTTCTAGTACTAAAAGATGCTTATCAGAATGTGACAGGACAAGGGTTACACATTCAAATGTAACAAGATTAGGCTTTGGATTCCCAAAGTAGAAAGAACATGTTCAGCAGAAATGGTTTTTACATTGCCTGTTGGGCTGCTTTAGAATTAATTCTATTTATCTTTGGCATCAGCTGTCGTTCTGAGACTAGAGATTTTTTAGCCAGAAAAAAAAATCGGAAAAACTGGATTTTAGAATTTTCTAGTTGGTAAAACACAATGTAATACGGCTTTTATTATACATAGACTTAATTAATTTAATATAATTACAAAATGTTATTTTAAACTTGATATTTTTATATTTGTGTTAAATGTAAATTTGTAATGTTAAATTACAAATGTAATGTAAAGATGTAAAAAATCATAAAAATAATTTATACACAAAAGAAGCTATTTATTATAGAATATCTATTTTATTCCCCATTTTTCCCAATACTTACTACTTTTTTGTTTAGTAAAAGGAATTAGATAAAAAATTTTGAAACTGAGCAGCTTTTTTTTCAGGAAATATTTTAAAATTGCACTTTTATCAAGCAAAACATGTAAAAGTATAAAATGAATATGAATATTCACAATAGTTATATATATCTTATATATATAAAGCTACTTATATATGTATATATAAAGTTCTTAGGTAATTTGGCTAATTTTCCACTTGTTTAGTTCCACTTGAAGTAATCCTTTTTATAAATTAACACCACCAAGAGTTGTCCCTACCTTTTCTTTAAAATTAACTATCATGGGGGCACCTGGGTGGCTCAGTGGGTTAAGCCTCTGTCTTCAGCTCATGTCATGATCTCAGGGTCCTGGGATTGAGCCCCTCATTGGGCTCTCTGATCAGCAGAGAAGCCTGCTTCCCCCTCTCTCTCTGCCTGCCTCTCTACCTACTTGTGATTTCTCTCTCTCTCTGTCAAATAAATAAATAAAATCTTTTAAAAAACTAACTATCATCACAGAATCTCCATTTTGTTAGAGTTCTGACATATGCGGTACTTCAATATACATGTTGCAATAGACTGAATGTTTGCATTCTTTCCAAAATTCATATGTTGAAATTTTAACCCCAGGGTGATAGTATTAAGAGAAGAAATTTTAGGAGATGATTAGTCAGGAGGATGAAACCGTCATAAATAAGATTAGTGTCCTTATCAAAGAGACCTTAGTGAGTGCTCTCACCTCTTCTGTCATGTGAGAACGCAGCGAGAAGATGGTCTTCTATGAACAGTAAGTGGGCTCTCACCAGACACTGAGTCTGTTAGCACCTTGGCACTTTTCAGCCTTCAGAACAGTGAGAAATAAAAGTTTGTTGTTGAAGCCACCTGGTCAATGGTATTTTTATTATAGCAGCCTGAAATAGACCAAGACATGTGGATATTTCTGTGTTTTGTTTTAACAGTCGTAGGTTTTAATATATATTATCACTCAAAATCTAGTATTCTCTGTTAGGAACAGTGTTTTATGTCATGAGGACACAACAGGAAGAGTATAAACCTGATCCATGCATGAACCTGACAAATTTAAAAGATAAACACATTTAACAATGCCAGACTCTAAGACAAATGTGGCTGAAGATAGACTCACTGAAAAAAAGTCTGTGGTGCTGAAGCTGAGGGACAGTGGTACAGGAATTACAGAATATTTGTCCCATTGTGTCTGGCTTATTTCGACAGCATAATATTTCTAAGTTTATCCATATTGAATCTATCAGAGATTTATTTCTTTTTTATGGCTGAATAGTATTTCATTATATATATATATATATATATATATATATATATATATATATCCCACATTTTGGTGATCCACTCATCTGTTGATGGACACTTTTGGTTACTGTCAATAATGTTTCAGTGAACATTGGCATATGAGCAATCTATTTGAGGCCTGGTTATTAGTTCCTTTGGATATTTATTAGTGTGGTATTGCTGAGTCATATCATACTTGCATGTTAGTTTTTTGTGGAAACATCAAGCTGTTTTCCACAGTCGCTGTACCATTTTACATTTCTATCAGTAATGTACTAGGGTTCCAATGTCTCCATAGCCTCACAAGTACTTGTTATTTTTAGTTTTTGTTGACTATAGGTATCTTAGTATATGTACAGTGGTATCTCATTGTGGTTTTATTTCCCTAATGGCTGAAACTATTGAGTTTCTTTTGATGTCTTTGTTCACCATTTGTGTACTTCGGAGAAATATCTATTTAAGTCTTTTGCCCATTTTTTTAATTGGATAACTGTTTTTGTTATTGAGTTGTAGGAATTCTTTATACATTTTGGATACTCAACCCTTAATAGCTATATGAGTTCCAAATGTTTTCTCTCATTCTATAAGCTGTCTTTTCAATCTGTTAATAATGTCCTTTGATGCACGAAAGTTTTTTTTAATTTTAATAAAGTTCAATTTAACTATTTTTTTTCTTTTCTTGTTCATATTTTGCCAAATATCCAGTATAGGCAAATAAATAGTCAGAAAGTAGATTAGAGGTTACCAGAAGTCAAAGAGGAGGTCTTTGGGGAGTTATTGCTTAATGACTGAAGAGTTTGTTTAGAGTGATGAAAATTTTGAAATGGATGGTGATGTCTGTGTATTATGAATGTAATTAATGTCATTGAATTGTACACTTTAAAATAGTCAAAATGGTAAATGTAATGTTAGATATATTTTACCACAATAAAAGCAGTAAAAATGAATGAGAATTGATGCAGAAGTAGTAATTCTCAAAATAGTAGATGACCAGATAGCCACAATATTTTAAAATTAAAAAAAAGAAAGAAAATTTCACAGTCTATTAATTCTATGAAAGGAAGAGCAATAAACAACCAAATAAATAGGAGTTTTTGGCTAATTGCAAATTTAGTGATTCCTAGGAGATTGTAATGTCATGAATGCTTAAAGCTGTTAAGTCTCTTCTTGGGGTGTTCAAAAAAAATTGAACTAAAATAAAGATATAACTTTTATAGTACCACAAAAATTCTGTGATTTAGAACAGTCAAAAATACTGCCCTTAAATAAGGAAAAGAAATATGGTGTTTTTCCCTCTGGAGAAATAATGCAATTTTATCATTTGTAAAGTATGGTGATTTTATATCATAAAACTTTAGAGAATTAAAAATATATATATATATTTATTTATAAAATAAAGGAGAGAAGGAGAGCACAGAGTGGGGAGGGGCAGAAGGACAGGGAGAGAGAGAATCTCAAGCAGACTCCTTGCCTAGCACAGAACCCGACCCAAGTCTTGATCCTACAACCCTGAGATGATGACCCGAGTCAAAACCAAGAGTCAGTAAGTGACCAATTGTGCCACCCAGGAACCCCTAGAATTTTTTTTTTATTAGTTCTAACATTTTTTTGTGTGTGGAATCTCTAGAATTTTATATATAAATATATATTCATGTTATATGCAGAAACAATTCTTTCTGATTAGAGTGCCTTTTTTTTTTTTTTAAAGAAATTGATAATTTATTTTTTTAGTTTAACAAGATTGGAAGTAAAAATGTAAAAAGCAAAAAAAAAAAGAAAAACCAAAAAAACCCCACACAACTTTCCTAACATAATATCTTAATGTTCTTCTTATTTTGTCTTAGCTCATATGGAGAAAAAACAACTGTATAGCTTTGTAATCATAAAACAGACAAAACTTTGTAGTCTGGTTTTAAATATACATCTTAAGTATTTTCTAGATTGCAACAATCTTCAAAATGAAAATGTAGAACAGTTACATAATTTCCCATTTCCTGTTTATTTCTTTTATGTTGTCTAATTCCTCTGGCTGAGGCTTCTAATACTGTGTTGAACAGTAGTGGTGAAAGTGGACACCCTTGTCTCGTTCCAAACCATAGTGGAAATATTCTCAGGCTTTCACCATTTAAGTATGATGTTAGCAGTGGGCCAATTATATATGGTTCTTATTACGTTGAGGTATGTTCATGTTCCTTCTATATCCAATTTGGTAAGAGCTATTATCAAGAAGGGACATTGAATATTACCAAACACTTTCTCTGCATTTATTGAAATGATCATTTTAAAATTCTTTATTCTGTTAACGTGGTATATCACATTTACTGATTTATGTATGTTGAACCATTCCTGTATCACAGGGTTTTAACCCTTTAAAGTGGGTTAAAACCCACTTTATTATGGCACATTATTTTTTTAATGTGCTATTGAATTCAGTTTGGTAGTATTTTGTTAAGAATTTTTGCATTTATATTCATAGGGATATTGGGCTGTAGTTTTCTTTTATTGTAATGTTCTTGTCTGGCTTTGATAGCAAGGCAATTCTGCTAAGATGAGTTTGGGAGAAAATTTGTTTTGTTTTGTTTAAATAGTTTGAAAAGGATTGGCATTAATTCTTCTTTAAATATTTGGCAGAATTCATCAGTACAGTTATCTGGCCTAGACTTTTTTTTGTTGGGAGTTTTTGATTACAGCTCTAGTCTTAGTTATTTTTGGTTATTCTCAGTTATTCTTTGTTTCTTCAGATTTTTTATTTCTTCAAATCTAATCTTCAGAGACTGTGCATTTGTAAGAATTTATTACTTCTAGATTATCCCATTACTAATTGTTCACAGTAATCTCTTTGACCTAGCAGACAGAAGACATCCCAATTCAGCAGCACCAGAATACACATTCTTCTCAAGTACACATGGAACTTTCTCTAGGGTAGATCATATGTTGGGCCACAAAAAAAGTCTTGACAAATTTAAGATTAAAATTGTATCAAGTATTTTTTTTTCAGATTCTAATAGTATGAAAGAGAATTATATGAATTGTATGAAAATGGTATGAATGAAAAATAAATGACAGAAGGAAACTATGAAAGTCACTAACACTTAGAAACTTAGACAACACACTGCTGAACAATTAATGTGTCAAAGAAGAAATTGAAAGAGAAATCAGAAAGTATCTTAAGAGAAATAGAAAGGAAACACAATATACAAAACTTATGGTATGTAGCAAAAGTTGTTCTAAAATGTTTATAATGATAAATGACTACATTAAGAAAAAGGAAAGGTCTCAAATATATACTGTAACTTCATACTTCAAGAAATTAGAAGAAAGAAACAATAAATTAAATGTTAGCAGAAAGAAGGAAATCATAGAAATTAGAGCAGAAATAAATGAAATAGAGACCAGAAAGACAATGGCAAAAATATTAGTGAAATCAAGAGTTGTGGTTTTTTGTTTTTGTTTTTTTTTTTTTGAAAACATGAACAAAATTCACAAATTTTTAGCTAGGTTACAAATTAAAAAAGAGAGATGAGTCAGATAAAATTATAAATGAAAGAGAAGACATTACAATAGATACCA
Source organism: Mustela nivalis (assembly GCF_964662115.1). NCBI lineage: Eukaryota > Metazoa > Chordata > Mammalia > Carnivora > Mustelidae > Mustela > Mustela nivalis. The sequence goes on along the minus strand of NC_139030.1, from coordinate 92,697,594 downwards.
CAAATGAAAAGGATCACAAAAAGCTACTATGAACAATGATATATAAGCTTTTTCTGTGAGAGCACTCTGTCCTTGTTAATTCTATTACGAAAATAAAAAGCTTTAGAGCTGTTCTGAAAACAGCCATTGGGATCACCATGGCATGCCCCCTTGCATTCGAAGTTTCTGGCAGATGTAGCGATATTAGTGCCTTGTGTACCATCTTTCCTCTCTCTCCTTCCTGTTCTTTTGGTTTGGACAGGATATACTTTCTCCATCCAACACCGCCTCCCTTTGTTGCCTTCACCTGACTAATTGCTTCTTATCCTTAAGGATTTATGTTAGAATTTACAGCCCAAGATATCCTTTTTTTTTAACCCTAGTATGGTTAGGTATCCACCTTATGCGCTCCCATTATGTTTAAAGTAATTACCTCATTGTATTACAATTTTATATTTTCAACTTGTTTCCCCAAATGCATCCAGTTTAGAAGAACTTATAAGATAAACTATTGAATATTTTACAGGCCTATCTCTTGTTATTCTTGTGTTGATTAAGCCAATAAATTCATTCTTTCTAAGTGACAAAGCTATAATTTCCACATGGATTTATACAATCCAAAATTCATACTACTTAATGAATGAATGAATGGATTAACAAATAAATAACAAATAAACTGTACTAAAATGTGTAAGGTAGACCAACTCCCTTATATTATAGAGTATGATCCAAGTCATTTATATTTATTAGGAAAGCCCTCCCAGCTCCATTAAGTTATTCTAAATTGTTCATTCACATTTAGAGGTGATATTCCACTTTTTGCCAGGTAGAGATGGAAACAGAGTTTCTTCTTCTTAGTAGAAAGTCAGATGGCTTAGAGTTATCAGAAATAAACTTACATTTAAAAGAGTGAACCTCTCTTATTATCTACAAGGAGGAAAACTCAAGAATCTGTTGTTTCTAACCTGCTTTCACTGTTTTCCAGATTGAGAGCTCATAATTTATAATACTGAGCCTGTAAATTAACTATAAAATCAGAGACGGAAGGGTCTCATAGTACAGAGATGAACTGGGAATATGAAGGTGTAGATAAAGGGTGTGTTGCTGGAGTTTCAATTTTTTTTTTTTTTTAAGATTTTATTTATTTGTCAGAGAGAGAGCGCGAGCGAAAGTGAGCACAGGCAGACAGAGTGGAAGGCAGAGTCAGAGGGAGAAGCAGGCTCCCTGCGGAGCAAGGAGCCCGATGTGGGACTTGATCCCAGGACGCTGGGATCATGACCTGAGCCGAAGGCAGCTGCCCAACCAACTGAGCCACCCAGGCGTCCCTGGAGTTTCAATTTTTTATTTGGTATGTCAGCTCTGCTAGGTAGTGCTTAGTGTCCTGCATTCTTTGAAAATGCAATACTCCACAATCAGCTTTGGATTCTGACTCATGAAAGCCTCAAATCTCCCTCATCTCCAATAACAACTTTCTATATGAATGACGACGTTTGCTCTTTCTTATCACCAATGTCATGACATAGATCCCTATGGAAAGTGTTCCTGTGGAGATGACACCAGGAGGCTGGAGCAGTTGCAAAAGAGCCGTAGGGGGCAGTGACAGAGAAAGTATTAAAACGTTGCTGACTTAATTCTCAATCTATGTTGGATCTAATTATCTAGGGTAAATCAACAGACTGACTGCCTAATCATGCTGAGTAAATTTCATTTTCAAAAGTGGAAATTGACAAAGTGGAATTATCTAACTTCTTTCAAAAATAGCACTAAAGGATTGATGCTTGATTATGCTAATCACCATTGATTTTTCTCATTTTGAATTGAATTTAGAAATAAGACTAAGGGTGATTTGCACATTCATCTTTTTGCGGAAATTGGCCAAACTCCTGAGGCTGGCACTCAAGGTCATCTATAATCTGGTGAAAATCTATATCCGATTTTGATCTTTTACTATTCCCAGCTAAAGCCTTTTGTTGGTGATGGCGGCTGATTTACTGCTCTCTGAAGCTGCTTTCACTTGATAGACCACATGAATTGCTCTCCTGTTCCTACTTCATATAAACTTGCTCTTCCTTCAAGATGAGGACTGTGTTTGAATTCATTATAGATCCAGTGTCTGACTAGGTGAATGAACACATTTGACTATCCTTTTCTAGGAGTTCAGTTATTAGAGACACCTTATAGCTAGAATATTAGGGGGTGTATCCCAAGATATCACAGTTCTGAGAGACTCTGTTGCTTGAGGGGATTAAGAAATATTGTATTAAAGGAATTTCATGAAAACCTACTTTATTCTAATAGTCGTCTAGCCATATTAGATATAATATGACATTAGCACATATATATGATATATAATATAATATTATATTATCTATAACTATATTATTATATTAGCATATAATAGTCTACTAACATCTCTTTTCTGAAATAGGGCTTCAGAAAGGTATCCTAGTTTATTCTAAAATTGTATTAGAGTAGCTGAACAGGGATAGGGACATTTTCTTGTTAAGAATGCCAGTTTACTCTGGTTTACTTGACTTGGAATCTGTCCATCAGATATTGATAGAATGCTAGTGTGGCGTCAGGTAAACTGATATGTGATGCCTCTTAGGTCTGTGACCTTGGCAAGGGATTCAATGTCTTCGAGCCTCATTTTTTCACCTGTAAGACACAGTTGAAAGATGTACTTCACTAAGATATGAATATTCAGTAAATAATATTGGTAAAATTATTTGGCAAACTGCCTAGCAATTAGTAAGTATTCTGTAAATATCTTGGGATCCTTCTAAGGGCATAAAGTGAAATATATGGTTTAAACATTTGTAGTATGGTGAGATAACATGACATGTTTAATATCTAAAATATAAAACTTAATATAGAAATTGTGTAGTCCAACAACTTCATTTTATGTTTAAAAAGACTCAAAGAGTTGAAGTAACATAGGTTACCCAATGGCAGTTTATTGTTATATGCCATATTTTGTTTTCTCTTTTTTTTTAAATTTTTTATTTTTTACAAACATGTATTTTTATCCCCAGGGGTACAGGTCTGTGAATCAGCACTCACCAAAGCACATACCCTCCCCAATGTCCATAAACCCACCCCCCTTCTGTCAACCTCCCTCCCCCCAGCAACCCTCAGTTTGTTTTGTAAGATTAAGAGTCACTTATGGTTTGTCTCCCTCCCAATCCCATCTTGTTTCATTGATTCTTCTCCTACCCACTTGAGCCCCCATGTTGCATCACCACTTCCTCATATCAGGGAGATCATATGATAGTTGTCTTTCTCTGCTTGACTTATTTCGCTTAGCATGATACACTCTAGTTCCATCCATGTTGTCGCAAATGGAAAGATTTCATTTCTTTTGATGGCTGCATAGTATTCCATTGTGTATATATACCACATCTTCTTGATCCATTCGTCTTGTTGATGGACATCTAGGTTCTTTCCATAGTTTGGCTATTGTGGACATTGCTGCTATAAACATTCGGGTGCACATGCCCCTTCGGACTACATTTGTATCTTTAGGGTAAATACCCAGTAGTGCAATTGCTGGGTCATAGGGCAGTTCTATTCTCTCTTCACCTAACAGTGTAACAAGAACATCCCATGACAAACAGCAGGGGGCATGAATAAGAAAGACCAACCCAGGACTCTGTTAATGTGCTCTTTGATCCCCCACAATGTGGAGAATGGTCCTGGAGGGTCTCCTCTTATCTTTTTGTGTTGGCAACATCTGCCCATCTGCCCAACTAGAATCTAGTTCCAAGAGTGTCACCGGTTATTTAACCCATCCATTGCAATACAATGTAGTATGAAGTGTGGATAGTGGCAATTGCTTCTCTCATTCAAACATCGTGGCAGATGATGTCCATGTGACAAACCGTGATGGGTTCAAATAGAGACAGTCTAAATGAGTCTGGGGCTTTGTCGCCAACAAGATTAAGACTTGAGTAAGCTACTTAGCTTACTGCCACACTTAGCTTCCTCTTCTATACAGTTAAGATGATAGTGTATCATTGTTACCATAATTCATAGTAATAGCAATAGTATTCATCTGAATTAGCATTTAAGAATGATACTTTTCTCTTATTCCATCCAGACTGAAATAATATATTCATTCATTTATTCATCCATTATTCAATCAACGAATAGATCCTGGAACAAAACCCACTTCCTGCCCTCCAGCTTTTTGCTGAATAAACAAACATTTTGAGCTCACTTTTCTCAGACTTTCAACTTTACAATACTCAGCATCCTGGATTTTCTATTCTTCCTCAGGTCCCTGTATTTATTTAGCTACCTTTTTTTCCCTTTCTTTCAAAAGCTTGAAATGTCCTTGCTCAATCCTGACTTGATTTCCCCTCTCTTGCAAAAGGATCATTGCCCTTATGTCGTCTTGGTCTTTCCTCTCAGGCATGCAGTGGCTAAGTTGAAAGCTGTCTGCATAGGCAAGGAATGTGGCTGGGTGGATGGGATGTGTCATTTTCGCAGGTGCAGGTACATTTCCAGGCAAGATGCAGGAAAACGTATAGAGTAAACTTCCAATGGAACAATCTAGGATATCTTATAGTCCATACATTTAAGATGACTTGCTCAGGTTGAGTCAGGGAAGAGAAAAGGAAAAGACAGAGCAAAGAAGGGAAAAAGGTAGTGTGCATAAGTAATTCTCAATCACACAAGGAATGATAAAAAAATATGCAATCTGGCAGGGTGCGCTAATGGTTGCTTCCACATAAGTGCAAAGGGAACATTTCACTTTGAGCCCACTGAAAAGATTTTGTATATTGAAAGTCAAAAGCTGAAGATACTTCTGAAATGCTAATCTCTTGAGTGCAATCCTTAGTAGTTATCTATAAGGCAATCTTAATATTTAAAAGCCATTATAAATATTGTAAATAACATTGGCTATTATCCTTACAAGAAAAATATAAAATAAATAAGGATATTTATGAATTACAGCTGTATGTACCCAGGAAGTCAAAGCTATTTTAAAATATACCCAGGGTGCCTGGGTGGCTCAGTGGGTTAAAGCCCCTGCCTTTGGCTCGGGTCATGATCCTGGGGTCCTGGGATCACGCCCTGCATCGGGCTTTCTGCTCGGCAGGGAGCCTGCTTCTACCTCTCTCTCTGCCTGCCTCTCTGCCTGCTTGTGATCTGTCTGTCAAATAAATAAATAAAATCTTTTTTAAAAATTAAAAAAATACAATATACCCCATATTGCATTTTATAAAAAGGATTAAAATTTAAATATTCAGATTTATATATTAACATGGTGTATGCTATTGTATTGTACCTGTCAGTGTTCACATGCATTCTGCCTTCTAAGAAACTCAAACTAAAACGGTTGTAACAGTAAATAGGTGGGGTCCCAGATATGCATTACCTTTCTCTATTGTTAAAGTGTACTGCCTCCTGCTTTGGCATAATATGTCACTTTTCTGTTTTTCTAGCACATTTCTCTGTTGGGAAACCATTTGGAGCTGATGAATGCTTCCCCATAGAGACATTGCAAGTGAAATCATTACAGGAGAACTTTTGTATATTAACCTAAAATTATTTCATCTTTTAAGGAAATCGAGCCCTAAAATTATTAGTAGTTGCTTTGTGTTGACTACAGTGATTGCTTTTTATTTAATTCTTTCTTAAGTGGAAGTTTGTTCCTTGAACTCTAATATCGTTCTTGAAGGGAGGTAGCAAAAGCAATTCCAGCACTCTGACTTCACAGAAAACCTCTATACTTTACTAAGAACTCAAGCCAAGATAATTACTTCAAGTTTTTTGTCACTAAGAAGTGGAAGTTGAATGCTATCATGCAATGCTGCAAATGTAATATTTCTGGAAAGTCTGGTGGGACATATTTATAAAAAGATCAACTTTGAGTTCTGGGAGATGTACAAAACTATTTCCTCCTTTAATTATTCTTGATTTTCTCACATTATACCATGAACCTCCTCAGAAGATAGCAGTTGAATGCCTAGTTTTTCTTTTTCTTTTTTTTTTTTTTAAATTTTTACAGCAGCACTTGAGCAAAATATGTGGAGAAAAAAGACAACAAAAAAAATGAAACAAAACTATGGCTTTGCTAAGGCAGCAAAGCTTTCAAATGCTGGATGTGTAGATGCAAAGCTAGAATAACTTCTTCATTTGTCTAGTTGCCCCAGAATGAAGTTATGTTTGGGGCCTGCTCACTGGCTCTATGTTTTTTTTTCTTAGAGATTTCATTTCATTGTCTCCAAATAGTTACACCTCTCTCAGGACTCACCTCTCAGAATTCAGAAATCTTATTTCAAACAGCAGCTACCTTTTTTTGCTAGAATTTTTGTAAGTAAACATTATAAGTAGGTTGATAAAAATTTCATTTGTTATATACCTTAATTTGCCTGAACCTTAGAGGTCACACTTCTGCCTTATATTTCTTTTTTCTCATTTAATCCAAATTATTTCTCTCAATGCGTTCACATAGGAAGATTACAGTGCCTGCATAACAAAACCACAGTGCTATGTATAATATGTTTTGGTTTTGAAAAAAATACAAATTCTTGATAAATATATCTGATTCTAATGTTTCTGTGCCAGTTTATTATAAACACTAAATATAATCTTATACTAATAAACAGATTTATTTGGAAATATTGATGTAATTTGAGAAGAAAATGATTTCTCTTGTATTTTCTTCATTACTTTCCCTTATGAATACACAAATCAACCAGAATCATAATCAATTCTCCACTTTCATCAGTAGAAGCCATCAGAAACCTCTACATTGATAACCGCATCATCCAATTGATAATTATTTGACAAATTGACTTTCAGGGCCCATGAAAATATTTTCTCTCCCGAAATTAGAATGATTAACTTTATGTGTTGGTATAATATAAAAATACACAAAATTTGTATGATATTTATTAGTCGAAAGGAATTTAAATTTCTTTAAAGTTCAAGTCATAAATAAATCATGAGGAATTTCTTCACTTACCTATAAAAGAGATCTATTCTGGGTTAAACAATAATAAAAATTCCTAAAATTGGTGCAGTTCTTTCTAGATCGCAAAACTTTTTCACAGAATAACCAAGCTAACATTAGTTGAACTTAATTTGTGACTATCATTGTTCTATGCAGATTATAAATATATTATATATTAAAACATTTAAGCTCTCAACAATGTCATATGTTGAGTTCTATTCTTAACCCTCTTTTTAAGATAAGGAATCTGAGGTACAGAAGGAATAATCTCCTGCATGGTATAACTGAGAGTCCAACCTAATGCAGTCAGAATCAAGAGTCTGCATTTCTAACCACAATTTCTAGCTGAAAAGCTGGAAATCCTGGAACCAGATAGGTCTTCCAAAATTGAGGAAATCTTAGTAGAAATGGAGTAGGAATTACAAACACACCATTGAAGCTAACTAATTTAGGTGGTTGGGATTGTATTTGCAAAGACAATGCTTAAGGAAATAAAAAAAACAAGACATAAAAATTGAAGCTTCTAAGAAAATGCAGGAACACATAGGTCCTTGGAAAGAAACTAAATAGAACTATATGTAGTTTTTCACACATATAAAACTTAGTCAAAATGGAAACTTAGTCAAAATGGAGTTACACTGAAATATGCATTTATTCATTTGAAATTTATTATACATAATATATGGAGAATAGAGAAGAACACAACCATGATCCCTGTCTTCAAGGGTCTTATGTTTCAGAGAAGACACTGGAAACTGTGAGCATTTTACACTTGAATAATGCTTCATATTTTTAGAGATTTTCTATATATTATTTCATAGTAAGCTTGCTAAAATAAATAGTTATGTGAGAATCTCTCTTTCCCAAATGAGTAAAGAAAGGTTCAGAGAGGTGATATGTTTCATCTAAATATCAAGTTATTAATAAATGTATTAAAAAGCACATGGGGGGAGCCTGGGTGGCTCAGTGGGTTAAAGCCTCTGCCTTTGGCTCAGGTCATGATCTTAGGGTCCTGGAATCGAGCCCCGCATCGGGCTCTCTGCTCAGCAGGAAGCCTGCTTCTCCCTCTCTCTCTGCCTGCCTCTCTTCCTACTTGTGATCTCTCTCTCTGTTATGTAAATAAATAAAATCTTTTTTTTTTTTTTTAAAAAGCACATGGTACAAATCATTAAAGAGGTATGAACAAGAAGATGTGAGGTTATTAAAAGATACACATGACAATAGTAAGTAAGGAAGATGTCATAGAGGATGTGGCTGATAAATTAGATACTGCAAGTTACATTAATATGGGCAGAGAAGGAACATGAACCTTTACGTCTTAGATAGCATCTGGAACGGCAGAGGAAACCAGGAAGTATCAATATATCTGAGTAACAACAATCTGTATCATTTTATTGAAGCTTTGGTAAAGAGAAAAAATGGGTAGGAAAACACAAAATAAGTTAGACGAAGTTAGATTGTGAGGACTTCAAATGCCTTAAAAAACAAAAGACTTATTAATAGAACACTTTTGACGTTCGCTTTTTTAAAAAAATTAGAGATATGACATAAAAGGTGTTTTAAAATTAAAAAAAAAATTAATCTGGGACCCTTGAGTAGTATAAACTGGAAAAGGCAAGATTACAGTCAAGGTCCATCTTCGTCTACCCCAGATTAACAGCTTCTCCAATTTTAACATACCTATGAATCATCTTAGAATGTTGTTAAAAATGCAAATTTTTGACTCTGTAAGATCTAGCGAGGGCTGAGATTCTGTAATTTTAAGCAGCTCACAGTTGATGCTCTGTTGCTATCTCAAATACAAGAGACTGTAGATGTTCCCTTCCTCTGGGAAGTGAATAGAGGCTTGTACCTTCAGTACCTGAAGATGTTTTAATCAAAGCTTGAGTCTTGGAAGCTAACTTTTGTATTAAAACTTTGACATACTGGGTGTTGTACATAAACAATGGCTCTTGGAACACTGCATCAAAACCTAACATGCACAATAAAAAAATAAAAATAAAAACTTTGACACAAAGGGACAAAAATAATAAAGATGCAAGTAACAATTCTTAGCTCAGCAGACACCCATTCCAAAGGCTAACAAGAGCTTATGATGTCATGGTATATCTGTGAAGGACTCATGACGATAATACATTTCAATTACCAACATCCTCCACGGTCAAGAGAAGCTCAACATGATCACACTCAACTCTGTCCTTCTGATTAGATTCAACATGTATCAGGGTCAATTGTTGTAACCTACTCCTCTGGTTCCACCCTAGCCTCTTCTTTCTAGCTCCTTCATTTCATGATAGATAATATCAAAATCCTTATCATTATCAAAATATCATCAACAGCAGCTCTCCTACCTGTGAAATCCACTATCCTCTTAATTGAAATTTTATACTTCTTTTTTTAAACTCCATACTTCTAATAAAGAAAGTAATTCATTTTTCTTCTGAAATGTGTGATGCCCCACCAAAGACATTATCATCATCACATTTTATATCCTGTAGGCACATGTGTTGTTTTCTTTTGTTACTCACATATCTGTTCCTTGAATTTACCCTGTTTCATTTTTTATTACTTTATTTATCTGTTCATGGCAAACTTCACTGACAGAAACTAGAACTATGATATCCCAAGATTCCCCTCCCCAAAATTTAATAGTATCCCAAGCAATCTAAGAGGGTTACTATGGTGCATTATAGTTACTCAAGGATATTAACATTCATGAGAATCACTGGGAACTTTTTTCTTTAAGATTTTATTTATTTATTTGACAGACAGAGATCAGAAGTAGGCAGAAAGGCAGGCAGAGAGAGAGGGGGGAGGCAGGCTTCCCGCTGAGCAGAGAGCCCAATGCGGGTGGAGGGGGGCTCGATCCCAGGACCCTGAGATCATGACCTGAGCTGAAGGCAGAGGCTTAAACCACTGAGCCACCCAGGTGCCCTAGGAACTTTTTAATAGTACACATTTTAGGCTGTACCCACCCCCAGAGATTTCAATTCATTAGTTATAAGAAGGAACCTATGGGGGTGCCTGGGTGGCTCAGTGGTTTAAGCCTCTGCCTTCAGCTCGGGTCATGATCTCAGGGTCCTGGGATCGAGCCCCGCATCGGGCTCTCCGCTCAGCGGGGAGCCTGCTTCTCCCTCTCTCTCTGCCTGCCTCTCTGCCTACTTGTGATCTCTCTCTATCAAATAAATAAATAAAAATCTTTAAAAAAAAAAAAAAGAAGGAACCTATGAATTCATACTTTCAGTATCACCTCAGTATATTCTAATTCACATAGCTCTGGATCTCCCTCTATAAGAACAAATGTAATCTAAAGAATTCAGACTTGTGTTTTTATCTGGCCTTCATCACAAATTAGTCATGTGACACTGAAGAAGTCATTTGGCTTGTTTGGTGCTCAGTCTCCCACCTGACTGATTTTCCAGTGTCCATTCCAGCTCTATTTATTCTGAATAAATAGTGAATGTGTGAGTAGCTAGTCATGCAACATACACTGAATGCAGAAGGAAAGCTTTCACATACACACAGTGGAATAAAAATAATGCAAGACCAAGGAGAGAATTAGGAGCTCAATGAGAAAGAGACCAAAAAGAAGGACGCTTTCTTTTTCATTAGCTGAGGTGAAATGCAGCATCTGAATCATTAGTAAGAGAATTCTGCAGCTGCTTCTTACAAGCTCTTACATGTTCTTGATCCTCTGATACTCTTTTCACCAGTTGTCTCTATATTTTGGAGACAGCAGTTTACATGAGAGGAATGTCATGACTCAGGATGCATAACTCCAAATTGGTTAATTCTAGGACAGGGAAAGTTAGGGGTGTTGCTTCAGGGAGGACAGATTCCTTTGACAAAACAGGCCAAGTTTCACCAGCATACATTCTTCTCTTGTTCAGTATCCATGGACATGGATTTCAGAGAAATGCACTCGTCAGTAAGCCTTCTTCTGCATTAACTTTCATAGTATGTAGAAGTCACCTGTGAATTATGATAATGACTTATTACCGCCCGCCCAGAATTGCACACACACACACATCTCCCGTGGTCTTCAGTGCAGCTGCACGCATGTAGTGGAAATGGGAAATTTTTATGAAATAATTATCTTCAGAATACTTTGAAAATTTATGAAATTAAATGGTATTTATTCATTAACATTTGAAAAACCAGAAATATCCTTCCATCTGCTTTTGATGAAATCAGGCCTTTATTCAATTCGATATTATCACAAATTAGTCAGCTTGCTTTCATAGCTTTTTCATGCTCTCCGTTCCATTTAACTCTTAAAAGCGATGCTCGCTGTGCTTAAAGACAATAGTCTCTGCTGATGAAACAACCACAAATTACAGAGAGACAACATGGAAGCCTCTAATAAGCTGAATAGAGGTATTTACAATATGCATCTATGCATGGCTGTCTGAACGCTTTTGCTTAGATTTCATATTTCACTTTCTATGGCTGATTTGATGGAAGTCTTAAGAGAATAATAGCATTTTGTGGCTTTCTATGATTGCTATTGTACTTTGTTACAAACTGTATATTCTTCATTTAGATATGCTAAGCAGTTTTTTTCTTTTTTAATAATGAGAAAAATCTCTTTTTATACGGTATTCAGAATGAAAATTAATATTAATATTGCTCTCCTCTGGGTTAGTGAAAATGAATTTCAATAACTTCAACCAACTGTGGAAGAAAAAAAGATGTTGCAATAAATAAACAAGATTTGGGTGTAAGTTCTACATGTACTTAGCTGATAATGATCTATGATGAAAGTTGTTTTTACTAATTTACAAATATAAGTACTTTCAATGTAAGAAAAGCAAATTTGTAAGATCAAGTAAGTTGAGATAGTTCTACTAACTTTGTTATTTCTAATTCTCCATTTTGTGTATGTTATAGGGTTGATTTCCCTTCCCATGTTTTTTTTTCCCCCCCATCAGATTAATATCAAAACTACTATAGCTAGCGAAGCACCTTCTACAGTTCACTTCCTCCTCTTTTTTTGTATGCCAGTAGTAAGATTTAACATTTTAGCAACACTCAGTGAAATGTAAGTCCTTTAAGCAATCATAATAGTTAGTAGTTCTCTATCTTAACAAAAGGTCAGGTCTGAGAAAAGCGTTAGATAGCCCGGAATTATGTATTTATTCTACCCAAGACTTTAAACTTAGTTTTTTATAAATGTCATACTCATTTTGCTAGGCATGTCTACCGGATTGCTTTGTCCTCACCTATTTTCATGAGTTTTGTTCTACAATATATATGCGGACTATATATGTGTGATCACCAATAAAAATGAATGCCTTATGCTCTCCATGGATGTGAACTGGCAATGATGTCTATAACTGTCAGACAAGGTCCAGTGGGAAAATCATATACCTGATTTTGAAGAAATTTGATATCTTTATTTTCCTATCCTAAAGATGATTATTGTTAATTGTTCACTGCTTTGTGTTTAGATAATCATATTATAGTGTAAATGTTGATATTTTTTTATATTTTTAAGGTGATTTTAATAGAATCTTCATTATCCATCAATTTGTTGACATAGTCTTAGGTTCAGGTTGAACTTGAAATAAAATGTATAATATATATGGATGTTAATTGGAACATTTTAAATGGAAATTACAGAAAATAGCACAGACCAACTTAACCAGAAACAGGAAAAAAAATAAATGAGATGAAACAAGACAGGAAGACTAATCTATACAGACTCTTAACAGTAGAAAACAAGATAAGGGGAGCTGGAGGGGAGGTGGGTTGGAGGGTGCGGTAACTGGGTGATGGACATTAAGGAGGGCATGTGACATAATAAGCACTGGATAGTATTGAAGATTGATGAATCACAGACCTGTACCTCTGAAACCAATAATACATTATATGTTAATTAATTGAATTGAATTTTTTAAAAAAGAAGAAGGTGGGTTACTTAATGACACCAAAAAGAAAAGAAAGGAAAACAACTTCTATATTTCATTCCACTTTGTTGGGAGGGAGAATTTCATAGGCCCAGAATGGACTAGGTGGCCTCTATCTGATCACTGATCATTGGTGACTAAAGGTGGTGATCACATGGTAAATTGTTTCTGTAAGAGCCCCCTCTGTGCAAATGAGGTAGGGCAGAGAAGGTGGCAATTTTCAGGAATTAAGAGTTTCCTATTATGCCACAATAGGTAAGGTTATTATAATAGGGGCTCAAGCGGTATTTTTGGCCAATTAACATTCCTAATTATCCACTTAACAATTTAAAATCCCACCATTTATTCTTTTCAAGGAAACAAATAAGATTTTCTGCCATTTGTTAAGTTTAGAGTTAATTCCATGTCAATTTGGGAAATGTCTATTTCTGTTTCTTAGCTAAGAGCTATGAGAGGGGATCTCAGGACTGTATAAATGGAAAGATTTTAGGAATTAAAATCTGTCTTGGTATTGACAAGATAGAAAGGTAATCATTACAGCTAAAATTTGCTAAGTACTTACTAAGTGGCAGGGACCATGAATAACTCTACATAAATTATTTCATTTAACCCTAGGCAACGGGTTTTAATTATTACTGTTATCTTTGAGAAAAGAAAATAGTGACACAGAAAGCTTAAATAACGTATGCACATTTGTTTAGCTAGTAAGTGGTGAAGCCAGGAAAACCACACCTCAGCCAACTGTAATTTGACTTTGAAACATATGTAATTTGGTAGAATTTTTAAAAAGTTGAAGATCAGTAAAATTCTTTGCTTTGGGACTCTGAGGAGCAGACTCCATTGTTTTGAAAATTAACTGTAGTTTGATTCTTTATATTTATCTTGTTTATTTCTTCATTTTATTGTCCTCAGAGAAGACTTTCTTGATTTTTGTATTCCCCCTTTCCAAACTATCCCCACCCCAGTGCTGCAACCTCTTCATCTTCTCAAGGTCCCCACTCCTCAGGTATGTTGGCAACTGCCATGACTGTCTTGCTAACAGCAGTTGGCATCACTTTCACAACCTTGTGAAGTAAATGTCATTTTTATTTTTATTTTATAGATGAGCAAAATGAAGTGCAGAGAGCCTAGGAAATTTACCCAAGGCCACACAATTAGTTAGTTTTGTGTGCGTGCGTATGTGTGTGTGTCTGTGTGTGTGTATGTTTTAAAGATTTTATGTATTTATTTGACAGAGAGAGAGAAATCACAAGTAAGCAGGTGGGGAACAAGGGAGGGGAAGCAGGCTCCCCACTGAGAAGAAAGCCTGATGCGGGGCCCGATCCCAGGACCATGAGATCATGACCTGACCTGAAGGCAGAGACTTAGCCCATGGAGGCACCTGGGCACCGCTGTATGTGTGTTTTTTAATTTAAAAATTGTTTTAGGGGTACCTGGGTGGCTCAGTCATTAAGCGTCTGCCTTTGGCTCAGGTCATGATCTTAGGGTCTTGGGATCAAGCACCTCACCAGGCTCTGTGCTCAGTGGGAGGCCTGCCTCTTCCTCTCCTTCTTCCCCTGCTTGTATTCTCTCTCTTGCTGTCTCTG